>NW_027286069.1:101906948-102429448 GCF_022747635.1 Hetaerina americana
GAGCACAGACATGATGACAGATGAAGCGGACATTTCACGTGGAATACTCGAATGCCTGAACATATGAAGACTGAATGAATGATCCATGCGCAGATGTAAGAGAAGTGGCCACGAATACGACCTCATACGAATCCAGACGAATTTCTCGCGCGTAATGAGGTTTGCTCTAGTTTTCAGTGCCGGGAAAACCTAATTCGGATCGCTCCCAGCCACTCGGCCGCGCGAGCTTCCCTGGCCTTCGGCCGCGGCTTGCACACACCCCCACCGGCAATGAACCTCGTGTGGCCTCGGTGATTCGCACGGCCCACAAGATGAGGCTGAGGGAATTAGTGTGGGGAGATTGAGGGGCGGGGAGGGGACGCGGTGCCCAGGGGCAGAGGCGTCTTAGTCACGGTGACGAGCAAAATCGTCTTGGGCCGGGAAGACGCGCGCCGACCATCCCCCACGCACTGAGGGAAGATGGTCGGACAGGCATGCGAGCGTTCCCAGCGACTGATATGTTAAAAACCATTGCCCTCAGCAGCCACAAATTTCATTTAAAATTCTTACTTAAGACTCACGCGATTGGAACTCGTCCGAATTCTCCTTTGGTTCAATGAAAACATATTTCTTTCATTTCCAAATAATCTGCAGGTCCTTTCCAGACAACGGTATGATGTGCTACAATGCACATCATACCGTTCGACAACATGAACTGCCGTGGGACTCTCTTGCAACTCCTTGGAGATTTTCTGTGCCAATTAAGATGATTTGGAAGCAAAAATTAAAGCAAACTATAGATAAAAATGATTTAAAAAACAGTTTCGAGTGGAAATTTTGCTAGGATATCTCTCTGTCGATTAACACATACAAACTGAGAAAAAATACACAAATTTGGATATAATAACATTTTCCTATGACTAAAAACATCATTTTTCCTGATGCATTCATACACTAGTATCTAAATCAACTTCATTTATGCTTTCCAGCTGTAGCACCATCATGAAATTACTGTAAACTTAATAATAACCTTTTAGATAATTTTAATCTTGAAAGTTTGCTCAGGCTTGTGAAGACTTACGAGGTGAGATAGGAAATATCTCTATTATTGGTAAAAGAATATTCAAAATGTTCCTCAAGTACTCTAAGATAATTCCACGTAAGTAGTTTCTACGCTTACATAGGCACATACAATTTCCCCTATTACCTAATAGCATAATGTACTCTAGGGAATCAATGCGCAAAATATAATGAGGTTATTTTCCGAAAATTTACTCTGGGAACGTTATCAAATAGGAATCCTGAAAAATGATTTTTTATATCTATTAAATAGTTATTTCCAAGATTGAGAGTTGGCCTCTACCTTGATCTCTTCTTAGTAAATTGAAAGCAAGTCTAAAGAAGCCCAAATGGACAAATTTACGACTCAAAAAACCATTCCCGGGCAAGCCCCTCTGCGCACCCTCAGCTCCACCCATGCTTAGCGATTTTTCGGGTACCAGGCCTTCCTGGGAAACCATAGCCGGCACAGAGAAAGGACCTGGCCCCCCTACCCTGATGCGTGAATTTCACACGCCATTGGGCTTAGTACTGGGTGAGCTCTACCATCACCTACCGAACCAATCTGCGGGTTGATTACTGTGTTTTTTTAAACCGGTTAATATAATAATACAATCACTGTTTCTCGGCACATGAGTAGAAACCGAGTCTACTAAATTTTTTCTAGAGATTAAACTCGCGAAACTTAGATCCAGTCGGTCGTAATGTGCTATATCGACCATTATAAAATATTAAATGATATATACGCTGTTTTGTTTATTTTAAGAAAAATTTAGCATTCAAATTTACGAAAAAATATATAAATTTGAAGTATTTAATAATGAATTTTTAAGAAGATACAACAAAACCCAAACGTAAGAATAATTGAATGAATATTTATAGGATATGCCAGCAAAATATACTAAATCATTGACAATTTCAACGCGTACGCCTTGTGACGATAAATTTCCGATCTTCAGTGTTAAACTATTATAATGTGGCTTCCCCCACCAGCAGGACATCTTAGTCGGTCATCTGATTTGCTCGTTCCTGAATTCTTCAGTTTATTTTTTCCTACCCTTCAATTTTCTCTCCATTTATCCGAAAAATAAATCGGATTGCAACCGGTTGGGGTCCAAATACCAGAGCAGATGGTTTCAGGACCCGAAGCCAATCGGGACCACTTGGAAGCCCGGTAATCACTTGTAATCGCATCTATCTGCCCGTGACCTCAAAAAATCGGGCGGTGGAATGAATTACCCAGCAACGAAATACGAACAGTTAAAATTAACACTTGCAGCACAAACTTGACATCAGCATAATTTGGGCTTATGATGGAATAGGGTCAAAAAATAAAAAAAATCGCACACTCAGTTCATAAGTCCTGCGCGACATATGTTTTCCTGGAACCGCATTTCTTACCGATAAGGTACACCATGGAGCAGTGGAGTGGAATTAATTAACATTTGGGGGAAGTTCATTAATTAATTATTGTTATGGGTGTAGTATCACGAAAGGCTGGATGGTAGCCCAGTGATTTGAGGAGCATTCGATTTTTTATCTGAGGATTATAGCTTCCAGTCCGGGTGATGCGTCTGACTAATCGAACACAAGCTGCGTGATTTCTAGTCACTCGATCAACCTGGTAGGCGACAAAGGAAAAAAACCAACCCCCTCACCTACTTTGCGTGAATTTTTCATGCCATTGAACTTAATACTAGGAGAATTAATTAGCCACTCCAATTAAAGCGGCCTTTGGGTTGAAGACTGGCTAAATCTCACGGGCAGTTAACCTACATTGGAATCATATTCTGTTCTATTTCATATGTTGGAAAGCCACTCTCGAGCGTCATTTTGCCGAAGGAGAGAGAAAAAATGCTTTCACAATGGAGATGACTTGATCGAGAGTTAAGAACGGCTAGCAGCCATCCGACCTCGATGTGACCGTGAACTCGGGACCCTCCGGTCAGTAGTCCAACGCTCTACCCACTCAGCTACCGCGACCCTTATATATATATATATATATATATATATATATATATATATATATGAGTACCTTGCCCGGGAATCGAACCCGAGCCCCTCCGGTCAGCAGTCCAACGCTCTACCTTGGACTACCGCTACCGCATATATATATATATATATTGTGGATCGCGGTAGTCCAGTGGGTAGAGCGTTGGACTGCTGACCGGAGGGTCGGTTCGATTCCCGGGCAAGGCACTCTGGGCACCTGCAGCTCCACCCAAGCTAAAGTGATTTTTCGGGGACCAGGTCTTCCTGGGAAACCATAATCGGTACAGGGAAAGGAACTGGCCCCCCTACCTAGATGTGTGAATTTTCACACGCCGTATAGGGCTTAGTACTGGGTGAACTCTACCATCACCTACTAAACCGACCTTCGGGTTGATTACTGTGTTTATGGATATATATATATATATATATATATATATATATATATATATATATATATATATATATAATTTAGCACTAGTGGACCCAGACAAAAACACAGAAACACACAAAAGAGTCTCACTAAGTTTCGAATTTTCGGTGGTCGCAGCCACCTTCATCAAGGAAGAGAGGGACAGAACTCCGGAAATATATATATATATATATATATATATATATATATATATATATATATATATATATATATATATATGACCTGGCCTGCCTCATTAATTATCCGCTTACCCTTAAATATCCGAATATACGCCAGCAGTGGCGCACGCTACGCAAAAATTTGCAAACATAAGTTGTAAGTGGAGGACGATAATATTGCAGTGTGAAGACAACTTTTTGACGTTCCGGCATCTGGGACGTCAACTAGTGTTCTCTATTTCGCCTTTTGGATTGAATGGTGAACACGCATGGTTTCTTGCCACCCTGATCCCTTTCCCTCATCCCCTGTGATCCTTTATTATTCGAGGCTAGACGAATGGCAAAAATGATCTCAGCAGTCGACCGCTAACCCCAATAAGTCTTACCATTTATCGCATACTACCTTGATCAAAAAGTTCCCGGAATAACAACCGTGTGGCGCTCCCATCGTTCCGATTTGAGTTCTGTTTTTTTTGTTAAATTGGTACATCTGTTGTTGATATTCCCTTTAAATCTTAGTGTCATAACTTGACATTTGCAAAAGTTACGTAGCCAAGAGTACATCTATCTCTGTGTGTGTTGGCGATTTTTTACAATTTCAGAAATGGATTTAAATTTGCAACAACGAACTTGTATTAAATTTTGCGTAAAAAACGGATTTAGTGGCGCACGGACGTTGGAAATGTTGGAAAAGTGTTTCGGCAACGATTCTCTAAAAAAAAACGGTCGTTTACCAGTGGCACGAGCGGTTCAGAAGTGGTCGTGAGTCAATCGAAGATGATGAACGCAGTGGCAGACCATCGACATCGAAAGTCGGTGAAAAAATTGATAAAGTAAAAGAAATGTTGGTCAATAACCGCAAATTAACCATCAGAGAAATAGCGGAGGACTTGAACATTGCCTATGGATCCGCCCAAGACATTGTGGTTAATGATTTGGGTTTCCGTCGTGTAGCAGCAAAGTTGGTGCCAAAAGACCTCAATTTCATGCAAAAAAGAGACCGTGTTGACGTTGCATAAGACATGATTTGCGAGGCTGAATCCGATCCCACATTCATCAAAAGGATCATTACTGGAGACGAGACGTGGGTTTATGAGTACGACACGCAATCCAGACATCAGGCAAGTGAATGGCGTTCACCAAATGAGCCGAGACCAAAAAAACCACGTCGTTTTCAGTCAAAAAAGAAGGCAATGCTGACGGTTTTCATGGATTACAACGGTGTAGTGCATCATGAATTTTTGCCAGAAGGCCAGACAGTAAACAAAGAGTATTATTTGGGCGTTATGAGACGTTTGCGTGAAGCAATTCGCCGAAAGAGACCAGAAATGTGGGCAGAAAACTCGTGGATTTTGCACCATGATAACGCACCGTCGCACAGTGCTATCATTATTCGTAATTTTTTGACGAAAAATGCAACAAATACCATCCAACAGCCACCGAATTCACCTGATTTGGCTCCCTGTGACTTCTTTCTGTTCAATCGAGTTAAAAAACCATTACGGGGAACGCGTTTTAGCAGCCGAGAGGAAGTAATGGAAAAATCGCAGGAAGCACTGATGGACATACCGAAAACCGAATATAAAAAATGTTTCGACGATTGGATCAAGCGCTGGCATAAGTGTGTTGCAGTCGATGGGGATTACTTTGAAGGGGACAATATAGATTTAGATGAATAAACTTGTATTTTTAATTTTCTGAATAAATTCCGGGAAATTTTTGATCAAGGTAGTATATCTCCCAACGCATTCATTAAGTTGTCGATGTGGATGACGGTGCAAGCGACGAGCGCTATTCCTTCAATATAAGTCATCGCGAATGTATAGAAAACGCCAACTAAATCTCTTCTATATTCACCTCGACCAAGACAAACCGTTTGATTCACCCTGGAATCGTGGTAACGGCTGCTAGTTATGAACAACTGGCTGGCACAGATACAGTTTGACAACAATATATGCTTTATACTACGTACAGACTAAAATATTTACAGTACGTACGTGACGAACAGTTTTTTGCGGCCAATAATTACGCGAAAATTGTCCTTTAGTTCGCTTAATAAAATTAAGTAACTTTCAATTACTTGCAGATAGCGATACTTCAATACCTTTGCGTAAACATCCTTGGATCGATTTTTCGACTCCCAAGATCCGAAATAGCAAAAGCCAGGCACTTTCCTGGGATTTGACATTTTTTTCTTAAAAATTACATGAATAATGAGATAGCTACGAATCATTTGGTAATTTTAACCGCGTGAAATATTACTAACCGAAATTACCGGCTTCATTCGCGGGACGGATTCTCCTTTGAGCTTGGAAGATTGAAGTGATCACGAAGTTTTTTTTGATAAATTTTCTATTTTCATGGACAACACTTGGAAAGTTAACATATTTTTACACTAAATTGATAGTATACTGTCGAAATAGGCCATAAAATTAGTTTTTAAAGAATCAAAAGGTACACTTTGCACTTTCAGGCTTCATTTCATGGAATTGTTTGATGTTCATATTAGCGGTATTATTTGCGGCATTATCAGGTGATGACACCACAAGTTGGTGAAACGCGTAGTACCTTAAAATATTATCTGTCGAAATTTACAAACTTATATAATATGGAATTATAAAGGTACCTCATAATTGTTGAAATTGGAAAAAAATTACAAATTAAATTGTGGAAAAAGTGAATCATTTGAATATTACTTGTCATAGCCACTAACAAACAATAAATAACAGGACAAAATTATTTCGATCTCTAAGCATTCATGGAGCAGTAGAAGGCTAATAGTTTTCAATGGTAGTGGTTTCCGGAATGGCAATTTATCTTACGACATTTAGCAAAATAATAACTGTCGGAGGGAAATAGGTGGGGTTTGAAACTATTAAATTTATGATTTTTATTTTTTTAAACAAGGTCATAGGCATTTTATAAAATGATCTCCATCAAGTAATAATAAGCGTGATATATTTTTAACTTTTTCTATGGTTGTGAGCGATATATTGTTGAAATGATTTAACAATCAAGATGCATATTATTCACAAAGGCAGGTGGCATTAATATAATAAAGAAGTCGATCGAAGTTGATATCATTAATATTGAAAAGTAAAAGATTGACCAATCTTAGTATATATGAGTAAATAAAATTATTGATTACTGATATTTATGTCGAACAATACTTCCATGGGTAGTTTTTCGCAAAGGTCAATGCGATGTTCTCCAAATTTTTTCTTATGATTGTAAAATTATTCATAGAATGATTTCCTTTCAATCAACTTTTTCTGGTTTTCCATTTTCATTCTCTACTGATCGCCACACGAAGTCCATTAATTTAGTCTTCTGAAATCGACCTTAAATTTTCTCGTAATACAAATATGTGCATGTATACCGTATGTGTACTGTGGAAGGTATACATGCTGCAAGTGTTGTAACATTGTTACCATCAGACTCTGGATGTCCAAATTACAAACATTGAAATTGATTGCTGCGCCTGTGGCTTCGAGTAACTGACACTGGTGTCATTTTCCTGAAGTCACTTTTTCAAAGCTTCAATCAGGTCAAAATTAAGGAAGTTAGCTTAATACCACTATGAAATTCCAATAACTGCGCATTAGAGAAATATTTCGAACTTTTTATAAACTAACAAATCAAAAATGTGCATGAATTTCGGGTGGTTTTTAGACAAATGTATTATATTTTGATATAATACTCTCTCGCGTCATCTGTGATAACATAACATCACGAGTCGCACCGCAGAGAAGTTTCTCGCCAAGCAAAAATTTTCATAACTTGCGAACGAATTTGGAGATTCAAGGACCGGAATTTCCAGCATTTCTTTCCGGAGTCGAGCTCGACTCCCTCTGGTGGAAACATCGTGGAAAAATCCTGAGATTTTTCCGTAGCCTGGGATTATGGCTTTAGACTCTGAATAATAATAATAATAATAAATAAAATGTGATACACGATACTTTTATTCGATCAAATCAAATGAACGTTTCGAGTGACAACGTTTCACAAAGATTGAGTCGGACAAAAGCATATTTAAGACGGTTAAAATTAACTAATACACTAATTCGCGAAAGCATTGTGGCGAAAAACCTACCAGAGGCATGAGTGGAAAATGTGGTGAATGAAAACATCTACAGAGGGATAGGGATGAAGATGATCAAAATAAAACAGGGAATGGAAACCACGAAGACGATTTCAGAAAGTAGAGTCGTAGAGATATCCACCACCGTGATAAGCGGTTTAAATAGAGATAAACAGATGGCACTAACACTTGTGAGTTATTCATTTATTTGGAATATAGAATAAAAAGTTATTTTTATTTATTTCGCCGTCACTTTGCTGAGAGGCAATTCTGGGAATTCGCTCTCATTGCTCGAGGACAAGCGACATATTAACGCAAACAAGAACGTGTTAATAATTATTCAAAGAAACGCATTAAAAAATTTCAGCTCTTATTTAAAATATAAATTATATTGAAAGGTGATATTTAAAATCGTACAGATGTTCAGAATTAAATGCAATTGCTGGTGACTTTTCATGCAAACAGTATATCCTAAATTTAAGAAGAGAGGTATTCTTACATGTTGGAACAAATTTCGACAAATGCTTTTTCATAGTTTTCCGCGGAAGATAACGTGAGTTATGTGGCGGAAAAGTTATTTTTTCATCCGATCCATGTGCTACTCATAAATAATCAACTAAGTTGGAAACGCTGCCAGAAAACGCCTTGGCAATGGATGAAGAGTATCCTGGATTTACTTTATGGTAATCTGTAATTTAACTTCTTCTAAGGTTTTTCAAATTTTGCGATTCCATACACGTGGAATTTCCAATTTCATCAATGCCCATAATTGTTAATACTTTTCTTTCTTACGGCTCATCACAGCATGGTTTATATTTTACAATGGAATTGGAGTTCAGAAAATGAAAAAAATTAAGTCGAGAGACATTTGGAACTGACGAAATTCCTCTTCGCTTTCAAGGAATATCCCCAGAAACTACACCATTACCGCGACGACACACTTCCCCCCCCCCCCCCGAATTACATTGTGGAAGGGATATGATCGTAGTTCATACAAAAGATCGCTTTATACTATTTCGATGATCTTCATCCATAAAAATATAATAGGCCGTATTCCCCTCGTTACTAATTTTTATCAATCAAACAAAGTAACGGGAATCTTTTTTTTTATGTACGCCAGTGATTGCGGCATTAGCTTACATGGGGTGTTCATGTACCCAACCTTATCTTAGGCCACAAACTTTCCATTGTGATGTCATCCTTTGCTGAACTGGACAAAGCTCATTAAATGTTACTAACAATACTCATAGACCTGACTTCCAGAGCCAGGATAATCAGATGATTATTTGTACATTAATGGCTTCGAGCGCTGATTTTGAAAAACGCATAACAATATAACTCGACACATGACTCAAAGGGCGATTTTCTCTTGAAATATATCAGGCGATATTAAAAATATATCGTTGAAATTTGTTTTTGGCGCCTCTGCTTCTCAATGAAGTTCTGTAAAGCACGCGTCCCAGACGGAGGCAAAACTGAGGACGAACAGATGTCTGGGACAAAATATACGTGCATCAAACCACTTTTTTTTTGTTACCAATCAAGTTTTACATGCGGCAGGTAGTAATTATCCTATTCCCTTTAATAAACCAGCAATTGCAAAATCTTTCGCCGTGACAGTATGTTCCTCGGCTTCGGATTGCTATTTTTTAACGGTGTCTTTCCGGGATTATGCCACAGAAAGAGGTAGGCTGCAGCACCGCCGCCGCTTGGGATGCTGTGCAACAACTCGCTATCCTCGAGCCCTCGCCTCAACGGCGGTGGAGTTGCGCACGTATGCTACAGATGCCTCCGCCGCTGCTCAAGGCCAAAGGGAAGGAAGTGAGTGACCTTCCCTTCCATTACCCCAAATAATCACCGTGACTTTCCAGGCTCGACAACGGGGGGACGCCTCTTCGTTGGGTTGCAGTACACGATTGCAGACTGGAGTAACAGAAATTCCACCAGTCCCAGGGAGTTGTCCTTACGTGCATCACAGTTTTTTCCAGTTTTTTTCGACCATTTGAATTCTCACTTTAGGTTTCCACCAAAGGCATGAACGTAAAAGTAAAATCCTGTCATCATGTCGGCAACATTTTTATAACCATGAAAACATGATTTGAGTCATTGATATAGTTTAGTTACAAAGCGCCATGCTACTCTCCAATATCATAATTTTCTATTCACTACAATTCTTCCTGTTTCACTCAGATATCAGAATTATTTTTCTCATTGCCGACGAATACAATCCTGTTCACTTGAAACTTGTTTCTCGTCATTTCCGGTGACAAGTGCATAAGAAATTCTTATATATATATATATATATATATATATATATATATATATATATACACACACGCACATATATATATATATGTATATATGTGTATATATATATACACACGCACATATATATATATGTATATATATATGTATATATGTGTATATATATATATGTGCGTGTGTGTGTGTATATATATATATATATATGTATATATATATATATATATATATATATATATATATATATATAAATATAAGGCATCAAGCGGTGGCTAGAGAACGGGATTCTTTCCATACTTCATTAAGAATTAAATTCCACTTGTTTTCCTAGTTATTCACCTTACTTTCTGCAGGTAAGTGACTTATTCATGGACCCTTACCTACTCTCCGTTAAACTTAAGGATAGCTTCATGAAAATTTTAATGTATTTCATTAGTTCTCAGCTGTATTTTTACTATACACATAGATGCTGTCCAGTCAGGAATAGATCTAATTTAAACACCTAATAAGCATTTTATCAATGCAATAGATTACATGTGTACGGGCTACTTATAGCTCGGGGGGGGGGGGGGCTGGAGACCGATGCTGGAATTATTTATCATCGCAAAGCTTAGAGTACAGTTCACCCGCCGCCAATGAGGGAATCGCCGCAAACTTGGACTTCGTCAGTCAATGCACCACCTACAGATGGAGACAATTCATTTTTATTTCCCGATGAATAGGTCTTCCCTTAAGATATTTTAAGTGCCTCGCATACAGTAAAAAAACGTAACAGGTTAACGGTTCCGTGACACGCACAGCGAAGCGCAACAAAGCGAAACAAAATGTGAATGAAAATTAATTCACGGAATAAAAAGTCGCCGCTTTACAGGCACGTAGTCTGGTTGGAACGAAATGCCACTTTTCCAGTTCTGTTGGCGGAAGAAGCTCTAGAGACGCCGATCGATCTTCGAATGCATTTTTTCTTTCCATCAGATGCATGAACTGCTAAAAATTACGCAACAATCTGATACAGATTAGTTTAAACATGCTGGATTACGAGAGACGGAATAATTACAAATACCAAATGGTATAATGATGGCTATTTTGACATTAACGAAGAAATACTTTGCTATAACACTTTACACTTACTTGGTGCGTGGTGGATCGGAAAAAGAAGAAAACATACAAACACGCTTTGAGCTGACGGTGTCTGTCCCTCGATTGCATTTTGCTTCCATGTAAATTTTTCTTGCAGTCAAGAATGGTCAACATTTGATGGTAGTGGAACTACATGCTGAATTTTACTGAATTCCATCCAACAGTGCTGTACTCTGAAGAAATAATCTTCAAAATATCTTCTATAGCGCTTCAATTTTACTGGAATATCGCGTGAACTGATTGGGCAACATAATAGGCTATTTAAAATGCAATATTTCTTGGGGGCAATCGAAATTCGACATGAGCTACGAGAATGTATATCCAAATCACACCATTTATGCCTATGAAATCTCCAAGTGCATATTCCGGAAATTTTCTTTCCTCCGATAATTTAAACTGTATCCTGAAATGTCCAACTTTTCGTTTAACTAACAAAAATGATGCATAAGATAGTGTACGGTTCAAAGATAAGTTACGATTATATTTTAAATGTCGGGTTTAATACACAAAACTAAAAAAAAGATTATATCGCGGAAAATCATTTAGCATAATATCAATTTCAGTGGTACATGATTTAGAAGGAACCCTATCGTCAAACCTTAACGAAAACTTCTAGAGAAATGCACGAATAAATTTTTTAAATGAGCAAAATTTTACCTCTGGGTAATTACTGAGATTCCCCTGCTTAGAAAAGTAAAATCGAAAAGCTCAGACTTGGCGTTCGAAATCGTGACCTTAAACTTGTCGAGTAGGTAGGGTGGTCAAGGGAGTGTGTCCAACTTCGATGGAGTTCCGCTCGGGGCTTGGGTATAGGAGCGTTTGCGAAAAGTTTTGGTAGATGTGTTTTAACCGTGAAATCACAAAAAAGAAGGCCAAATGCATTCTCCTGACCATTTGCCCAACGATCTTTCTGAACGACTACCACAATACGGTTCGAAATTTCTAGATGAGTTTCGAAAATCACCGAAGGAAACAGGTAAAGCACTATGGGAGACGGGCGGGGGAGTAAACTCGGGGCCAACCGGTGGGTTAGAACGCCGGCAAGATAAAAGGGTGTGCCGCACAGAATGCGTCCGCCAACCGCAGCTGCACTACTGGCCACAGAATAAACCATATTACGGAGGGCTAAGCGGACCTGTGGAGGGGGGAGTCTTTATGAAGTCCAATTTATTGCTTGGTGCAATTCCGCTGCAGTTGCTGTAAAAAGTACATAACAATTGGGGTCGTTTGTAGTGATTTATTTCTACACATACGCGCACATAAACCCACCTGGGAGGAAGGTTCGGGGAGAAACCGGCCTCGCATATTGCGTGGGAGAGCCGCCTGGGTCCGGGCAGGCGGAGCGTGCACGCGGAGGCAGTTCTCATCTGACACGAAAACAAACAAATGATGAAAAAAATTACGACTGTGAAATCGACGAATGACCTAAAATCGATCGAATCGACCCATCAATCTCGTTTCTCACCGAAGAACTACGTTTTGACCATCGAATGCTCTACATTCCACATCAAACTACATCAGTACAGAAACGTAAAAAAGCATAAATTTGATTTCTCACCGTTATTCAGCCGAACCATCACCAGAACATATAACATTTTTTAACCTCTTATTTCGCACGTCATTTAATGATGCATGGCACTGCAACGCTATCACGAATGATATATAAATGTTTTCGAGACACGGGCGAGTATCGGTGGAATAGATTCTCGCGACCACATTTCATTCGAGGAGAGCTCTCTTCAAGGGAACGGCGGCATTTGTCGAAGAATGCAACGAATGGCGTTCGTGTTTACGTTCCTCGGATCTTGACGCATCCCTACAGAGCGCCATACGACCTTAAAGTTTGACCAAATGTTGTTAAAAATGACTAAACATAGTTTTAAGGCAAGGTTCAGTTGGAGGTCTCACCTGTTTTCACAGCGCGTCGGGTGGGATCGCACTGGCGACCCTCTCCGCTAGGTTCCCCGCGCGAAGCACCAGTTTGCTTCTGCCCGTAGCGCGACGCACGCTCGGACAGTTCCTACTCAGGCGTTGGAATCTCCCGACGCCCCCTCCGCGACCGACCGCCCGCCCTCCCCTCCTTCGCGCCCCTTCTCCGAACACAATGACCCAGGGAGACGGGGTGGGGAAAGGCAGCAGCGAATGGTAGGGAGGGGGGAAGCGCTGGGAGCTTTTAGTCCGGAAGGGAACGCTTGTGGTGTGGGGTTGGGACCAATTTGAAAGGCGCGCACGGGAACTTGTTTTTTATTAATGTGTAATGGCTATTGACCTTCTGAGCAAGCTGTTCTGCAGGCGTCTTTACAATTTTAGGAGAAAACGCACCAAGCTGCGCACAAAATAGTGTTTTGAGAGTTCGTAAAATCGACAGTTTCTATAGACGTCAATGCTGCAGTTGCTGTGACTTTGAGTTAAACTTATTTCATATTTATAATGGGTTTTCATAGTGGCTTAACTTCCTGGACTGTAATAACCGCTAAGAATGAATGCAGATAGTGGGAATCATGTAGATCATTCCCAACCCACCTCTGCGATAGAATGGAAGTTCTAATCGGTGCACCTCGCACTAAGTAACCATGTTCTTGCACTACATTGGGCATGACACCTGTACTGCAAATGATCCCTAATCCCTTCTTTTTCCAAGTCATGCCTACTTCATTATCTTTGGACAGCTTAAAGCAAGAAGGGGATAGCCAGATGTATCAAAGGTCCTCTTTGTATAAACACTGGTTGACCCACCCTAAAATGTTTTTGAGGATGGTACTTTTCAGCAGCTGTTTAATATTGGCGTTCCTGAGGGTTAGTGGGATATGTGACAAAACAAGAATGGAATGGTAAGTGAGACTGAAGTAAAAATGAAGAAAAAGAGGAATGGCTGATAGCGAGACCTCAGATTGAGATTATACAGGAGGGTTGCTCTAACCAAGATTTCACAGATTCCAGCCAAGTTGTATGCTCAATGTGGAAGTTCTACATCTTCGAGGTCCCTTGTGACATATAGTCTAATAGAGCTAAGTATTTTTCTTTAATGTCACAGAGCTAGAAAAGCCATGACCATTTTACTGGCACTAGGGTTTATTCAAATAAAAATTACATATATTGTCAGTGCCGATGACAATTTGACATCCTTCACTCTCTTGCTAATCGGTCATAATTTTTTTTCAGTAGCAAGACATGATGCCCACAATTTATTTCTGTTTTCTTATGTTGTCCTTTCTTTAGTGGAGAGACTTTAAAGAGGTCTATAACTTTTCATGCTTCAATTTTTTTATCACATTTATTAAAGTAATATCAATTCATATATCCCATCATTCAAGGTTCAAAAAGCTATTTTTATTTATGCTAAGCAAATATGGGTCACCTTATTTTATGGCGATATGCTTGTTCTTCAACTATGCATACCTTGCTTTCTATTCATAAAATTGAGAGACCAAGACAAACTTAAGGACAGTTAGGAATTTAAAATGTAAGGGAAAGCTGATTACTTTTGTGAGAATGCATTACGATATTTTGAAATTGAGAGAACTGGACAATATATGCAACCCCAGTATTGAAGTAACATATTAAAGACTTTGATATTTACTTCCTGGGAAGAGTGTAAGCTGTAAGAAGAGTACAATTTGGCATTACCTGAAAGGTTATAGGTGATCATGATCATTGATTATACTGATTTTTTGTAGCATGGTGGTTTGGCTAAAAAAATAATAATTATGATAACCTGAGAACAATTTCTTATGTTGTTATTCCTCTTTCCTCCAATCCTTAATTGAAAATATTCCAATGTTTTAAGAAGATATTCATGCTACAAATAAAAACTATGATAAAATTAGGTTATGTTTTCTTCAAGGAATTTTGTTTTTGTATACATTTAAATTACTTAAATATTTAAAACTGAATTTGCAGGGCTGGGACCTTCAATGATGAGCTCCTTCTGGGTGTTCTTCATGTTAGCATCATCATGGATGGAAGGTTCACTGCCTATGTTCCTATTTTCCTTTGGTCCATGTGATGTGCCTCCATCTCCATGATGCCAGAGTGAACAGAGCCTGGAAGACAGGACCACACAGGTATAGGCTCACCAAAAATTGAAACATTAAATAATGCTGTGGGTCTGGTATTCATAATACTCCTCACGCCTCATCTTAGGGTTTTCTATGAAGAGTGCTTGACACCACCGTAAAAAAAGTTTCTTTCCATGCCCATGCAAGATCATTTCTTGAAATGATGAATGGCTTAGAAAAAAAAAATTCATTTTTTGCAGAGTCAAAGTACATCTGAAGTAATTTCCATCAAAAGGTGCATTTTTCGTATGAAGATAATTTTTGAGGGACCTAGGGACAGAAAATTTCTAATACGCACCCACAATTCTAAACATTTTGACATCATACACCACAGTAAATCATTTCTTCAACTGTGCAATCTCTCTTGATCTTCAGTCACACATCTTCAAATACATATGTTTATTCCTTTCCTGCCTCTTCTCATCAATCATTCCACATTCTATTACAGTTTTCAACATTCCACTCTCATTCAATACGCCTATCATCCTCTTTTTCCTTCCTTCAAATATCAATTGAAGATTGAGATTATTTAAGTACATATTATCATTAACAAACATCAGTTTCAAAATCGTGAAACCTGCCAGAGCAAAATAATACTCATTATTTTGGAGATAACTTTTGATACCAGTCCTTAAAATTAACTGAATAAACTTTACTTAAAATTTTATGCCTTAGTTTGACTATTGGTAATATCAAATTGTCAATTATCCATAAAATTGAATCATGAAAATAACTGACAAAAACTAATGGGAACAATGGTCTTAAATCTTGGAAAGTTTGATTAAATCAAGTTTGTGTATTGTTATTTTTTTAAATGTTAATAATTAATTTTTATACTTTAATTTATAATTTTGAGTATATATATTTTCAACGCAAAGATGTTCAAACTACGAGCTCCACATTTTCTTGTGGGGAAAACCTTGACGCAAAGCACTTCAGACCGTGGCTGGTGGAATCGCCAACCACAGGAGAGCAGATTTTACCTTCAATGTTAGTCTTTCCGGCAGTGGCACATACTTGGAAGTACTACATTGTAGAACTTGATGCAAAGATACAACTTTATGATACGAGCTGACATTTTCTCTTTCTGGAAATGTTTCCACAATAATTTGCTTCAGAGAAACTTACTTAAAGATAAAGATATGAACACTAACTCTAGCAGCACATGGCATTTTGTGGAAGAGCCACATTCAAGGGGTCAAAGAGCCGCATTTGGCTCACGAGCCGTGGTTTGCTGACCACTCTCCCTGAGTGACAATATTCTTATTGACAGTAAGATTAAAAATACTTACAATGGTCACAGCAACTGATTCATCCAATATTCTTCAAGATGGTGCATTGAAACTCAATTATAAGAAGTGTTGACCTTCGAAAGTTTAAACGGTGAGATGATGACAGCCATGGTAAATCACATGTAGATAGGGAGTAATTATTCTTAGAATCAATTCATACCAAACTCAATAAAGTGGCAAAAGAATGAATATGATGTTGTTCATTGCTTATTCTTCAAAATAATTAAACTACTTTTAATTCAAATGTTTTCTTTTACAGGATTGCTTTTCCTTCATGAGAGAGGTTTTCTTATGCTAATTTAGAATGAATATTCATAAGCCACAAGCAGAAAAAAATGACTGAATGACTGAATACATACGAATAAATTCTGCAAATAAAAATAAAGAATGCAAAGTTAGAATACAAATTTTGTGTACTGTCTTTGAAGGCTTTCTTTGTAAACTTCTTCACAGAAAGTACTTCAGGGAAATTTGAAACATATTCAGAATGTATGAAATTGAAAAATTAGTCTTTTTAAAAATAAATTTAATTTTTTATCAATTAATAATTGTATTGCCTCTTATTGTATTTGTGAGTAGTGGCATATTGATGTTGCAAACTGGAAGGGTTATTTGGCCCTGGATGCAAAAATAAAAGAAGCACGATATTCTTTAGCAGAAACAAATGCATGCATCTTCTAATGAAACATTCACATGAAACAATGTCAATTTGAAATAGAAACCTATTTTTAAGGTGGTTAGGGTAAATGACAAAAAGTATTTTCCATGGATCTCATTTATTTTTAACAGAAATTTAAAGAGAAAATTTGCTCACATCTGCAAAAGTACCAAAGTGGTAGAAAGGACTGAACACAAGATCAAAGTTTTCTTTTTCCTCTCCTTTCTGGCATAAATCCAACATACATGAATGACACCATGGAATGTTTTATGTTGCATTCAACAATAAACACAGCCCTGTCACAGTTGCCATTTTTTTCATCCTTCTACTTCTGAGTGACTTTCCGACATCACAGCATTGTGAAGTAAATAATCATGGTTGTAAAAAAGCGCCCATAACTGTTACAGGATGATTGTGGGCATACCACAATATAAACACGCAATTCTGCAAGTTCCATGAATTGTTATGTTCTTGGCAGAGGTGAAAAGACCCTCTGTAATTCAGCAGCACATACTTTCACTCACACAGTTAACACACTTATGTTCTTTAAGTGATGTTCTATTGAATATATAATTACTGCATGTAAGAATGTCCATTTTTTAAAATGTAATTTTTATAAACATTTTTTGTCATCTCAAAACAGGCTAATGAATAGCCATAATTCAGGGACTTCATTCCAAGATCACTTGATCAAGCCCGACCACACATTGACAAGGTCCATAATCTCCCCTAAACTTGCTCAGTAGACTTTGAATGCATGTTAAAAATTGAGGCAATCACCAGATCTTTCAAAATGCATTTCTGGCAAACAGCACCAACAAATGTCAGTCCAATACAATTCATTATACGGAAACTCCATCAATTTATCACATGTGACTACTAAGTATCTCAAATTATCTCTTATGAATGAATTAGGAATAGCTATTTGAATCATGGTTCAAAGTATCCACACAGATTACTAACAAAGGTACCTAACTGCGAAAAAATGAACTCTCACTTTGTATTCAATGTTTAATTCATTAACTTGACTGAAAATTGAAAAAAATGCAATTTAAACATGATTTAAAAAAAATGATACTCTACCAAAAAATTTCAAAATGCCTTCGAAAAAATATTTCACGAACTTGGCCAAATGCATTTAATTTCTGCATGTCATTACTTGCATCACTAGAACTGCACATATGCCAAATTAAAGCATTCATACAAACAATTATCAACTGAGCAATCTTAGGAGTTTGTAGCTGCAATGATTATAAAAAACTAAAACTCATACCCATATTTTAAAAAGTGTGCGAATTAAAAGAACTCAAAAGGAATGGTAAGGAGCATTAATGCCAGTGGCTAGTCTATTTACCATGCAGAGACCTTGGTTTTGTATGAGTAACAACCAGTTGCTTAGAAATATGACTAAATTTAACTGTCAACAAACATGAAATTGAAATATCATAATTATTTTACACAAATCTTAAAATGAGCATTTGATGATCGCTAAAAAATATAGAAAGATGAAATAGATCTGGATGAAGCATATATAAGTGCATATAACTTAAACGAAGTAATGACAATGACAGAAAATAAAGCAAATAGCAGACAAGTTTCCTTCTATCAAAGAAGATGTATATTTGCCTGTGCTTATATAAATGTATATATATAACACTATCACTGAACCATTTCATTTATAAGCAAAGTTTAAGCATACAAAATATAACATACATAAATTCTCACAATAAACTAACATACTTTAAAATTACCTGCCATTGTGTGAGCAAATACAAACAATAATAAACAATACAAATAAGAAAAAAGATTGCATGGTATTTAATTTCATCATACAGGCTTAAAGGATGAACTTTAAGTTTTAAAGTATATGTACTTGACTATAATTTATTTGCAGGATTTTACACAAGTTTGCAGGAAGTGGTCCAATAATGCCCACCATTTTTCAGCATCATATACTATAAGGCATGACATGCATAAATATACTTACATTCTTATATAGATACCAACCATTTTCCCCATATTTATTTGCATCGTATGCAATGGCTTAAATAGGGAATTCAACAAAGAAAATTTATCGAATATGAAACAAACAGTATGTGGTCCCTTGAGCAACGATCGAGAAACAGAGACTTTCACATACCTCGAAATGCCATCACAGCATAACCCACATTCTAATCATGACTTTCAATAGACAGTTCACTGTCTCACATAAAACACTTCTTAAAGTCAATGACAAGATAATGGGGCAACACGTTAAGATTAATATAAGCGTGGGGCAATCCAGTTCTGACCATAATGGTCTTACTACTTAAAACTAATGAACACAAAATGAATTTCAAACAGCAAAAGCAGTCTTCATATTTCGTAGTTTAGTAACAATTCCCTTTAATCAGCAAAACTTATTGTGGCTATGGGTAATCTTTGATTTCTGATACTGCAACAACTTCCAAACATATCTAACAAGGCCTAAATGATTTATGGTTGGCTTGGGGATGAAAAAAAGAATATTTTGGTAGCAATGGGGACCTTAACCTCTTCAAGAATAAAAACCAAAAGTTACTCCTTACGTAGTATACTGAACAATCAAATCAAGAAAATGAGATTACAAATTATATACTAAAATGCATGTATGCTTGAAAACTCCTCTGTTCCATCACACCCACCCCTTTATATCACAGTAAGTAATTTTATTCTTTACAAGAAAAAAATGGGGAGAAAGCACATAAAAATGACATCAATGTAAAAAATAAAAAGAGTGATGAGAAAAGAGCAGTGATGGCAAGAATAGGTACATATGTGAACAGGCAGCAACCTTCACAGAAATTGACATAAATTCCTCAAAGGCCATATAGTATTCCACAGAAGAAAAATAAAACACTTATAACACCTCTGTACGTGGATGACAAGCAAAGAATTTCTATTCTCAGAAAAAAAAATTAAATAAATTTTCCTCCTACTTGTCCATACATGCACTCATAAAACTTCAGTTTTATAAGAATAAATCTACGTTTTACTCGAGAAGCAAACCCAGCAGCATGAAAATCACACATTTGCTCAAAAACAAATGCTCGAAAACATAATTATATAAATAATAATAAAGTGGCTTCACATAAATTTTAAAAGCTGACTGATCGGGTGCTTTTGCTCGTCTTAACTGACAGCAACATTTAAACAAAAAAATTACCAAATTAAAAATGTTTGTCCTGAAAATAAAATTTTGCTATCTTCAACTAATAACAAAAAAAATATTCATTGGAAAAAAAACAAAATTAATGTATATTTTAAGCAAATATGTATTCTAATATCTTCTGGTGAAGAGATAGCTTTTACAAAGCATATTAATTATTTTAAATTATTCCAAAGGACAAATATAAACATTTATACAGAGACACATACTTACTCACATGCATGACCACACACAAACACACACAAATGCACTCGGTTTCACACACCCATGCTGGAGGGCTACTATGGCAGATACGACAGGGGCATGAAGAAATATAACGAGGCTAGGGCTGAGAGATCCTTAAGGCAAGAAAAGAGCCAAGTGCTTTTAACCCAGATGGTCTACGGCTTGGGGCAGAAGGTAAAGGAAATGCAGTATTTGAGAGACAAAGAGATATCACTGGCCGAGGGAAGTCTACACGAGCCAATCCTGCAAAAAATCAGTCAAAACGACTTACAACCATCGACCCGACCACAGTTAACTTTCCATGCACCAGTTTTAGGCACACCTTCTGCACTAATCGCTAAGTGAACAGGCCTGAAAACCACCTGAGTGGCTGGCTCCATGCCAGCCAGCACTCACATCACAGCAGTCTCTTTTCCATTTCAGCACATTGAATTGCACCAGTTATTTTCTTTTACAAAAAAAGAGCTTTCAATTCTGGAGGCTCCCTAAAAGGGACGGGCAAGACTGGTTTAATTAACACATTTAAAGAGACATAGAGCACCCTCAAAAGCTGGACATATCACTATGGCAACCGGACTGGACAGCAGAATCGCTGGTACAGTGGTTGGGATTGGAAACGGCCACGGCCCCCCCACTCTCAGCCCCACTACCAGCGCCCCAGCTGCCACCCTCCTCCACCCCCTTCCTCTCCATCCCGTCCCCATCTCGGTTTGATGATTGGCTCCACTTCCCCGGCCCCCATGTGCTGCCCTTGGACCTCAGCACAGCCACCACTGCGGAAGAGGATGCAGAGTTCATCCCAGTGGGCACAGACACCCAGAGGGGTCCACCATCCCCACACTCAGCCACAAAAACCTCTTCATCTTCCTCATCATCTTCTGCTTCATCTGCTGCATTCACCCTCGCCCCATTCTTGCCGGCCATCATCATGCGGTCATCGTAGAGGGAAAACCGACCTCGCTTTGAGTCTCCAGGAGTCTTGACCCTCACGCTTGGGTCTTTGAGGTCATCATCGGACTCCCCAAATACCCTCCTCAACTGCTCCAAGCTGCGCCTTTGAATACTACCCTTGTCTCTTTTTTTCTCATCCCTCTTGCTCAAGTCATCAGATTCATCTGAGAGAGCGAGAGTCGAAGGCCTCCGAGTCCCTCCACCATCTGACGACTGCCTCCCCCAACCACCCACCTTGTTACCCAGGTTTGATGTGACTTTGGCCTTGGCATCAAGCTGGTAATCAGGCTCGACTCCGACCACCTTTACGAGAGTGGAGGTCCCATCTGAACAGCTGCCGGACCCAACACCCCCACTCCCAACCAGGCACACTTTGGTTTGAAGCAAGTTCGACTTGGCTTCCTCCTCCTCCTCCTCTCTCCCTCCTCCCCCACCCACCCTGATGCTCCCCCTCCCACTCTCCCCTCCCTCCCTCTCAATACCTTCACCGCGACCCCCTCCAACCTCACCCATCAGCATGGCACCCAGGCTCCTCCGACTCCGCCTGCTCCCTTCGAGCAGTTTCCCCAGCCCCCATCCCTTCTTCCCACCCAGCCAACCCCCCCAACGTCTCCCCCCACTGCCATCCTGAACAACCTTCTTCACCCCCTTGTTGTTGATCCCATTCCCAGGAACATTTGGTTGCTTTGGCATTGTCGGGTAGCCTGATTCATACACCGCATTCTGCACATATGGGATTGGTGTTGCTGGGCGGGGTGTCGTTGTTGATGTGCTCTGACCTTGACCCAGGTAGTCGTGCATCAGGAGCGAGTGGGTCTCTGCCTCAGAGGATGACGCAGAGGATGATGAGACCACGGCACCCATGTCCGCTCCCCTTCTGTGCTTCATTGAGTGCTCAACTAATGTGTTCCCATTGCATGAAAAGTCCTCCGCTGGCTCCAGCATGAGATTTCGCTCCATGCAAGGATTGCGTCCTTGGTGGGGTTGGATTGCTGGTGGGGGGGCAGGAGATGGGCACATCACTGCAGCCGTTCTCTGCACTGCGTTGTGAGCATTTTTGTCTGAAAGAAAACACAGCGCAAGTTGAAGCAAAGTTTAGAGCAGGAATTGGAATATCAAGAGTCCACCTTGGCATATATTTATTATTTTATCTTTTTCATGTCTGCCTTCATTCTTGGTAGTGAAGTAGATCTGGTTCTCTTGATATGTAGTACGTGTTAAATAAGGTTAAGCTCTCAAGCATGGCAAACAATTCCCTTTTTGTTCTCATCATATTTGCCACCATCAGGATATCCTTCCTGAGCATCTCTGACTTAAAACCATGCGATAACTCTGGAGGACCTATGACAGCCCTGGACATCCTGTTTGGTGCAGATGCATTTTATTTTACATGATAATTCTCCAGTGAAAAATAGTGACAATACAGCTAATAATAAACCTGCAGTTTACATTTCACATGAACAGTGCTCCATAAAAAAATTTTAACTCATAGTAAAAGCTCAACAAGATGAAATTAAGAAGTCTGTAATCTGGCAACAAGAAGCAATTACTTAATTTAATATGTTCCTGAAAAAACTTATTAGCACGACTGCATGCATAGTGAAAAATTAGAGAAAATGAGTGACCACTCAAGTATCTAACTTCACAAAAAAACATATTATAATTTCATCTTCCATGAAATGAGTTCCATTGAGTCAATTTTCAGAAAAAGCAAAGACATGGTATTTCTGACTCTTAAGTCCTTGAATTCATCAAAATGTGTGAATGACTTCATTTAAATGAAGCTCTCTCTCTATGCCCATCCATGGCATAATATATCTAAAATAAAAATATTCAAATCAAAAGGATTCAAATCAAAGTATCAAAATAAAAAAGGATTCAAATCAACTAATTGAGCAGAGTTCAAAGTTTAGGGATTTGCCGTAATAACACCTTAAACAGACATGAGCCAGTAAACACTCTCTTAAATGATGTTCATAAAACTCTGAGCAAGATGTATTTGGAAACCAAATTTCTAAGACTGAAATTGTTTTTTAAGTATGGTTTTGTTATTTACACTGATGGAAACAAATGGCTAAGCACTAAAATATAATGACTTCCGAATATGTCTATATTTTTTATCTTTACCATCAGCTATGGTTGATTTGCCACTCCATGGTAAAAAAATTTTAACTGATGTCAACTAGAACATTGCAGAAGCTTTGAAGAGCCATACAATCAAATTTAAGGTTTAAAAGCTACATCATACTTGCATTAACAACTTATGTTTAATTCTCAGCTGGCCAAGAGCTCAACTAGAACAACCAAAACATTCTGCAATTACAAGTGTCATGTATTAAAAGAATATTTCCACGTATTATCTCGTCAGATCCCCTTAACACACTGCTAAAATATTTATTTGCACCCCACTTATCAAAAGAAGTATGGCCAATTACCTAAAATCTTGACTTTTTATTTCACACCTAATCTGTACCTTGTTTTTTTTACTTTGTAATGAATCCCTAATATTTGACTTACTAAATGCATTCAATTGGAGGAGTGCTCAGTGTGGGGCTAGTAGGAGTGACAGTTGGAAGGCGAAAAGGCATGGAGCCATCCTCAACTTCCACTGAAATAATGCACTAGAAATCAACCAGCCTAAAGGACCATCAGTCTACATGCACTATTACTCTTGCATCTTGGAATACCTGCCCATGTGGTTTCTAAAAATAAAACTGTTCTTTTGTCACTGTAGATTTTTTTCTTTGCTTATTTGCATTCCATGTGTACTACACAGGTCAAAATTTCCAATAATAATTTTGCCATGGCTGTAAAGGACTGCCTGAAACATATCTTTAAAGTTGTAGAATACATTTAATGAATGATAACACACTTTTGTAAACACTATAATTCACTAAAAAATTAAATTCTTAACATGTCAGTTATTTGAACTTGTTTTACATTTAAAATGAAATTTTTCATGACTTTAGAGTGAGATTTAAAGTGTGAGAATTTCCAAGTGTAAAAATTATTTGCTTTGAAGGTTCATTTTGAAGATATTTAGTATACAGAGATAATATCAATTTTTGTAAAAACTTACTGGTTGAACCAGAATTAATTATCTGACAACTAAAGCAAATTATCACTGGCAGGAGAAAACAATTTCCACTTTCTGTACTCATTTAAGTTATAGACTAATAATAATTACAGAAATATACATTTATGTGATAGATGAATAGTCTTCATCAATACACACAGACTACTCATTCTATAGAGAGGGGATACAAGATGGCGTCTAGTGATAACATGCCTCCGTGTGGCTTCTGTAAAACTGTTACAGATGTGGAGGGTAAAATTATCTCCTGTGATCTTTGCTCACTTAACTTCCATGCTAAATGTTCTGACCTTAATGATCTCTCTAAAAATGCGCTACTTAAATGCCGAGACTTATTTTGGAAGTGCTTTCTTGCCGGTGCTCAACTTTAGAAATATCAAACATGGGGTCTCTCTCCCAGCAAACAGCTGTAAATCTTACTTATCATAAAATGGTCCCACCAATTTATCAAGTGGACTATACATAGTCCGCATCATGGCCGCCAGATTGCACCAGTTCGCACACTTATTGCACACACCACGCATATATAGCAATGAAGATTATCATACTTATAATACCAGAACCTCTAAAAACCTGCACCAATCATTTGAAAGAACTAAAAATGCAGCACTTGGGCCCAAAAATATGGGCCTCATTCTTTTCAATGAGTTACCTGACAATTTGAGGAATCTCAATTAAATGTTAATATTTAAAAAAAACTTTGCAAATACCTGTTAAAGCCTATGTACTACTCTGTTGATTAATATCTGCAACTATTATTTGCAGCTGTATATTTTCTTTCACATGTCCTATGAGGACTTTGTTTATTTTTTACATAACTTTGATTTTGTTTAAGGATTTGTGCAACAAATCCTTAAACAAAAATAAACTGATTTGATTGATTGATTTGCTATATTTCCTAAACCTTCAAAAGAAACCTGTATCAGGGAGACTGAAGTTTATTTGAATCTGGCAGATTGAGACTTTCATGGCGACCAATAGAGCTAAGAAATTGGGACAAGGGTGGATGGAGATGAAAGAGGAACTTGCCAGTGAGGGCAGAGATGGGTAGTCATCCTTTGGAGGGTGAAGGTGTGCAAATGAAGAAAGTAAATAAAAAAAACCACTGGATGAAGATTCATGTCATAATCATTATCACGTCTGTAGTGGGATGTATTAAAAATTGTTTTCATAGAACATGAAACTTACATGATGGGTTCTGCGGCAAAGGATCAGGATACGGCAGCACAATAGGAGAGGGTGATGGACCCGATGGAGTAATGGCAACCGTTGTCTCTCCAGTTACTTCTGACACTGTCGAGTCCCTGGTCTCCTTCCCAGATATGCTAGAACAGCCTGAAGGGAAAAATAGGACCGTTAATCACTCTAGAAAAATTTCATTGAAATCAAAGCAATGACTTAATGGGCTGTTTATTAATTTTAACTTCGCTTCTTTTGACTAAGTTTAAATAAGGTATTCCAGATAACTTAAAATCTATTGTGAACATTAGCTTTATGTCACCAAGAATTTTTATTTTCTAGTCAACTAATGACCAAGCCACTAACAATACATAATGGTGCTAATTCACAAATCCCTGCGTGTAGTCTGAGTGAGTTGGACATAAGATGAAGTCTTTTTTATCTCATTTTACAATTTGATGCATTGAAAATTATCAATAAAACAGAATTTTGATTTAACATAACAGCTGGGGAACATCACCATCAGTGTTACGTAAAATCTAATTATTTTAACGCAAGATTAATTTCTAACATGATAAATGAGGAATGGTATTGATACATACATCGGCACACATTGGAAATAATTCACTGTCATTAAAACTTTCACCATAAAATAGATTATTAAATTATTAATAAGCAAATTGTTGAAATAGCTTAATGATAACATGATAACAACCATACTTCATGCAAAAGAACACATTCCAATGGCTAAGTAGGTTCAGTTTTCAAGTACTCAGAATTTATCAAATAAGTAGGTAAACAATTTCCTTCAAAATACATATTCATATAATAAGCAGATATTCGGGAAAAAATGTTTCTACAGCCTCTATATTTTTCCCCAGAAATGATTGTTAAGGTATAATCTTGGAAAAAGTGCATCTTATATACCACCAAATATGCTAAGTTTTGGCAGATTAAATATTAACCAGGTCACAGCCTTCCATAGTGATGTAATATTTAAGGTTTTTCTGCTTAGAGTTTATCTGGAACCACAAAAACTGCTCATTATCTTGTAAAACTGAGGCAAATTACATTTCCATCCCCTTTTTTATCAAGGAAAAGTGCTCTTAGATAATTCCGCCTACTTTGGAAGTCATAAAGTTTTATATTTCAAAATATGCAGTCAGCATTTAATGATGAACTTTTAATAACAATCAATAAAAAAACTTATTTTACTGTTACGGATGGTTTATTTAAACATTTTTGTTGGAATAGGCTTCTTCATATGATCAGTATATTTATTTTAGGTATTCAGCTAAGACAAACAGTGCATTTAATTTCCCCTGAGTCTATGGATGTTAGCGGCCTCTAGAAGAAGCAGTCTGTTTGTCAGTGGGCCCAGCAAGAAGTGTTTCCAAGGTCCACATCCCTGTATAATTTTTTTGAGCAAACAATTGTAACATTGTTTATATCTAGATATTTCCTACATCAACACCAGGATAAAAAAATACTGAATAATAATTAAAAAAGGAATGTTAGAATTCACAACAAAAGAATGGAATGATATATACAACGGTGCTACAAAAATAAAAAACACATTATTCAGAATGGACATGAAACCTTTCCAACACTGCTGAAATTCCCTAAGTTGTTGTCTAATTTTGTAAAAGAATTTGATTATTTCTACAGGGATAAAAATAGCCTTATGTAAAATCATCACCTCAAAATTACACAATTAAACAGTAGCAATACTTTAGAAATTGGTTGGGACTGCTCATTCACTTGCGCAAAATAAAAATATTCATAAAATAAAGATTCTGACTGCGATTAAAGACTGTAGAGACTCGATGGGCTCACTTTTATACAATGCAACATTAAAATAATTTAATTGTTTGAATACATTTTTCAAGTGCCTTTATTGATAAAATAACTTGAAAAATTTTGGTCCCCTCCCTAATTCTGACTTCTGCGCACACAACACACAAACTACTACTCAACTAGTATCCACCATTTTTTGGGGTTCCTTGAACTTTGTCATATTGGATTGCGGATGTATTTCTGGCAGGTAAACAACAGATTTTCAGGGGATCAAGATGATGCAGTGGCTATCGTACTGGCTTCTCATCTAGAGGGCCCGGGTTCAACTCTTGGTGGCATCAAATATTTTTCAGTGGTCTTGATCCCTACTTGGGAGTGCTTTGTGGAGGGCACTTTGAGTGAGTACACCATCTGTCGGATAGAACTTTAGGCTGTGGACCCCTTGGTGCCTTTTGTTAAGAGTACGCTAATGCCGAAACCAGGTTTTTCTCCACCCTTCATCCTTTCCTGCCTATTCCTAATGGTGCAAATGACCTTGGCTGTCTGTCACCACCCCTAAATACTAATACTACAACAGATTGGCAATGGTTTGTTCTGCCATTTTGAAAATGGGCTAAGGATAAGAGAAAACACAGATGCAAGTATGACTGTATGAGCAAGAGGACACTCCAGGATGGGATGCATCCCATTTCTTTGTGGTGATACCTTATACACTTGGCAAGAGTGGCTGTGCTTACCATCTGTTGTGTCATCCCCAGAGTCAATGCTCCCAACCATTGCAGTGTGATGTTGCATCAGCGATGAAGAGATTCCGCAGCAACGGGGGGGCTGCTGATGAAGGACTGCAGCATTGCCACCATATCCAGTCTGACTAGACCCCTGAGGCCACCCAACAGGCACAGTGGACGTAGAGGAAAGGGCTGGGGTGGTTGATGTAAATGATGACGACGTGGGATTCACCGTAGGACTAACTCCAGAAGCATAAATAGTTGCTGCAGTAATAAATTGAACATCAGCATGAATGAATGATGATGAAGGCCTGATGCATTTGATTTGATTTAGTGACTTTTAAAACTAGACATTCAAAATGTAAGGTCATATGCTTCAATGACATTGACAAGCATGGTAGAAACATAATAATACTATTTATTGTTACAAGTACATATATGCATTTGATTCAAAATATCGAGGTATTGAGAAAATTAATTCTTTTTGTCTTTTAAAACATTTATTTAACAATTGAATTCTAACAGCTGATGACTGCATAAGGACAAACTGTTTGAGATTTATTATGGAATGACTCAATGAAGGGGATGAAAGACAATAAACCCTCTCTAATCTGAACTGCAAGGAGCAGGCAATTGTGTAAATAAGACGAATTGTGGATTACCCAGGGTTTTGATGCACGTAAACCAATGAACATTTTCCCCTCCAATTTGTGTACCTTTTATAGATGACATTGTACAAAAAGCTTAATTATAAAGTTTGATACAAAGCTTAATATAATGCATACAAGATTTGCAAGGACTTTATTCCAACTATTTGTCAGAAAAATAATTTGGTATCAGTATTGTTTTCCACTGTCACCGTCCTGCCATTTTATGCTTCAACACCATTTTCTTATTTAAATCATACTTACATGAGCACATCTAACTGAAAGTTGCATAAAACTAGAATGGCAGTATATTTTGAAGCATAGAGTCCAAAACAATTTTCTAGAAGTATTTGTTTGATTATCTTTTAATTTCATTCATGAGGTGATACAAATAATTAGTACATCTCTCATAATCATATTCAAATGGAAACTACATCAGTGAATGAATTTTTCTCACTTGCCAAACCTTCAAATGCTAGGCCTTTTAAATTTGTTCAAACATACTTACTAGGACCAAGAGAAAATCTGGCAGCCCAAGACCTTCTCTACCAGTGGCAACTAGGGTGATTCATGACTAGCTTGCAACACTATCTTATTGACATGATACCACTCACATGACATACTATGATTCTTGGCACAGAGTAACAATGACTAGCTTGCAACACAATATTATTGACATGATACCACTCACATGACATACTATGATTCTTGGCACAGAGTAATAAAATTAATAGAATAAAAACATATAAAAGAAAGTAAGATCTAAATGTAAACATCATTTACAAAAGGAATCGTGGGGAGAGAGAATGCTAACAATGAGGAGATTTCTTTCTAATGCCATATTTTTACGTCCAGTTATATATATTATAAAAGCAAGCTAGTTCATCTTGAGAGGAAAGCTTAGGTCTTAAAATCCACGATCACAATTCACATTTCAAAGAAATTGGAAAATATGACAAATGGCTTCATGGATAAAAGTATAGCAAAAATGTGCATTGTTGAGATTTTTACACCCTGATTAGTGTTGCATACATAATCCATTCGTAATGAATAATTTTATGTAAATTGTTACACAAGATCTGTCCCAGTAATGACAATGTACCCACTCTGTCAGTAGCTTGGCAGGGAGAATGTGTTGGTTACACAGGGGTACAGTAGGTCATTTCTATATATCAATGCCTATAAAAATATATAACGAAAAATTATGATAACAAGATGAGTCAGGGATGAAAAAATGACGATACCTCTACGATGCCTGTCCCACAGAGAGGAAAGCTCTGAGAGACGCTCCTCCACACAGAGAGCTGTCAGTCTCGCTTCTGCATCATGGTCCCAACAGTCCTCAACAGTTTCTCGAAGCAGTCTTGCAGCAGGACAAGAGGGCTCCCTCCAAGCATCTGGGAATAATGGTCTTGCCTTACGCTTTGAGACAAGGACTTGCATCTGCTCCAAAGATGGATGTATCCCTACAAAGGAGAGAATGTCACCAGCAAGGTCAAGACAACGGGTGAGAATAATTTCCAAATTATGAACCAATAGTATAAGAGGCCAGAAGAATAAATTGGTTAGATCATATCAGTACGTAATTTATTAATATTTTAAAGAATGCATTATTGATTGAAATAACCTTTAATTCTACATTTTTTACTTGCTGGGTTAAGACCTTCATTTTGGAAATTTTCGTTAAACACAAATTTCCACAGTGAAAGAAATGTATTAGAGTTATTGAATTTCAAAATTCATAGATTGAGCTTGTAGTGTGCTATTCATTATATGGCGGGGAGAACCTCTGCCTTGACAATTATGATTGTAGTAATTTTTGACATAGGCAAACTTCGACTAATGCTGCCACTAGTGCACTGTATTAATTCTGAATCTCAGGGGACCACTTCTCACTTGCTCATCAGCCATTAGATCATGAGTACTCTTGGCACTTATATGCAGAGGGATAAGAGGGTAGATACTTCATGATGACATCTGGTCCCTCTTAAACTCTATATTGTCGTTGCTTTTAAATGGAGGTGCATTAAATTGTGAACATTAAAGAACCTTTTGGTTGAAAGCTTTTTGACTGATTTGGACAGCAAGAATAGGTTGGATAAGGTGTGTAATAACAGCTTTATCAGCAAATTATGAAAGCCTAAGCCTAATTAAGGTGAACTTAAGTACATTGGTGAATTGAGATTTAAAATCTTTTATGCTCTACTTAGATGAGAGAAGATGCATTAATGGGTGTGCTGCCTAGGTCTGGATACTGAACAGAAGCAAATATCAAAAGAAGTAATGTCAATATTATTTAAAGGAAGAGGATTAAATTGGACTGCTCTATAATCCCTTTACTTTCAAACCACAAGCTGGAAAATATGTCAGTGAAAGTAGGTGACCACAGATATGATTATTGTGACCATCAGAAAAAAATTCTTCCTTAACCTTCAGGTTTAGATTTACCTTTCCACATATTTAGATGTTGTCAACAAGGTAAACATGACGTTTGTTTCACTTTGATGCTAGAATCTGTGATCTTTGGTTAACATCATTCAGAAGATAGAGGCAGTCAAAGAAAAGACAGTTTGGTAACAGATGATAGTATTCACAAAAATATCAAGCAACGAGCAGAATGTGAAAGACTGAAACATTATGAACTTATGCTTATAACTTTCTTGGGTGGGTTTGCTAGGTCTATGCTTTTTTCACAATATAATAATAGTAGTTTTTGTCCATACTTATCACTGTCACATAAGCTAATGTAGATAGAGGGGAAATTTGATCTTGAATTACAATCACAAATGTGAAAACAATGGCTATATTGCAGAACATTTTTAATGGATATTTGCATGGTTATAATTAATGCTGAAACAAATACCTATTCACACTTTTTAAAGTCTCTGCATTTATAGGCTACATTCTCAACCTCATCCAATAGGTAATGAATAACCTATAGGCATGGGGGGGTTATTCCCTAAGAATGGTGCCCGATGCTATTTGCATAAGGATGCCATCAGCTATGTGAATTGGAATCAGAAGTCATTCCAAAAAAGGTGCTGATGCCATTTCTGGATGCTATTCAAGTGTCGGGCTGCCGAGCCCGTGACATAATGGTATGGCTGAAATAGCATCGACAAAGGCATTTCTTTATGGTAGTCATTTGTCATCGTAATACAAAACAAAATGTAAGCATGAGATTTTAAGAGAATTCAGGGAGTTATAAGGATTGATTTTTATTCCCTTGTGAAAATATGACTTTCAATAATTCTAAAGAGGCCTACAGGACCAATAAAACCACTTCGTCAAGTGGGACGAAGATTTTATCAGTTGTTTTTGATTTGCCGGTAAATACTGATGACTGTGATAAAGGGGAGAGCATTAGGTAAGCATGGAAAGGGAAAGGAAAAGATTGGGATGCTAGACGAAATGAAAGTGGATGCATTATTGAAAAGGAGCTTATTGCAGAGTTGGATGTCAGGTTGTTTTGGTAGAAGAGGCAATACATCATTGTACCATTAGCAAAGCTGGTGTCTATCCAAAACCATACCTTTACCGCTGGATTATCATTAAAAATAATGATCGTAACACATCAACAACATCTATACTTTACGATTGTCTTAAGTTGAATTTACTTTTCAATGCAATTGCATATTCAAATATTATTTTTTTAATGACTTGTGTCATGAGTGATGTTTGCAGGGACAAGTGGATATGCATGGCCAATGATAATACTTTACAAAACAGTACCAAAGATTTCTTGTTTCACAATTTCATATCAGACTGTATTACCAAACACAAGCTATCCATGATATAAAAATTATAATTATATAATACGAGGTAAATATGAGTTAAATGACTTTGAAAAGTGAATCAATTAATATGTATATTAAACTATTCAGTGAACATAAATAATCAGCTCCCACTGTTTTTCAATTGCTGGGAAATATCATTTCAACCAATGACATTGATTGAAAGCATATGTTTTTCTTTTGCCAATCATCCATCAACGCGAAACGTCATGCAGAAGGCATAACTTTCTACTTCTTCCATGGCATCAAAATGACTCCGGTCGTAACCGATGCTGTTGTCGATGCCATCGCCTGGTGTTTTTGCGGAATAACTTCTGATGCCGTCTGAAGAATAACATCAGGGAACTTACAGTTTGGGAACAACCCCCATGGATGCACCAAGTTTTGAGTATAGAACTAGTACACTAAATTTTTTTCATACATGATACAATATGGCTATGAATGAGATGGAAATCATACATGGTCATAATATATGATAAAGCATTATTAATAGTTTTTTGGTTGACATCCAGATATCTGTGGCTAAAAATACCCATAGCAAAGATTCTTCTATCCTGAAGCACATAGGTATGGGATAATACATGATTTTTAAATCAATGCTGGTAATAATGAGATCTCTAAACAGTGAGTGATTTTTTTGGGATTGCGAGCTCTTTCCATAACAATCTTTTCACATGAAATGCAAAAAGAACACTCCATGAAATGCTTGAAAGTGATTTGAACCACAACAACCAAGTTAAAAAATAATACTTTGGCACTTTTGAATGCCACACCAAAGTGAACTCTCACCTATTTCGGCCTCAAAGGGCATCTTGTACGGTGGCGGCTGGGGGGCTTGCAGCGACGGGGGTGGCGTGGAGTGCGGTGTGACGGTGGGCTGCGATGCTGGTGAAGTGGAGTTCCTCCAGGGCCTCGTCTGCGGGGGAGCACCCTCGACAGGAGAGCCCTGGGTGGGGGGGGCTGGGGAGATGGGCACGAGGGGGGATGGGGGGCCACTGGTTGGGGGTGCCATTGGCACATTCACAGATGGGGGACGAGTCTGAATGGGGACGAGGGGACTCTGGAGGGGCGTCGGGGGGCCTGTTCTGTTGGGGACCGCAGTCACTGATGTCGAACAGTGGTTGGGGATTATCGGGATAGGGGCTACAACCACGTGGGAGGGGGGGTGGTATTGGTTGAGGATCTGATTGTGGTGGATGGGCTGGTGGTATGGGATAGAGAGCGGTCTGTGATGGGCATAGTGGTGAGAGTAGAGGTCTGTGCAGCGCATGGCTGTCTCCCATAGAACGAGGCCCAGGGCATACACATCTATTTGCTTGAGGGATGACTCACAATCCCTGAGGTTCACTGCACCCTCAAGCACTTCAGGTGCCATGTAGCGCAAAGTACCAACCTGAAATAAAATAAAATAAATAAAATTAAATTAGAGATATTAAGTGTAGAGTACATAAATTTAAGATGCCATTTTTTCCAAGACAGATAAGGGATCAGAATAACATTGTAGGGGTAAAAATATTATGGTCGAAATTCGTCAGATGATTTCACCCCCAGCCAGACACCCTAGTGGTTGCTTATAGGGTACTAGAAAAAAGGAATAAAAAATTGACACCCTTCAAGTGGGTACTGCAATTGATAAAAACAGAGTGACTCAATTATAAATTAACGATACACATCATCTGAATAACCTGTTATTATACAGATATTCAGTAAATTCATATTGGAGCTAAATTATTTTCATTAGAAGCCAAATAGTTTTAATTTAGCTTGGCTGGTGTTTGAAGGAAAATTATTTCAACTTTTTTATTTATGAAACTTGAAAATAAAAAATTTAGAAGATATTTTACTTCAAATTTGTATGCCAGAACTTTGACTGGTAAATAACACACATACCCATGCATAGTTTTAATGTTTAAGATAAAAAGTTTGTGCTAACACTCAGTAAGCCGAACTACACATGAGTAATACCTTTGAAGGATCCAAATCTCAGTTCAAAAAATTCTTGCCTTAATTCTCCCACGATAATAGTACTACGATTCTGTATGCAGTGGAAAAAAAAAATAATTCAATGCACCAATTTACTTTGATTGTTAACTTAGAGATATCAAAATTAAAAATTCTAACCATGATGAAAACCTAGAGCTCACAAAAATAGAAAACAAGGGTCAAACCATACCCAACTATGTGGTAAACCAATCGTTTGACTGTAAATTAAAAACACTGTAAGTTTAACTCAGCATTCTATATTGATTCACAAGTATTTAGGAACTTCGATTATTATTTTTGAGTATCCTCCATGAGGACAAAAATTTTAGGTGGTCATAATTTGGTAGTAGTTCAAGTTTGTTTCCGTGGAGATTAAAGTAATAACATGTAAATCTCTTTCAGTTCTTACAACTATGACAGGAACAAAAGGGGGAGCCATGCACAGGACTATAAGAATAAGATACATTTTCATTACTTTTCTCAGTCTTTTGCCCATATATTCAATGAATATTTTCCACTATTCCTTAAAATACGAGGGTCATCCGGAAAGTAGTACCCGTTCGTGAAATAAAGACACAAAAGTAAATATTAACAAACATAAAAAATTTTATTTGAAAGAGGATACTTTAAACTACTTCTCAACATAATCTCCAAGCAAATTAAGGCATTTGTCATAACGTGTGACAAGTTTCTGTATTCCTGCTGCATAGTCCTTCGCCGCCAGCTCATTGAGATACGCGAGGGACCCATCTTGCACAAATTTTTGCATAATGCAGATGGTGTTTAACAATTTCATGAACAATTGTTCGAGAAACATTGGGAAAATGCTCACAGATGTCATCAATTGTGACGCGCCGATCGTTCCTCACGAATTCGTCAACTGAGCTCACCAGTTGGTCTGTAATGACAGACGGTCTCTCCGAACGCTCATCGTCGTGTGTGTTCCCCCTCCCCATGTTGAAGTTGCGACACCACCGCCGAACAGACGACTCGTCCATTACATTGTCTCCATACACCTCCTTTAATTGGCGATGAATATCACATGGGCGAACGTTTCTTGCATTGAGGAATTTAATCACTGCCCTCACTTCACAACTGGCGGCGTTCTCAATTTTTTTAAACATTGTAAACAATCACAGAAACAACACAGGCAATGCTAGCGTCACGCAACTTGGCTCAGAGAAGGCAGACAAGCCACTGAAGCTATCTGACCTCGTCCAGCGGCTACTCGCGTCGTCAGCACTTCATGCGGCACGAACGGGTACTACTTTCCGGATGACCCTCGTAGTTTAAACTTACCCACTTGTAAGGTAAAATTTCCCATTTAATGTAGACGTTCAAATTAAGACTCTTAGTTATGATTGCTTGAACTAGAGATTATAGTAAAATCTTTACAATACAAAATTTTTAAAAGATCATCACATACACTAATTGTATTTTTAGCATACCAAGTTTGATAATGGCAGATATGCAGGTACTTTTCCACAATTCTGTTTTCATAAATATAATGTAGCCTTTTGTATCTTACAATTAATAAGATTTGTTATCACCCTCTATTACACAGTCATCATATCTTACAAATTGAATTTAGGATGCCTTAGGGGCACACAGGCTGACTACGTACATGGCACACTTGGATGATTGACAATGTTACATTTTATGAACAAATTAAGAAAGGAGAAAATTACAAATTAGCTTACATCATTGATACTTTTGGTGCTTGTGTGCTGCTCTTCTCCATTGTAATAATACTTTGAACCTGATATTTTCATGGCAAAGCCAAAATCACTTAAACAGCATGACAGGTCAGACTTCACAAGTATGTTCCTTGAATTAAGATCTCGATGACTAACACAGGGTTTGGCTTTGTCTAAAAGTGAAAGAAACACATCAATTATTATCAATCAATCAATATTAGAATTATCAATCAATGAGCCCACTCTTCAAATATGTATTATGATAAAATGTTATGACAATTATGCCATTAATGTCACTTTTCTTATCAGCTACTTTCCTTTTAGTAGTAGTACTAGTAGTATTTAGGGGAGGCGACCGACAGCTGAGGTCATTTGTTCCAATAGGGATGGACAGGAAAGGATGAAGGGTGGAGAGAAATCTGGCGTCGGCATTAGCCTACTCTTAACGAAAGGCGCCAAGGGGTCTGCATCTTAACGTCCCATCCGACGGACGGCGTACTCACTCAAAGTGCCCTCCACACCTCGAGCACCTCAAGTAGGGATCGAGATACCTCTGAAAAATATTCAACACCACCGGGATTTGAACCCGGGCCCTCTGGGTGGGAAGCCAGTACGTTAGCCCCTGCACCATCTCGATCCCCGTTATTTTCCTTTTTATACACCAATTAATTTTCTGATTATAGAAATGAAATTTCACCAATTTCATAAGTAGCTTATTAGAGGAAAATAAAATGATGAAACAAGAGGGCCAGTTTGTTAAACAAACAACAGTTACAGGATTTTGAATTTTACATATTTAATCAGGCAATTGAAAGGCATGTTCTACTATTGACCACTCAATTTTCCCTCTATTCTTGTTCTTTTTATTAATTAAGTCAAAATGAAATACTTATCTTATTAGTCAGGGATAACCTTTTCTGACAATATATATATGCTTAGCATTTATAATCCAATTATACTTACCACCTTTGTGTATGTCTGTGTGCAAGTGAGCAAGGCCATGTGCTATAGACAATGACATTCTGCAGAAAGTGCGCCAATCCAACGTATTGCCCCTCAGGTAATCTTGTAAGCAGCCCAAGGGAGTATAAGAGAGCACCAGGAGATGTTCTACACAACCATCACTACCAACACACTCATCTGATCCTGCAGGAGAGGGAAATAGAAAACTTAAGATAGGTAATTGAAAATAGTGTGAGGGAAAACTCAAGTTTTATAAAATAAAAAGATTAAATATAAAAAGTACAAGCATTTAATTTTCACTTTTCTGTCACACTTAAGCATTCGAGTTACTCTTGTGTTATATTTACTGAAAAAATTGAAATTTTGACCAAAATGGAAGTCATGAAATAGATAATATATTTCCAAATAGTCACAGGAGTTGTAATAGTCTTGAGAGTAGAAAAAAACTTTGCACTTGAGGGTAGAAAAAGAAAGCATGGTCGTGTGAAGAATTAAATCTTTATGTGGCTGTGCAAAGTTTCTTTTTCTACCCTCATTATGAAGAAATTCCAGAAAGTTAAGCCTGAAACTGTTATGTTGAAATAGTCTTATTTGCTTTTATGGTAGCAAAAATTTGAAATGGGGCAGCAGGAGCTAAACATTCATTGGCAGTGTTAACAACTTGAATAGCAAAGGATATTGGGTTGCGCTACAGAATTTGAATGAAGTATGACTTTTAAAAGTAATTTGTATGCATATTTTATAAAAATACTGAACAAATCAACTCTATGAAATAACCATTCCTTTGATTTACCTATTATCTAAACAATGAGGCCAATGTTTTTGAGAACAATGAAGCCAAAATAATGTTTTAGAGGAAAAAAGCCCAGAGCACATCTAAAGGGATTCCAATTTTGGCTTCATAAATGTTCAACACCCAAAGGATTCATAAACATGGTATGCATAAGAAGTACTAGTGACAATATTTTCCTGATGTGTGGGTGAAGTGCTGAATTCAGTCTGTTGGTTAAGTGTGTGCATGATCAGAGATTGTATTGGCATTGATGAGATTACAGTGCACACCATTATCACTAAAAATTGAGCGATCCGAAAGATCTGCACTAAACTCGTCCCGAAGGTCTTGATGCACGACTGAGAGCAGAGTCAAGTCCCTGCTTGCGAAGACCTTCTGCAACGGCATTGTGACGATTCCTTAACCCCCTTGCAGTCCTGACTTGGCACCAGGAGACCATTTCCGATTCCTAAAAGTGAAATCCTTCCTCCAAGCACACCATCTTAGGATCCTAAGTGCTGCCACAGAAGCTTGCACGCATACCCTTAAGGACCTTCCGGGATCCACCTACCAGGGAGCCTTTGAGTCGTGAAAAAGTGTGTCGATGCTCAAGGGATGTACTTTGATAAATTTTGAGGCATTGCAGCAATATCTAAAATACATCTTTTTTCCGAAACTTTTACCGATACTTCTTATACAAAACATGTAGCTATTTAAATGTGGATGAAAGCATTATTCCAGTTCCCTTCATAATTGAAACATATTTGAACCAACATACTTCTACTTTTTATGGGGGGCTCACATTCAAATACTCCACAGGGCTTATTTAGAAGGGAATACATTATGTCAGTAAGTTAAAACACTCAACAGGCCTAAAGGTCCAACAACTAAATCATGTCGGATTAAAATCAAGAGTGAATAATAAGGTGCCAGCATCTAATTATGCATCGTTTTCAAACCCTAAATGAGTTGGCCTTCGTGGCCACTCCCAAAACCTCACGCAAGCCACACCTAGGGATGGGCATCATGATCGTTCAATACTTCCAATCGCAGACACCCCATATGGAACATTCTGTCGCCATCAAGCACCAGAAAATAATGCAACCAGATATGTTAGCAAAAGGAGTTTGAGTGGAAGATTTGATCTCTTGTTTTTGTACTCTGTCTCACCGTTGGCAATTCACCATCAACCACCAACCTAAGTCTACCCACCACCAGCCAATACCACTGCCTGGGCCACACCCCAGCACCTGCTGCCATCCATAAGAAACCTTAGACATGCAGGGCAAGTTATAGAGAATGAATGAACTTATTCTGAAACCACTGTAGTGGGAGTGCTCATTTCTTCATCTCCACACCTGGTTTTTGGTCATTTTCTGAGTTAAGTTACCCCTATGGCAATGAGCCATCAAAATATTCCCAAACATTAATATTTTGGACAATTAATGGGGATCATAATTCAACAGAGAAGAATAAGTTGTGGGATTGATCTCATATCCCGTAGTCCTCCACATACTTTTCTCTCCTGGCTAACAAAAACATTAAGAGAATTTCATCTTCTATTATTACTTTATTGTCTATTGAAAGAGCACTTTTTCATATTTGAAAGCTAATGCCTCACAAACCATTGTGTCAAAATTATTTCAGCTCCTATTTCTACTAGATAGATTTCAATGGGTGCAATGATTGGTTGACCAATTATACAAATCCATGATTTAATGGCAATGGAGTACTAAATTAGTGCATGGATGTGAGCACGTTAGTATTCAAACAATTAAAAAGAGATGTGGAAATGAAAAGAGTTTTGCATTCAAGAATTCTGCATACGCATGTAATGACATAAGGTTTGACTTTGGTGGAAACAATAGATACCCACACTGACAAAAAAAACGTAAGTTTTCCAATAATGTACATTCTGATGGTGCCATTTCATTATGCTGTAGAAGAACCATATATGCTAACAGGCACAAAAGGTACATGTTATGTCCCTAACTAAGGGAGGTTGGGGGCAGGATTGTAGCATGAGCATGAGGGAAGGGTTGAAGGAGGGGGTGGAGGAGATGGAGTGAATATCAAAAAGGAAAAGAAGAGCATTAAGTTGGGGGCAGGGTCAGTGGAATGCTCTTTAGTTAGATGGTATGACTGAACGAATGATAATAAGTTTGTTACACAGACATACTTAAATAGTTCTTCTGTTCACTGTAGTGAGCCTCAGTTGCATGCAATTATTGTTAAGAAGAGAAAAACCTACCAAAGTAAGACAGGAGGGCAGGATTATCCATGAAAGGCAGGCAGTATATATCCCTTTCATTGCAAAAATAATGGCGGTGATGACAAGGGAACACTTTCACGGCCACCACTTGCTCCTGTAAAGTACCCCTCCAAACACAGCCATAACGTCCTTGGCCTGCAGAAAGATAATTTCACCAATTGCATGAAGAATAATACAGAGAAAGTGGAACAAGTAAAGAATATGACCCAAAGAGTGGCCACAATTATAAATCATAAAAACACTAATACAATAAAATATATGAATTTAAACCACAATTTTAGTGGGATGAAATCACTTCCCCAGTTTTACTGATCTTATTTTGGAATATTTGAGAGAAAAACAGATTCTTCAATAAATTTTTCACCTCACAAACTATGGCCATAAATTTATTCACTACCATTAACTTTCCTCGAGTTTCTATACGAAAAAAACGTCATCAGCAATTTAGATGCCTTAAAATATTTCTATCAGTAAAGATTCATGAGCTAATCCTGACTGATATTTGATTATTTGATGATCTGAATAAGGTTGTCTAGAGAGTATTACTAACTTAGGCACTTTATGCTGATAAGTTTTACTTTGGTCTTAGTCATGGAAGCCATAGCTTTGAGTCATGGATGTTTTTTTAAAGCTGATCAATTTTTGCATGGCATAAAATAACCATGGGAGCTAGAGAAATGAAATTAATTATTGCCAAATAACCAATTAGACATGTTAATTGGGATAAAGCTATGCTTTGTGTTAAAGTTGTTCCATTTCACTAGCCATACAAAGTACACTTAGGGACTTAGTTACTGACCTTCAAAAAACTCTCCCATATACTATTCCTACATCATAAAGTTTGATACTTAATAACCAAGAATTACGAGCCTAGAAAAATTTAAGCAACAAAATGATTACTACTATAAGTAAGACTGAAACATACTTATTACTGCCATTTGCTAGAAATTTGATGCAAATTTGACTTTATTTCCCTTTCATTAATCAATCAATACAATGTATAACAAACAGTCCAGGGTTTTGGTTTACTCACTTAAATTGGCTAAGGTAATGGGAACCATAGTTTTCCCCAGACAGAAAATATCAAATGCTGACATAAAGAAGGAAAAAGAGGAATAAGATATTTATATTCTTATACTCTTACTTACCAACTATTTCTATCAGCTTCAAGCTTTCAAGAGCATTTGAAGAGAGCAACCGATGATTATGATTGTGACCTTGGCCCCCAGATGTAGTTGAAGTAGTGGAAGAATTATCTGGTGATGATTTTTGTGAGCCCTTCCACAGTTTACATAGAATTAATGAAATACCAAACGCCAAGGAAACCACAAACACTATTGCCACAGCTATAACTATTGTTTGTTCCTCATTTAAACTCTGTTCCAGGAACTCGGTAGCTGTAAAAGGAAAGGTTACACTATCATTAGGCAAAATATGTATTTCCCTTCAATAATTCATTTGAGGTGGTATCATTTGACAACTATTCCTCTGCTAAAGACTTCAGTTTTCTAGGAAGCAGTTCTACTAATTGTGCCAAGTCTTCATTAAAAGCCGAAGTTCACAGATGAATACAATAAAAACAACCATAAACACAGTAATCAACCCGAAGATCGGTTTAGTAGGTGATGGTAGAGATCACCCCGTATTAAGCCCTATACAGCGTGTGAAAATTCACACAGGGACCAGTTCCTTTCCCTGTGCTGGTTATGGTTTCCCAGGAAGACCTGGTACCCGAAAAATCACTTTAGCTTGGGTGGAGCTGCAGGTGCCCAGAGTGCCTTGCCCGGGAATGGAACCCCGGACCCTCCGGTCAGCAGTCCAAAGCTCTACCCACTGGACTACCGCAACCCACGTGAATACAATATAAGCCAAATATTTCTTAGAGAAGACACTGATGCATAGGGAAATAACCAAGAAAATTATTGCAAAATAAGCATTTGAAAATGATTTCTTTCAAACAGTAATACTCCAACAGTGTTTTTCTGCTGACTCTTTTGCTTTATATGAGAAGAGTGAAAGGATTACAATATTATAAAATAATAATAATTATTATTATATTTATTTTCCCATGAGACTAAATAAACTATTTTGAAAAAATAAGTCACAAAATAAACTATTTTGAAACACTATAAAAATAGTGCAAAAAAATAGCAATCAATAGGTTAGCATTTAGACTATGGATATAATAATACTTTTGAATTAATAGGTTTTTATAACTTTGAACATTAGTATTATGGACCATATAAAATTACGCCAAATGATATGAAATTGATATGACTGTGATATTTGCAGTGGCCAAATATCCCTACCTCTTGTCAATAAATTGTAGTAAGTTAGTGGCAAGTCTTGGCTTTAGTTTTAGTGGTTTATGAATAAATCATTCAAACTGGCCAATAAATGACAATAAGCTAAATTGGAAATATAAGTCAATACAATAAAAATGGTTGCATCTGGAGCTCATATAATTTAGGGTTAGAAATATTCTCAATTCTTAAATGAAAACCACTAAAGACTATGGTTTCAGCTACCACTATTTTTGCCTTGCATATCTTACCAGAACATCCCTAAGTTAATTATTAACTCAACAATACATAGTCAATTGTATATTTTCCCATAGCAAAATAACAAGATAAAATAATATGTCAATAAATAAGAAATCAAGGCATTCAGAAAATTAAAAAACATACCAGGTGGGGCCACATTAGCCGGTAGGGACTCATCTGTCATATTCAGATTGCAAAGGTTACCTCTGCAACAACAGAAATAACTGTGGTTAAATGCTTTCATGGGCTTGCCATATGCCACACAAGTTGGCCTATCACAGTTGTGCTTCCCTGATGCTTCCCAGCAGCCTGCAATGAAAGAAAGACCACATTTACAACCTCTTCATTTTATGTACATGAAACATAATACAACACAAGCAAGAATGGAAATGGTAACATTTAAATATTTATTGAGTAACTATGACACACATTTTCAACAAAGTTAATGAACAGGCAAGGCAACATGAGGCAACAAGAAAAATCATCCCTGACCATTTTATCTCTCGGAAAAGTAGCTCTCATCTTAATTAAAAAGCAAACAGACCCCATTATTGCATTTCATATGCATAGGCTAAGCAAAAATGTACTAATCAATGTAATTAGCAAATTGATATTTTTACTGGTTCACAATTTTAAAAGTAATAATGTGCTATCACAATTCTGAATTTGGAATAAGTGTAAAACCAAATGGTGGCTTCTCTTCCAATTGAATGCACTGAACTCCCACCGCCATCGTAATAGTTACAATTATAGTAGCTCATCTCAAGGCAATATCAAATTTAACAAAAATAAACTTAATTCCTCAAGCTGCAAAAGGAGCAAGGTAGTTTTATTGGACATAATGACAAATATGGACATTCATAACCTGAAATAATGGAATTGACTGCATTCAATTTCTAGAGAGAGCCTTGGTTATTTAAAGTAAATGAGGCAGATGGTATTTTGGATAATACAGGGAATTTAACAACTTCTTTCAAGGTCTTAAAACAATTATTATTAAAATGATATCAGACAATGCTATAGTCTCTAGACTTCGCCAGACAGTTTCACAATATAAATAGGAGGGTCCTCAGCACCACTTTAACAGGGTGGCCACTGAGGTGACAAAAAATTTCTACACTTTCAAGACCTAAACGGTAAATTTCCAATTACATTTTTGTAAATAATTGATTCAAAATTTCCAGCCCTTAAAAATGCTTCGGCAGGTTTTAGGAAGTTCATTTTCATTCACCTCAATTTTGAGGACACAAATTGGCAGCCATATAATAATATTCACTTAGTCAAAAAATTGGGTTTTGATCTCCTTCATGGCTATTTGTATTCACATGATAATTTCCCTTATAATATACTTCCAAATAAATTTAATGCCCAATTTCACAAAAATCTGAGAATTTCTCCACATAGTTTTAAAGCTTTGCAAAAATTTTCAATTTCTCTTCCAAAGAATACAGTTAAACCATTTAAACTCAAAGAACTCCTAAATAATTGCTAAAGTACATGCAGTATTTTTTAAAAGTGTTTGACAGAAATGAGGATCATCACAGATTGAAAAGCTTCCCTGGAAAGCAGATGGCAAGAATGGTTGCTGAGAACTTAAACTGAAACTAAGCATTGCATAGAATAAAAAACCCACAGTAGGAAGATCTTATGAATGGCACTAAAAGACCTAAAGAGAGACAATTAACTTCATTTTTAATAGGTGGAATTGCTACTGCACACAAGCTATGAGATTAGAGTAGTCAGGGGTAACTGCCTATCTGTTTACACATTGATTATTCAGATCAAAGTCACTAAAAGACTCCCTTATAAGGTATATGTATTGAATAATAGAGAAGTTCACAAACCACTCCTCTCTCCTTTGTAGCTGTGTAGTTACGTAAGTATGAATAAACTAGGAAAATAAATTGAGTATCTACTACCAAGTGTTTTCCTAAATATGCCAATTTCAGATGCTTCACTCAGAGCAAGTTACTTATTTTATTTACAAAAAAAATCATTAAATGATATTTTGCATTATTCAATCATTTCTGGCTCAACTTTGTGGAAGTTCTGATGCCTAAGCGTTGAAACTAGTAGTGGCAAAATAAAGAACAGTGGAAAAATAAATTTTGCATTGCTAACTCTATATATTTATGACTGTGTAGCATCCCTTTCAATGTCTCAAGTTTATATACTGCCTCCTACCCTCATCTAGATGCCACACATCATTGGGCTAATTATTACTGTTCAGTGAGAAAAACCCTCGCCTATTAAACTAGCCTTTGAACTGCCCTGGGATATTACCATATAAATAAAGCTTATTCGATTGGGACATGCATAACTATCAGTTACTAATAAAAACTCAGCCACAACTATTTAAATACACAATAAGAAAAAAACAGCATAGGAATTTAAAGCCAATAACCATAAAAGCTAGCATTTTCAACATGAATTTTAATCTCTTAGGTGTAAATAAAATTAAGATTTAAGTATTAAGATTCATTCTTTATCCAATGTGTCTTTGCCTAGCCATTTAGATAATTTCACCTCTGGAGGGGCAAAAAGAGAGTGACAAGGGCTTTGAGGAGTATGAATTCGTAAATGGGTTTCAAGTTTAAAAATTAATGGATTTCACCATGGTTGTTGGGTCGTATAACTTAGCGAAAAACAAAATTTTATGCAATTTTGTACACCTTTTTTGCTACCAGTAGGTCTTCATAAATTGCAGTAGTAGTAGTTTGGTGGAGGCGAGCGACAGCTGAGGTAATTTGCACCATTAGGGATGGATGGGAAAGGAGGGGATGGATGGGGAAGGAGGAATTGTAGAGAGAAACCCAGCATTGGCATTAGCCTACTCTTATCAAAAAGGTGCCAAGGGGTTTGCAGCTAAACGTCCCATCCATTGGACAGAGCACTCACTCAAAGTGCTCTCCACAAAGCAGCTCAAGTAGGGATCAAGGTACCACTGCATAATATCTGTCATCTCCAAGATTCAAACTCAGGCCTTCTGGGTCAGAAGCCAGTATGTTAGCCACCGCACCATCCCGATCCCCTCATAAATTACATTTCAGCTATGAGTTCCTTCTTATGACAAAGTTAAAATTATATTTTAAGAGCAGTGAACCATAGTTCTTCATGGAAACTATTGCAATGACAGCCATAATGATATAAAGACTAGGTCAACACTTAGGAAATAGGTAATTTTGAGAATAGTCCTTGAATCTCTCAGACACAGGAATGATATAAAAACCATTAAAAATTACAATATTTGGTGTTATATTGCATTAAGTTATCACTGTTTGAATAATTTTCGTTTTATGACAGTTAGGGTTTATTTTGCCCCAAAGTTTTTTAATTCTTTCACTGCACCTCAAATACTACCCGAAGCAATAGGATACTTTGGCTAGCTAGCACAACAAGTTGTAGGAATGGAGATGAAAAGAAAAAAATGAAATTAACAAAAAGGAACGGAAATGATGAATATTTAGGCATGGTACAGGAAGAGAAAACGTCGTTGAGAGAAATTCAAAGAAGCAGGAAGATTGTTTGTAGGGCATACGTAAGGAAGTTATGAGAATGTGCATCCTGTAATACTAGGCTTGAAAGTGTAGCAGTGCTTATTGTTAGTCCCTGGGTTATTAAAAAAAACCGCCTTGAACAAGAGACAACTGTTAATAGCAATAGCACAGCCAATATTTACTTTGACCAGACCCACAAGATATCCCCCTTTTATTTCGTCCAAACGATTTTGTTCATTGTGTGACAGTTTGCTATCTGATATCCGATGACATCAACGATCCTCAGATTAGGCACTCAGCGTCTCCTGGAAAAGCACCACTCCATTCGCCCCTTGTCGCAACGATACCGGTTTTACGCGTGTCGTTGTCCTACCAACGCCGCGCGCTTGATAAGGAGGCCGAAAAGTGTGAGACGGGTGATGAGAGAACGAGACGGTAGATGGCAGCGGCGAGGGGGAACGAGGGGCGGGAAAGGTAAGAGGGGGCAGAGAGAGAGAGATGGGGGGGACGCAAAGGGGGTGGGGGAAGGCGGGAGGCGAGATACATAGCGCAGTGGGGAGATGGTGTTTGGAGGGGGCCGGTCGCGGAGACACCTACCAGACGGTCCCCCTCCCCTCCTGGCCCTCGCATTACTCAACAGCCCTGCCCGCCGCGCAGGAAAACCCCTTCCCCGCGGGAGGGGAAGGCGCGTGTCGGAGTCAGCCAAATAAAACGACGCACCACGGACCATCTCCCGCGCGCGCGCACTCAAACACACACTAACACCATCGACGATCTCACTCACGCGCCACGAACATCTCCGCCCGCTGGGTGAGAGAGATTGCTTCTCACAGCACGGGTTCATAATACGCGCTCCTTGGAGCGGACGCTCTTGTAAAACCGATCCCGACGCGATGGTACATTCATCATGGCGGGAAAGGGCTCCCGCTTCTCGGGATAGTGAGCCTTCCCCCACGTACTTCTCCCCTCCTCGACTCTGGACAAATTTTCATCTGGGGTAAATTACCGGTATGAACTACGTACATTTGCGACAATTACCACCACTTTCAAGTTACAAAAGCGTACGAACATGACTGCGGTTAAATTAGGACATAAGGACTGGGTAGTTCGTAAGAAAATAGTGAAAGAGAGTACGTTTCCTGAAAAACGTAACTTATTTGTCTCTTTTTGACTTTGCCTACCCCGAAGGAATGTACTTAGAGTATTAAACGTGTTCTCCAACAAAAGTGATAAAGAGAAAATCCAACAGCATCGTAAAATGAATGGCATTAAACTCTTCACAAGTCCTGAATTAACATCTATCGTAAACAGTTTGGAAACCCCTTACTCATACAAACAAATTACAATAAGTAATCTTTCATACCATACGGCGATTATACATCCCATCAAATATAATTAAAGGCACAAACGAATCTTATTCTATTCAATAACTACGATTACAAACATTGGGCGATTACAATAAGACATTACACAAAATGAAGTAGTGTTCTGAATGTTACCAAAGTTACCGCTCATGGTTACATTAAATTTTTTTAAATTTAGCCTTAAGAACTGCTGTGGTAAAGGTATATTACCGCGAGTATTATCAGACGGGCCCTCTCCTCCTGCGATAGATAATATCATATTACAGGCAGTTCGAAGTGCTCATTCGAGGGACCAGGCGTTACAGGACGCACGAGTTAGCTTAGCGAACGGGGGCGTGGTTTGACAGGAGCGTCAACCGCATTTACCGAGAGTGACTTCTTTCCTTGAACTCTTTCGGACGAGTCCAAATTTCGTTGCAGCACCGTAACTTATTTTGTGCTTGCTACATTGTTGCCTAGATGAGCAACTCGAAGATCAGGGAAACGAATTTCATTAAATTTTCGTTTGGAATTAGAATAGACATCTGTCGAGTCATTTATACTTTCGTCATGCATGTGACTGCTTAAACGGCTGACTTGTAACCACAATTTGCTTCACTTCCCATTCTCAATAATGTGCGCACGGAAAAGCTACTCGCCAGACTTTTTGAATTTTTATCTCGGAAACCTCCAAGTTCCGCAAATGCACTCGCAGACTTTTTTTTTTAAACTTTATTCTTTACCTGAAAACTACGATAATCTATGCTTCGGAAGCCGTTCAATGGGAACTAAAAGTAAAAGTGGTGTCGTTCAAACTCCATTTGCAGGCGCATTCAGCTTTTATGGACGAAGTCAAAAGGCACGAGCATAAGAGGAGCATTTTCTTGGCCATTCATCTCAAAGCCGGGTGAACTAAATATACCTTAAAATTTCCTCTAGAGTTCATAATAAACAACATAAAATACCTTCTGTTTAATCTCAATTAAAAGTTTTCCTATAAAATTTAGTTACAATGAAGCGAAGACTTTAAGGGAGTTGGTAAAACACATTTTCTATTAGTGAGATAGGTGAGCCCACATCCAAAACAAAATTACACTAACGCGAAATTTTATTCTATTTTGGCAACTCTAATCTTGTCTTTTAACGCTAAGATATAAAAATGTACAGCCATTAGATTTTAACAGCTCATGTCTATCTTGCGCAGCGACTCACACGGCCAGCCTAAGTCGATGAACCGCTCAGCAGATAAGGCTATCATACGTCAGGCGACACGATAAGAGCGGTGGAAAACCAGACAGTACAACGTAGCAACACATAAATCGTCTGTAATTTAATTCTGCTCATCCCCGAGGCTTATTCATGTATACATAAGATATTCTCTTTTTAAAGGCTAAAGAATATTCCTGTTTAAAATAAATCCTCGAATATAAATCAGCGAAATTAATGACGTTCCAATAGGCATCGGAAAAACTCACAGAAAACGAAAATGCTCATAAAAAATAGTGTTACACCAAAATTAATTATTTCCCAGCGCTTAACAATGGTTTTTCGCCATTCACTCATTGCGAAACCATATCGAAGAAACACGATTGTGGCAACACATGACTTTGTTGCTAAGGTCCTCTAATGATGAAAGTAATGGGGAACTGTAAAGCCAATTCACATCTGTATAATGCATTTAACGAGACGGCGTCCGTGCCCACGGGGGCGATTAGAAGCCGCTCGCGTCGGCTTAGCTCATTGAAGCGGTCGCGTTAAGCACAGTGCTCATCGGGCTACAGAGAGAGTGCAATGACATAATTTAGCAATTTCATTTCCTCATTGAAAATTGATTAACCATCTGATAATACACAATCAACGAAAAAATCTAACGGCGAGAGTAATTGATTCAGAAATCTGACGTTATTACCTCTATTCTTCAATCCCTACAGTAGACTCATTTGGCAAATGGGGGACCGGATCCATGGCCGAGAAAAACGAATCATTGCCTAGTCAGAAAGCACATAAATATCATGTTAAGGTAATAAATTAAGATACGTAAAGGGAAGAAACTCAATGGCGAAAGAAGTTATGAGAAGTTATAAGATGAGACAACTGATGGCAGATACGCTAAGTAAATATATTGAAAATATTGAAAAGACAGAACCATATAGTGTTCTGTGTGGTTCCGATACTAGGCCTTTGAGGTCAGAGGATGAGCGTGGACTATAAGATTTTAAGATAGGGGTATGAAGAAGAATTCAGAGAGTAAGTTAGGCTCAGATTCGAGTAGCAGGAATAGTAAAAATTAATATTTAAAACATAGTCGGGGATTAGAAGAACACACCAAGTTAAATAAAAACGACATTCGTAAAGAATAGATATCGAGAGCTATTGGGAGGTCATGAGAGAGGGAAAAAAGTTGGGTAGCATAAAGGGAATATGCTTTTTGGACGACGTAAAGGCTGGCAGAAGTATGACGACTGAAAAAGAAACTAATACGGAGTAAACAAGAGGTGAAATCGACACGATATGTCATAGTTGCTGAGGCTTGTCTACACATACCTTTGATGGGCAGAATTCCAACGATTATGTAATTTATTGGATTTAAAATTTTATGATGTTCATGATAGTCATTTTTTTACAAGGGAAGAAAAATGTTATGATAAAAACATTTCTATTCCATGTGACTAAACGTACTATATTTTACGCTTGAGCTCGAAGGAAAGGCAGGACATGCAATTTGTTGCTACGACTAGTAACATGTGGCAGGGAGCATTACTGTTCCGCAATAACATTTATTATTTTCAGGATTGTCATTTTCTAAAGCCCATCGTGGACATCCACTTCTGAAAACTCTAGATCTTCTACGATAACTTGAACCCCAAGCATAATCGATTGGCCACAATTATCATAAAAATACTATATGACTAGAGAGAGAAAGAGGGTGGGTAAAACGAGAACGGATCAGAGGAGTCGACTGCATTTCACAAACTAATGTAAATACACAATAAATTATGAGTTAAAATTTGCCGTAAGAAATGGCATCACCTTTATGAAAACAAGCATAATATAATTCAACAATTCTGTTACCCTAAAGCTCTACACTTATAAATACTACCATAATGACGGATTACTAAGTCATTAATATCACCTCTCTCCAGTGAATAATTGACTTCGCACTTCCTTCCACATGTTTTCTTTTGCTTTGTGATACTTGGGAATAAAATATAGAAATTTCCGTCCTTATATTTCCTCTCAAAGTTGTAGATTGCGTTCTTTCATGTTCAGTCTTGGATGATCTACGCCCACTTTCTAAATGCAACGATCATTTTGTCTACATGGATATTGTCTATATTGCAATCACGATCTATTCTGAACATCATGCTACTTGAATTTCGTGATAGTTGTTCAGCCTGAGTCCAGTCCAGAGGCATCACCTAGACTCGATTCAAGAGTCCTCTGGGCATGAGCTAAAAACCCCAACTCACTACGATGCTACGATGTCGCTCTTTCTATTGAAAGCGGGTAAATATTCAGCAGCTAGAAAAGCAGGGAAATAAAATAATTTGCCAAGTTACAAATGTGAACATATGATTTGCAACTTTATTTTGGAAGAAATCTGTCGTTCGAACTTCAAGTTAATATTTTTATTATGCTGTGTTACTTACGGTGAGTACCTTTTCCCTCAAATCAATCAGATCTTTTACCCTTACTCAACGTTAAATTTACAAATTGAGTAGTTTCAGCCGTGATGTGGTGGCATTCGAACAAAGTAAAGAAAATATAGTAACAATTTTCCACTAGATGAGTTTGATGGTACGACCGGGTTTCTATGCACTACGTCATCTTTAGGTAACAAAATTCATTCAAATTTGAATTCATTTCGTTACCTGAAAATGATATAATATATCGAAATCCGGTGGCACTATTTAACTTATCTAGTGGAATATTGTTACCATCTTTTCTTTATTACGTTAAATTTAATTTTGGCATCGCTCCCATTATTGCTTATTGAGAGATCGCATCCACAAAATTCAATTCCCATAGACCCAGGCTTATAGACGCCAACACAAACGCATTTACAGGCAGCATTATCAGGAATAGCCCAAACGTGTCCGAGAGACCTCGAAACGCAAATTTAGGTTGAAAATAACGAATTTGAGTTTTTTATGACAGCAAAATACTTTTTTATACTAAGGGGAAAAGTCAAAACGGTTCTCTACCTTTGTAGCCAATGCGGATGTTCAGACGTATTTAGTGATACAATTGCGATAAAAGATAGAATAACATCATGGTGGACTGCCTCACTTCACTGTGGAATCACACCGCAAACACTTTCCTCGAATCATTTGCTATGGGTAATCCACAAAAGATCTAGCACGACACACTGATAGTTCAAATACATAGTCGTACTCTTTTTCAAGAAGAGTTGGCTTCTCAATTAAAATACGCTAAACCAAAACAATCGTTCAATTGAAGCTCCCACAAAAATTATACAGTTCCCCGCATTGGTCTTTCAAGAATCGACAAGTTTCCAAACTTAATTAGCTAACTGTTAGTTCTTCCTTAAGATCAATTTCACCACAAACCCACAAGATCCCAAGAATTACTTATTAATAATATCAGCCAATCAGTTAAATAATAGTCACAAATGACGATGCAACGCTTAATGGTTAGCTAATATTTAGTATACTTGTTCAATTTTCGACCTGTGTACTTGTTTCGAGGGCATTGAAAATCACTCCAAGAGCACTGGTCCTCATTCAAATTAAGAAATAAACGAGTTGGCATACTGATATTCGTAATCAATAGCATGCCGATTTCTCTACTCGATTGTGAAAGACGACCTCTAATGTATCATATAGCTTAAAGCTTTCAGACTAAATGGCCCTCGTAGCTTCGTCATATATAAGGAAAAATCCAATTCGCATGTATTAAAAACATAATACAGTGTAAAAGGAATTATAGGGCACGAAGTAATAACGATTTTGCTACAAGACACCGAGTAGCAGTCAGAAATCTATGAGCCACAAAAGGTCAACCAACCTTGGGGATAAGAGAACCAGTTGTCGTTATGGAAACGCATGTTTGGATTTAGCATCACTTTTCAAAAATCAGCACCTTTAGGTGCTCATTTTTTGAAAAGCTATGAGAAAGGAGCAAACTATCGTTCGCAACGATTTGCTGAGAAATTACGAGTATTCTTAAATGACACACAGTAAAGCTGCGATGTAATTTTGGCTTTTTTTTCAAAGAAAGCATCATTTGCCTCATGGCTGTACAGATAGTCCCGGCTACCGCTCGTTTCCTCATTTGTGGGGCCCTGCGGATTGTTTCAGTCCGTAGGCGGCGTGGGCGAAGCGTCTCCAGGGCATTTGCATCGACAATTGACGACGCGTGGAGGCGAGGTCAAAACCACCCCTTTCAGAGACTTCCGCAATGGGAACGAGCGACCCCGCCCACACCAGACCCTCGAGAGCCGAGTTCGTCGGGGGTGTGCGAGTGGGGAGCGCGGAAGCCGCCGTGCAACGAGCCGCCCACGGGCCGCTCTAGTCCACTGCGTGGGACGCCGAGCGAGAAAGGGGGGAGGGTGTACGGATGCCGATACGGCACCGACAGTGCGGAGACTGAGGGAGTTGGAAAGGCGGCACGGTAAAGGCAAAGAGTGCCTTTTCATTTAGCAAAAAAATACGTGGGATACGCTGCCCCCGTGAGGAATCGTCACCGCTACTTACAATTATTGGGCGGTTATGCGAGGCATTCAAAATGGTTATTTTCGGTCATACAAATTCCATCCGATTTGGAATTTTTAAAGAGAAAATTCCTAATTGTCGGGAATAGTATAAAAAAACCGTATGGTGTTGGGGCACTTATTCCGAAAATAAAAGGATGATAGTGTAAAACGAAGATTTGGAACCAATGAATGAATGTATCAAAAAGGTTCTTACGCTTTGAAACCAATCCATATGACGACAGAAATTTCCTCGATCCATTCTCTGGAAGTTCTAAAATATAAAGTAAGCATATATCCGAACGCTTGCTTGAGACATCATGTGTTTGGGGGATTTTATCCATTGGACCAGCTAAGGGCGTTTTGGGCCACAATTACTCCCTCAAATCGTTGGAGAAATATTACGACATAAATTGTTCAATAATCTCTCAAAACGCTCAGAGAACTCTTTGAAATGCTTTAGAAACCAATTAAATAGAACAGATCACTCGACGGGATTACACACCGAAAGGATTCCAACAGGTTAGTCGTAATAACTTCGACTAATACCTTTAAGACACCGAACCCTTGTTTCGAAAATCACTTCGGAGCAAATGCGCCAACAAAAGGACGGATACTACGAGTAAAAAATGGGATCTTTCCGGTGCAAAAGGTAAAAAAGGTAGAGAACAAAAGGCGAAGAAAAACGAATACGAGCGCCTAGGTAAATAAAAAATCCAACTTAATCCCCCTAACAGCGTCATTAATTAGTCACCAATTACTTTCGTGCACTCCACCCGTCAGGAGAATATAACTTCTTAAGGCTTGGATTAATTTTTTAAGGAATGAAAATCAATTTAAAATCTCTTTTTGCGCGCTACTCATTAAATTTCGCCCTCTGTGTATATAAGGGACGTGCGCAAAACTAAGACGGAGAGCAGGTGGAGGATCAGGAGGGGGGGGGGAGATGCGGCGACCAAGGATGGGGTGGGGAAGGGTGGAAGAAGCAACCGCCTCCGACGCGGGGCGAAATTTAGAATTTTAGATTTAAAATTTATAGCCGTTGCCCATGCCAGATCAAGCTCTTTGAAAATTAAATATTCATGTAAAGGTCCAGACAAAGGATAAGGGCCAGCAGAGCCAAATGGTCCCGGAACAGGAGGCGCACCCTAACGTTACTCTTGTCTTTAGGATAAATATGCTTTACGGCTTTAGGCGCGGGGTGGGGTGGGGTTTCACTTTAGTGACTGTCCCGCGTTTCACCTCTACCGGTCCCGATTCATGTGCATTCCAAAGAATAGAAGAGGGAGGAATTCGTTTGATATTTGGTACGCTCGAGTAAAATAGCAGAACGGTAATTTTGACATTTCCAGATCCATCCGTCTGTCACAGACGGTGTCAGTGTGTGCGTGCTTTCGTGCTTGATTTAAGTCCTAATCCTGAAGATGGGCAAAAATTTACGACTTGAACGGAAATTTGGTAAGTGTAGCGTTAAGCATAAAAACTATATGCAAAAAGGATTGTATGCGTTACACATGGTATAACTGTTTCACATTGAAAAGCGATGCCTATAGTATTTCGCTATATTAATGAGTTAAAATTAATAAATTAATGAATGGAATTTCGTAAGGGAAAAATTTTTTTAGGAAAGAATGATATGGTATCCCATTTTAAACTGTCAGGAATTCCCCGAATATTTCAGGTTTTCCAGGTGATATTTTCCATTTCCCAGGGCATCCAACATCCCCAAACAAGTTTCTGTTGGGTTTTGGAAAATTGGTATTAGTAATTGCAGGTCATAAATGACAAAGAATGGTTGGTTACCTCATTATGGCATCGGGCGTCTAACACGATAGCCTGATGTTTGCCCGAAGCGTGCATGAATACGCGAAGAATACCCAGAAAGTACAACATGCTGATTAGAAATTGTGTTATTGTGAGTTTGTGGAGCCTTTCTCCTTTAGAGAAACATGGGTTTATTGGATAGTGAAACCAATATTCTGAATATACGTTTTGCACCACTAAAAGGACACATCTTAACACAATCGTGTAGTGAGCCGAGGTCAGTACCATTCCTCGCATTAGGTACCCACCAGTTTCATTGATCAACAGGAATACTGAAATTTACTACTTAGCTAATGAAAATGTACTCGACACTTTTTGACAACCAGAAGGCTGAGGAAAAAAGAGAGAAACTTTCTCTACACAACAAAAAACACAAATATACACGTAACATGGTAAAAATAAGCATAGCATTAGAACTCTTACAAAACCAGACAAAAATATTCAGAGAACAAATTGTTTAGTCCCTTATTTTCACATTAAGCTAGGGCCATGGGCTCAAAATGTCTCTAAATGTAGGGCCAAATAGAGCAAGGGCTGCGAAGTATAAGATAAAGATACCTCGATGCGAATTTATAGCATCTCTCAAACATCATAAAATGACAGGTGGGGAACATTCATCCGTAAAATGTGTCAGACACTGATCGCCCAGGACATTCGTGGAGTTTAACAGAAGAGCAAATTTCCCAGAGCTTTCCCGGTTGTCCATACTCGAGGTCACCCTTAAATTCCAAAAATGGTTTGACAGTGTGGCATTTACTCGCCTCCTTCTGCATCTACCTTTGGCAATATCAATTAACAGTCATGTGCCTTTGATATTACGACTGATTTCTTCGATTGATTCCTTCAGGCAACCACTGCACTTTTTCGACTGCTAAACTACATGCTCGTTTCGCGCGTTTCAAAATGTGTGCGTAGTGTGCACTGCATTCTCCACTCTGGGCTCGATCCGAAAAGCAGAAAACATCCCTCGTGTGGGAGTCGGACCCGCGGTCTCCAGGTAGGTACTACCGCCAAAATCCCCCACATCCCCAGACAACTAATTCAGTCCATCAGCCACTCAACTCAGATTTTTAACAAAAATGGACAAATTAAGGGAAATCAAAACACAAATATGCACTGGCGAGAGTTGGTTGGAAAAATAAGAGCTCCGACACATAATAAAACATTTGAGGGAATGAAGGGAGGGACGCGTTCGCCATCCCCACCCACTCCACCCACCGAGGAGAATGCGTTAATTAGACTTCCGTCCCGGCGAGAGAGGAGGGGGCGAGGGGGAGGAGGACACACGAGAGGAGGAGGAGACGGCGCGCTGCCGAAGGGGGATGGGCCTGGCGTCGCAGATCTTCCCGCCGCTTCTGGGGAATCGATGAGGGGGGGAAGGCGCTGGAGGAGGGAGGGAAGCGGGAGGGAAGAGCTTGACCGGGAAGCGGGAGGGAAGGCGAAAGCGGCGGCGGCGGGGGAAACCATTCACGGTTCCCACACGCCCCTCCGCCCCCCCCTCCCCTCATCACCCGTCAGCCCCGCGACGCCCCAGGCGACGGCGACGGCTGGAGTATCCCAGACTCCCTTTCTTCTCTCTCCCTACCGCCCGCCCCGCCCTCCGCCGACTCCGGCGGAGAGTCGCCCCCACATCCGTAGCTGTGCGGTGGGAACGCATGCAACGTGCAGTGAATCTGACGATTTTCAGACGCCGCCCTGTCCCTCGCCGGAGATGTTGCCGGGGTGGAGGCGGTGGCCGAGGCGGAAGCGGGGGCGGGGCGGAGGAGAGAGAGCGAGCGCCGCGGATGCGCGAGGTGGATATCCATCCACCCATCGACGCGGACCGAGTGCACGCGGGGACGCTTTCCCCTCGCGGATTCGGGGCGCCCCCCCTCTTCCATTGTCTACCGCCGTCCCCTCGCCATGTTTTATGGGTCACGAATCGGAACGACTCTCCTCCGTGGTGGGAAGGCCAGGCTGCCAAGTTTCTTTACGTTTAATGAGCCACAGTCGGGCATTCATGGGAACTAACCATGGAGGAAAAAATGTTTGACTATTTATGGCATCGTTTTAATTTTTTATCTCTAAAACTAATACCGCATTTCAGAGTACCCCTTTTGGAAACTAAAGAGAGATTAAAGACTTTTTGAATGGTCGGGTTCAAAGAGTAGTGAAAGAGGGAGTTATCCCAAATGCAGTAAAGTGACTCCAGGTGTTCCACGGGGAAGTGTCATCGGACCTCTTTCATTCCTGCTTTACGTCAACGACGTTGACTCCGTAGTCACTAGTAAGATACGTTTACTTGCTGATGATGCAGTGGTTTACCGTGATCCTGAAGACAGAGTAGCTTTGTCAGATGATTTTAAAGCTATACAACGGTGCGACACTTGGAAATTAGAATTTAACTCAAAAAAGTGCGTCGTCATAATTTTTGGAAAAAGAGCAATTACTGCATTGGAAACACCGAAATGGTCTGTGCAATATTATTGTTTGGACATTTATTTTTTTCATAAACCCATAAAATGTTTTCATCCCTAAAAGCTTGGCGAATCATACCCAATGTCTCTGTTCCCGATTACCCCAGGTCAACCCAAAATTGATAGCGTACCCCTTTTCATTTTGCTCTTGCGCCGAGTCCCTTGACATCGGTCCACTAAACGCATGATCTAGCCTGAAAGAAATTTTGCAGGCGATTGGCGCTTGGCACGTGTTGGAGGTCACATGCCCCACCACCGGGTCTGCGCGGTGCGAGCGCGCTGCAACGCGCAGTCACGTCAGCAAAAATGTTTCCATTACTTTTTATCCAAACCATGTGCGTATCCATCACCCTCGCCGCATCTGTTTTAAAATTAAACAGTTCATACTAGATACAATAAACCTGTGCGCCTTTTTGAGACTGATTTTTTATTATAGTTATTTTTAATGGGATAGATTATTTCTGTTTGCCGCGTGAAACAAATAGTTTTTGTTTTCTTGGAAGCCCTCGTATACGAGCGTGAAGCATGAAGTATCATTTTTAGCTGTTAAACTCATTTCATTGCAGTTTTCTGAGTATTTCCTTCGCGAAAACGGACTGAAAGGTTGAAAACTTTCAGGTACTAACTGCGTCGGCAGCTCAATTGTAAGAATTCCTAGAAAAATAATTTCTTTGACACATATTGCTGTTTCCCGTAATAGGAAAATCTGGCATTTTCTCCTGTTATATTTAATGGTTAGTCACAATCATTCATAACCGGATGGATTCTTCTCTTGGCAAATAAACTTTCCGTCAGGATCTACGTGGCATTCTTAGAGCAGTATGCTAGTATTCTGAGAAAACATATTATTTATTCGAACAAAAATATTTGTGCGATCTACATTTTCACTCTTGTTGATTATGCCGTTATATTTCGTCTCTGTGTACCATGGATACGCATATCAAAAGTCACGAATTAACCTAACAAGGGCATTAAGGAAAATGGTGTATAGCAGTGCTTTCCCGGGTTCGATTCTCGGGCAAGGCACTCTGTGCACCTGCAGCTCCACCCAAGCTTTGTGATTTTTCGAGTAACAGATCTTCCAGCAAGCCAGAACACAGATTCATTGCCTGACAAAGTTGACTTGACCAACTAATGCTAATTCTGTTGTTCTCAGGATGCTGCAAAATATACATTCCAGATTTTCAGCCATTTCATCTATTCGTTGTTGAACTGAAATGTTGCCTAGGGAAATAATTTTTACTACATCACATGGTGGCTTATGCAGATCAGTACTCAGGACTTCACTTACTCCCGGTAACATGAGTTCTTCACTAATTTTATGTGGTTTCCCAGATTTGGGAATTAATAGTGGAATATTGTATGATGCACGCAAACGATCAGTGATATGTTTTGAAGTATTAGACAGCATACTTGAAAGTGTAGGGCGATTTTGCACTCTGCCACGAAGTGACTGAAAACATTTTACAGTCTTGCCTGGATGTGCCTTCTTAAAACGGTCAATCAGCCTGGAAGGTTTCATCGCCTCATTTGAAAACACCCTTTCGCATAGTAAGCACATAGTCATGTGCTTGCTTATAAGGGACTATAAATCCGCACTTAAGATAATCCACATTATATTGTCTACATTTCTTCCTTGATGAGTTATTTCCTGCCATTCTGTTTCTACAATAAAGGCTTAAATATTAAATTTTGTTAAAATAAAATTGAATATATATTAATTAAATATAATAAATGTATGATTTAATGATAGGACGTGGTTTCAATCTCTGAGAGGTTGCTTTTTAACATAAAATTAATAATCATCATAAGAAAAGCATCAAAACAAAATATTTATGTGCTTGCGACATTATTTCAATTATATACAAGCAAGGCTGAATATATATGTTTGTTCTACATGCATGGTATAAAACAGTATTTATTTACACATTATTATTCCCTTGAACGATAGTAGTTTTACTTCAGTAAACTGAAAATATTAAAATATAAAAATACGTATAATAGTTTATTTTATATAAATATTGAACATTCCATGCACAAATGCAATAAATTTATCACGCGAGCGCGAATTCGATAATGGTGGATAGGGAGTTTGTGCCAGGGATCTGCACATGCACATTTGCCGTATTTCATACAAAACAAAACACTCGGCTGTAAAGGATCCATATTTCGATTTATAACACTTATGTAGTCAGTTGAGGTGAAATAATATTTCTTTGGCTAATATTCTGTTGTTATGAATCATATTAGTCCACGCAATTCCCTAAATTGTAGTCATAAGAAAGACAGTTCAAGGGAATGTTGCGGTGAAATTGTTGTTGGTTCAATTTGTGGATACTTGTGTCTGCGGTGGTTCAATTAACGTTTATTCCATAGTCAGGCAAACTTTTCATTTTATGATATATTATTTTGACGAATTTTTTGAAGAGGCATGTTTACTACTCAATTTATTCATTAAGGTGAAATATTTCCAAAGTTTTTTTATTCAAGGAATTATTGTATGTACGCCGAAATGCGAATTGGTTGGATAGGGAGGAAACATCTTCCGTTGGCGGTTGGTTTTCCGGTGGGAGGGAGTGAGGCGGCCGTGGAAACGAGGTTGTGGCCTCGAGGATGTTAAGGGGGGTTGAGACTTGAGGTAGGAAGACGGGGACCTTTGCATCTTCATGGCGTCTCCTCCTCTTCCTGTCCCATTTCCTACAGTGCTCTGCCCAATCCACTGCCATTCTCGCACCTCAACCTCGGAGGAAATCACAAATTTGAAAAACGATGGTTATCTCCGAAATACTGAGGGTAGGTGAATCACTTCCTCGAGATTTTGCGCTCATCAGTCAAAAATTTAATTCCCAGTAAATTTATTAAGATAAGACGGAACCTTTATTTTTCAAGGCGTAAGTTATAAAATAAATTGTCGGTGCGTTTTCCGGAGGATTGTGGCCTGAAGGGGGTGAGATGGATAGAGGCTTAAGGGTAGGAGACTTTTGCTTCTTTAAGGCGTCTCCTCCTCTTCCTGTCCCATTTCCTCCTTTGCTCTGCCCTGTCCACTGCCATTCACTCACCCCCGCGGCAACATTCCCAACTTAGGACTCCACCTCGCTAAGACAGAGCCACATAAATTGCAAGGAAAATATGGAAGGATGCAACAGCTTCCTCGCATACCTCGGAAGGAGGTCTCTCTAGCAAAGATGTTGAAAATGTATTATTACCCCCATCGTACTACGGTAGAAGAGATAATGCTAGTAAAATTAGAGAGAGACTGAGGGTAGAATAGATATATTTAAGATGCCATTTTTTCTACGAACGATAGGGGATCCTAATAACAGTGTCCGACCGCGGTAGGGTCATGTTCGGGTAAACTTATCCTGGTGTGTATTCACCCCCCGCCACACACCTTAGCGGTAACTTGTAGGGTATATATAAATAAAATAAAACACAAAAATAATAGGACGTCGCTGGGGCGCGGTCTTTGGTTACGAATGTCATCTATAAAAATAATCTATTTACATTATTCTCTGGGATGAAAGAAATGTTTTTCCCTGGCATGGTTTCTGCAATCAGTCGACCACAGAAGCGGCCGCACTAAGGATAAATTAAAAATCTTCCCAGAAATATTGATAAATTTCACATCCCCTCATGGCATTCATTCTCGTTTTCATAAGTTTTGCACATGAAGCAAACGTCCGAACTTCACAGGAGACAAAATAAAAAAAATGGGATAGCTAGATAGCCATAAAATATTTCGGTTACTATATGAAAATTTGACTACTTATCAAAGGAATTCTCTTCTGCTGGACACCTTTGCCGAGTTGTTTTCGTATTAAAGTCGCCGCATTCTTGCAAATTTACATTTTGTTTTCCCCGTTGATACATTGATTGAGGAAATTAATTGAATCAAAAAGCAGCAAAAGGTAATTTGGGAATGGAAAATTTACCTTAAACGAAACATGATAAGTCTCAATAGATTAAAAACTTTTGGAATAGATTACCCATTTTATAAATAAAGGTTAGAAGGATATAACTATTAGGTATTCCTTAAAACACTGGAAATAAAATAAGTAACACTGACAGTCGCCCATATCAATCTAACGTGAGTGATTAACTTAGTGATGGAAAATGTTTTTATCTCTTTCGTTAGAAATTACTTTTTTTTTATTCCTCCGCATTGAACGTCACTTATTGACCTCAAACAAGTAGCTTTTGTTTTCAGATTTTCACGGGCGTAAAAGGTGCGTCGACATCCTAAATGCGCTGCCACCCGCGTATCACACATTTTTGCTCCTGTTCCACTGTCCCAATTAAACTTCCTGAATGCTCGAAATATCGACCGCACCGGTCGCAGAAAATACATCAAAGCCGTACAATGAGAAGTGATCAAAGATTATTTTAGATAGATCTTGTGTAATATTGTCAGCATAATGTGCAAAAAAAAATTACAACCACTATTTATTGAACAGCACAAGTATATCCACATTCATGTGAAATGCCGTTGATTTTCTATTTTCGGAGGAAAAACTTGACTGGCGGGAAACATTTCAATTTTTCGCTCCGGAGTTGACCAAAAGAATTGTCTCTCCACAACGTTCGGCTTTTTTGCGATGGAATTCAATGTCTTGTGGAAACGCACGAATCGCGGACTTTTTGAGCCCTTAAGAGATGCCAAATCTATAATTACCATTTCTTGCACCCTCTCACACTCGTAAAATTCTAATATTTGCGAGTTCAATTTTCTTGCAGAATGCTACCTATCGTCATCAAATAAGAAATCTTTTATGCCAACCCAATGATGTGAGAATAAGTATAAGCCAAATAACAACAATATCTTGCGGAATTTTATATACACGAATGTGCACTTTTTAAAAGATCACCCAAATCAAAACAAACGCCTCGAGTAAATTCAAACAAAAATAACCAGCGATTTGTGGGCTAAAATTTCAGAAAATGTGGAGTGTGTTCATCAGCAAATGCTAAACCTTTTTTGCGCTCAATATGTTTTCACTCCTCAACTGTACGCAAAAGGTGATAATACAGGGTCTGAACCAAAAATAAGTAGAATGGTTAGTTCCTGCAGACTGGACTAGACAGGACCCTGTTTGCCGGTCGCCTCACGATGCTCCGTTCCATGGAGCAACGAGACGCGATATCGTTCCTGTTAAGCCCAGAAAATCGGGTTCGGGAGATGACGCAATGTCCCACGGAATGGTCTCCCGCTGGCACAAGATGTTCCGGGAGGGTGGAGAGGACGTTGACGACGCTGAACGCCCTGGATGTCCGCTAACGACACAAGTACCACGACAATGAGCAAAAAGTGAGAGGCATGCTCAATTTTACGATCGACACCTTAGCGTCAGAGTGTTATCAGAAAAGTGCAATATTTCGAAAACCACAGAGTATCGCATTCTTAAAGATGATTTTGCGATGAGAAAGGATTGACCATCTCGCACGATCTCTTGGACAGCTGTGAGAGTAACCTAGAGCCCACAAGTGGCACCGCCGGACTTATTTTTGTTCCCAAGAATAAAAAAGAGCTAGAAAGGCAAACATGTTGGAACGCTGGAGAACGTCAAAGAGGCAGGGACGAGGTGCCTGAACGAAGTTCCCCTCAACGTCTTCAGGAAGCTTACTACGACTAGCAGAGGCGGTCGGTGTGTTGATGCACAAGAGTGTTATGTTGAACAATTTTAGTAATTTGCACTATGATATGCAATAAAGTTTTTTCCCAGATTTATCAAACTTATTTTTGGAAGATCATGCACAAGGCATAAGTGCTAAAGGAGTTAGGTGAGAAATGATTCCTGGCTTCTTTTTACTCTCCAGACATCTCTGGTCGTCCATGTACCGATGGGATATCAACAAAACACCCTTGGCTAGGCATGATGAGGCTTGGTGATCAGGAGCCAAACCATTCGAGTTCACAACACCCGCCCCAGAGGCGGGACTAGAAAGTATGACCCACTTGTGGTCGGAGGCGGGAACGTTACCCACCTGACGACCGAGCAGCAAACACAAATATAATGGGTACTCATGAAATGTTTCATCCTTTTTCACCTGTAGGTGAAATTAAAGGTGACATTTCCAAGAGATGTATCAATAAAGAAATGCCTATTGCGGCATTAGGGTAATTTGAATACATTTACACATTTTTGGGAATTAATAAAAAAATGAACACGGTAATGTACACTTTTCTCTTATCTAAATAACATGATTGTAGGGACAAACATACCAAATTTCGGCTAAAACGATTAAAAAAACAATAAATGAGGTACACAAAAATTGAAAAATCAGTATAGAGGACTTAATCCCCTCGAGCGAGCAAAACGTGATGGTAACTTAAAGATTCCCTATCTTAACCCATTATTATTAGCAGCAGTCAACCGGCTTAGGGTATTTTTTAGTACAACACAGTACATTTCCTCCTAAGCACCAACTAACATGACACAAATATTCAGTACTACCTCAGTAGTAGCCGCTGTAAGTTGAAAACTGTTCAATTCACCTACGTCAGTCATGGAGGTAACACACACTAGATTTTACATTCACCTAAACAAATCATCAATCGAGGCTTATATAATGCTACAGGAGGTTTATGTAGCGTGTGCTATTGCTAGAAGATAGTTCCAAATGTTTAAAGGGAAAATACAATCAACTTAAAAAGAAGATGAGCCCAGAGCTCCAGTCACTGCTTTTACGGAAGCAAATATTAACATCGCCGCTACCACTGCAAGAGAAGATTGTCGAATGACGTTAGGATCACTATAAGAAATACTTAAATATTCATTGCCCACACGATGATAACAGAAAAAAATACACATCAGACGTGTTTGTGCGCAATGGTTTTATACACGAACAACAGGGCGTTCCCGTGCAGATTTACTCGCAGTTTAAGTTCTGGATGATGCATATCTTACGACGATTATCACTGCAGATGAAACTTTGCTAAATCATATACATCCTGAGAGGAAACAGCAAAGAGCTGTGAGGAAATCTCCGGCATCGCCAACACCAAAAAAGCCTAAGTGCCGTCTGATTCATGCAGAAGTTACGAATATGTCGCATATCCCTCCACTCTTTTATAATTATCCGCAATACCAAATCTCCATTAACTAGGCCCACACTGTCAAATTGAGAAATTACACTTATCGTCCTATAGTCCACACACAAAGCTACTTCAAGACTTTTTTTGGGCTTGGAAACAAAATTGACTTGAGAGAGTCTTCTGGTCATTTCATCTTTACCATAAAGCTCTTTCAGGAATTCTGTCCACCATTCCTGAATCTATTCTCGCTCCATTGATAAATTCCTTGTATTACCTCTTATGGTAGGCATAGTTTTTCCCTTGCTACGACATTAAAACAATTCTCAACTTCTTATAGAGCATTTTCACTTTTCCTTGTATCTTAAATTTCTCCATATCAGAGCGTAGATTTTTACAACATATTTCACTGGCTCCATTAGTTTTTCAACGAAGTTTATTGCTCATTACTCTGTGCATTCTTCTCCCCATTTTCGTGTTCATGCTTTCTCATTTTACCATGGGGATGTGCTGAAAATTCTCCAAGGCCATATCAATCGCAAAAGGTTCATTTCAAAGTAACAGGCTATATACTGCACCACGACAACCCCAGGCTGCGCATTGCATTGTTTTTTTTCTGAATTTTGCTGTTTTTTGCAATTGCTTGGCCGAATATCTCACGAAAATCAATGCTAAGTGTGTTCCTCATTCTCCTTAGTATTCAGATATAGCTGCATGTGACTTTATCCTGTTCCCCAACGAGAAGAAACACCTTCGTGGAAAGCGTTTTTCTTCAAAAGAAGCAGTCGTAAGCGAAATGGACATCTTTTAATTTACAACGCTGCCTCTGCCGCAAAGGGAGTCAAATCAATAAAACTTGTACCACACACACATCACGTATTATGAAAACAATATAACAAAATTCAATATCTGCGAATGAAAAGCATTTATGAATACCCCTTATTGGACAGTCCTCGTATGCAATCTTTTCCTCTCACAAAGTATATTTGCTCCCTACAGCTTTAATGTTAAACTAAACCTTCCTCGAGCTCAAAAATTTCATTTTCGGCATATATAAGATTATTCCTAATCCCATACACGAGTAATCAAACGAGGATACCTCCCACCACGGCAACTTCCTTCCATACATGAACTACGCACTAATTTTTACAAAGGAATCGCAATACGCGTTCAAGGGGAGCGTTGAATGCAAAGAGGGAGCCAAGGCACGTATTACACGCGGATGACAAATTAGATACCAGCTGAAGGAGGGCAGGAGGAAAAAAGTACGAGAGACGATATCCGTGACTCATCCGACCTACTTCAAAACTCTTCTACGCGCCCGAAAAAAATTTATTTATTCCGACCATAGGACTCCTGAAATTCATCTGCTTGGGAACGAGCACCAAAAGTGACGCATCACGAGTAGTACCGCCACTCACCAACTACGTCGATACCGGCGGTTGCAATCCCAGCGTGGCCCCTAGTGCAAAACGTCGTTCTCCCGCGTCCACTCGTGGGCGTCGAGACGTCGGCGTTGAGGGCAGAAAGGAGGAGCATCAACGCCATAAAATTAAAAGCCCGATGGCAGGGAGCAAAAGAAACGAGGTGACAGCCCTTCTGGTAAGTGGTGGCCGAGATGGGAAATAGGCCTCCGGAGTTCTGTGTCATTCCCAATAACATCTCCGCCTCCCCTCCCCTTAGGCTCCTACAGATACGATACACTTCGCCCCTTATATATCTATCCTCTGCGCGCCTCGGTTCCAAGAGGCGGAAAAACGCGAGACCGCGGAGAGTGGAGGAAGAACAAAAAAAGCACGCATTCCGGTGGGACGCGGAAGATGGCGACCGGGCGCACGGCTCCGCGCGTCCCCCCCGCCCCGCGACAGCTTCTTTGACACAATGCGAGCCGTTGTCCGTCAAACCGCCGCGCGGACCCTTTCGACGCTGGGAAGGAGGGGAAATGGGGGTGGGGAAGAAAAAAAGGACGCCGCACATCGGAACAGTGTCTCCACGACGGGGGAGATGAATCGCTCGGCGCCCCCCCCCCCACGGCGGGGGATATGTTTACGTTGAGCTGCCCGAGTCGCCGCCGCCGCTTTCAAGAGCGCGGATTCGTTTCTTGCGGTGAAGGCTCAGCCAAATAAGTGGGACCTAGTCACTAATGGACTCCAGTGGCACTTCCACTTAATTAATCGAAGTTTGAAAAACTTGGATGACACACATCTATTTTAAAGCCATGGGTCGTCTACAAGTGCAGCGTTCCAGGATGAATTATGACGAGGAAAAAGGGGACCCGGGTGACTGCGCACATCAAATGCCATCCAGTTCGAGGGAAGATTGTATACTGATTTATCAAGTTCCTCGGAAACCATTTGTAATACTTTAAAATTACATCACTTGCAAATACAAAATAAATGTGCATGAAGGCTAACTTTTACGAGGATATTGCTAACACATTCTCTAACACTCAGCATTCATCATCAGGATTGACTCGATTCAGCGCTCCGCTCCTTTCTACAGTCTAATCAACCGAGATCTCCGATCGAAGAGCGGAATTGAAGTTTTAATTTAAGCTTAAGTTTTTAATTTTTTAAATTAAGTAAATTGAAATTTCAATTTACTTAACCGCTTTAAGTCTGAGAATTTTTCATGTATTACACATTTCGCCAGCGGTATGTACAATTTCCCATCAGCAATTTCTTTCACAAGATTATGTCGGATACCACCATCATTTGATTCTTTCCTCACGCAACACATTCCTAAGTTCATTTTCAAATAACTTCTTCGCTAACAGGGTCCGCGCACGACATTTTTTTATCGGCAAAGCTTTAATTACTTCGACGAAGGATTCTATTGTACACTTATGCAGTATTTTAAGCAAAAAATGAAAATATATCGAGAATTTCAAAATGACGCTCCAGTATGACTTCTAAAAAGAGCAACTTAACGATACAAGGCAAACCGATAGCTGTGTGATGTCAACGTACTCACAGTGAAGCACGTAAGCGTATCTTGTTTTGAATGCCGCTTACCTATTAAGATACATATAGCATCTTTTCAAAGTAGGAATACTTGAAATACCTTTCGATGGTTTCAATTACGCTCACGAGTTTCTACAGAAGAGTGAGTTTAATATGCATTTTATGTTCTGCTTTACTGTAAGCAGGCTTATTCTGGAACGTCATTGACTGTTTTGGCAGCCTCAAAATCGAGGAACCACCCTTCTCAATCGCAAATTTATAAATGGCTTTTAAATGACCTTCAACTACATTAAATTTTACGTAATACAGCTCTCTATGCCATCTTACTAATATACAGAAATAAAAGCATCGGAATTACGACGAAGGGATCTATAATAAAAATAACAGAGTACAATCAAAACGAGATCACAAAAATACCCTAAACAATAATGAAATTATTGAGAAACGTTAACATAACATCAATATCATTTGATAGAGAAAGCACACCATCGTTTTTTTTACCATACCTGTATACACTAAAAACAAGGATGTATCCTTTTGAATGACGCGACTTTCATCAGCTACTTGCCTCTTTTTAAGTTAACCTTTAACCAACGCCCCATTCCCTAACGTACGGGAATCTTACCTAAACTATCTCCCCCCATTAGATGATATAAAAAGATCCTCTTCGCAAATTTAAACCCTCTTTTCCCTTTCTAGCCTTTTGTCCCTCTCCCCTACAGAGCCTGGTTCTCTATATGTACATTCTAAAAACATGGTTGTATTTACTCTAAATGTACTCTTTACTCTTACTGTAAATATCTTGAAGAAGATCTAGCAGCATCGAAACGCTTTCTATATCGCATTAAAATTACACAGAATTATTTACCCACAATCGCCACTTTTCCGTCACTGCAATCGTATAAACTTTCGACCATAGATTTTGGCTTTGCTTTGGTTTAGCTGTAAAAATATTTTCTCGTCACCTGTTCAAACTAGACTTCTCTCCGTCTTTGACTAATGTAGCATTCTATTTTTTTCTCCGTGGAAACCCAGCCCCACAACATTTTCTGTCATTTGATTAGCTTTCTCGACGAAAATATCATACTGGGGGATGTCTGCATTCTAGCTACATTCTACATCCGGCTATTTATTTCATTATTCTACTTTCTTCATCGCTGTGTCCGCACTCACATCCATGGAATCGTCGACGTTAGAGATCACATCTCAAGTCTTAGAGTAGAGGAAACATACTGCTTCAGGAAGTACCATGAAATGGTTTCTTCCACATGGCTAAATGGGAAGAAATTATTAATGTCTAAGATTAAAGAAGAGCAAGGGCTAATAAACCTCTCACCTGTCCATGCTTTTCCTATAACAAATATCGCCTTTTTTGGGTCTAGAATTTGTTAATTACCTTTATTCTGAGAGCTCACTTGTATTTTATACTCAAGTCAAAGATTAAGAGCTCCTTGGCTTCGCTTTATCGGCGGTTTTAAATCTCGAGATTTAATCGGTCTTTATCTCGATTTCAATACAGGGCATAACACTGGAATTAAAAAAATAAATTACCGACTGGAAAAAAAGATAATTCCGAAATCAACTACTAAATTACATAGACTTAAATTCAGCTATAATTTTTCTTTATGTTTCTATTCCATTCATATTTAGTACCAAATTAATTAACCGGTTTGATTAATTAACGCCGTAAAACCGCATTAACACAGCAAATCATGGAATAGTGCATGCTTCATGTAAAAGTTCTCATCGCTACTGTCGTTAAAATTATATATGTTACAAAAACGAAATTTAAGAAGGACCCTAGGAATGGAAATCGGAAGCATGATTTTGAATAATCCTCAATTAATTCAACTCTGAGGGGCGTATATTGGAACACAATCTGTGAGAACGATACCAAATATACCAAGAATTTCACAAGTTTCCTGAATTAACAATTCATTTACCACGAACTAGTACATTTCATAAAAAGCCATAAGCATTAATACTAAAAGATCTTCCGAGACGGGAGAATTAAATGCTCCTCAACAGTTAACAGGCTTACACGCTAGCGGCAGACAGGGTCTATAATGAAAATGCCCCGGCAGCATAACGACAAGTTGTAAGACCTGGATTCATAGAATTATGCCCGAAGTTGAGTGCGCCGTCTTTTCAAGTAATTGCGGCGCAAGTCGGAAGGGAAAGCAACCGTGCATCGCAAAAGTTTCCGATATCCATTAGCCTACTTGGGAGTCGAGGATTCATAAGTAGATGAAAACACCATCGGCACAAAGCGCCAAAGTTGGCTTAAAACTGAGGAGGGAACTCTATTACAAACGGGGAGCAAACATTTCTCTATTTTCTCTCCCTACGAACTCTTGTCCTATGAATAGCTCCACTTCCCTAGTCGACATAGGATGAACTTAGAATTATTACGGCCGAAGAGAAAACAAAGAGGTAACGCGTACTCAAGGCCTCGAACGGGCGAAACCAGGATGGAAGTGAAGCCACTGTAATTAAATACTCGATACGTCAAACTGAAAGACCTACATGATGGAAATGTTACTCCTGAAAATACTCAAACGCAGAGAATGCCAATCCAGAGATGTTATTTTCAATTTAATTTCCGCAAACATCTCGTCAGTTGCTTCGCCTACATACTAATTGAAAAAAACTATCATCGCCGAAGGCTGGTCAACAACTGAGACAAAACGTTCAACATAAATACGGTAATTAAGGCTCGACCAAGGCAAATATTTTCTAACCGAGAAGACAATATGTGCACGTTCTAGACTGTTGACCCATGGGGAAATGGCGATAGCATAAAGTTGTTAGGCACGATAATAGTAAAATTCCGAGTGAACAATCGACGTAGCAGCTAACTGTAAAAATGTTCCTTCTCGATATATACTTGAAGGAGCTAGGATTGATCTAATATAGACAAGGAAGTAGAAATGTTGAACGACCACAATATATGTATGTATCGATGCAAATCGTGATGCGACGACAATATTGCTAAAAATGTCGCTATAAAATACGTAGTATCCAAAGTTTTCGTAACTTCACAAATTTCCAAAATAAAAATTAGGAATTCTTATTTTATCACGAAATGTTCGACTCCGTCAGTCTCAAAAATAGAAACAAAATTCATTTCATAACGACATCCGCGGCTGCGTTGGTGGCAATACTTGCGAGCATGTCATTAAAATGGAATGAATATGAGGCTAAAGCCAAGTCTTGTGGGCGAGTCTTCTCTGATGCAACCCACTCTCGGCCAGCGATGCACTTACACCGTCTCATTTTGTTTCCATGAAACAATTTATGATTTCCGAAAGTCACTATTTAGAAGAAAATGTCCAGAATTGCTTGAAATATAGGACCAAACATACCATTTTTATTAAAATCATTATTTCATTCAAATAATCAGTGCCTTAGCAATATTTCCATATATTTTGAATTTCTGGCGGCAGTCGTAATGAAACTTCTGTCGACACTTCCACAATGTTAACATTTAGATTTTGTCAAGAGTATTGCTGCTGGGCCAATGAGAGGCGACTTCCGATAGTAACAGCATATTACCTCAGCTTTGATCTCGGTTCAGTCTGAATGCATTGACTCCAAGTCTGATCAGGGCCTTGTAGCTCTTGCATCACGCTTTATAATAACTACTTTCATACCAAAAACGCTGATCAATTACAATGTACAGATGCACACCATGAAGATGTCATCCCTAACGGCAGCCGATGCTTTTCATGTCGAACAGTGCCAGCATGAGAACTTTATGCAACATGCTTCAAGAAGTTTCGCACACCACTTGACAACCTTCGTCAATCAATAGGCGGCTGCTTGACGAAAGGGCAAAATCTTTTGCGAGAACAACCGAGCACTTGTAGACGTGCCCTATCATCTTTTAATTAAAACTTTATCGCACTGAGGAGTGAGGGCCCAAAGGAAACCGACGGGAACACATGGCCTGCCTGGCTTTAGACGCTGGTGGGAAAAAATAAAACGTAAAACGATAAGAAATGAATGCGAGAGGAGTGGACAGGGGCGGGGGAGGGCTGCATTTGAGGGGGGGAGGGCCGCGGGAAGGAGGTGTCGGGAGAGCAGGCGGCGTGGGAAACAAGGGAGAGGCAAGACGGGGGGAGGGTGAGCCCAGGGATTGGGCGGGGGAACAGGGCGCGAGAGAGAGATGAGGGATGGGTGGACAGGGGGGGAGAGGGTGAGAGCTACGGTTTGATTGGGAAGCGTTCCCCATCCAGACGGCTATCAATTCTGAATGAGTGGAACCACTTACAAGAGCCACCCTCCGCCGTCTACCGTGGGCTGCGGGCGAGGCCTGACGGAGAGAGGATGGGAAGACGAGGAGAGACCGGAAGGGAGCCATGGAAACAAGCATCAGCGTTCAGAAAAAGACACAGCAAAGGGACAAAATGTAATATTTAAAAATATTCGACGCTGAATGCATTTCGGGCAAAGCTGATTTATGTACATCGAAATAAAATCAGCAGGATGTAACTCGGTCTATATTGCATCTCATTGTAAATGAAATAAAGTCACAAATTCCACCACTGCGTTTTATTTAGCTACACAAGTGTACGTGCATACTATACGGATAACTCTAATGGTACCTTAACAGTTCAATTTACTAGAGCAACTTCTAGTAGGATATTAATTAACCGTTATTTTATCTCAATGTACTAATAGTAACATGATAATGCGCATTTAAATAAAATCAGCAGTAATTGACTTAGAAACTCTTTGTCTCTCATTTTAAAAAATATGCACATTAAATACAACGTACAAACGTACTTAAATTGTGCACTTACTCTAGCAGAGAAACAGCAACATTGAGACAGGCATCACACGTCTCTATGGAAAACCTTTAGACGACTATCCCATAGTATTGTACATAACGCATGACTAAAGAAAAAAGTATGAACACAGATGTGTCCCCAGGGTGGGTTAGATGCTAATTTGTAAACGGAGACCAGACATAAATGGAAAAAGAGTCATTCAGTGTCACACGGTGACATTGTCACACTTGGCGTGATGAGTATCTAATTTCGAGTGGCAGAGGTGTCACAGGAAACGTCACGGACAGTAGGGGAAAAGTTATGGCCATATGCCATCTTTAGTTATGGCATCTAGGTATTCCCACAGAAAGGGGTCGACAGAAATTAAGCCCGCTTGGATTTTTCATATATTTTACGCTAAAGTTATGCTATTTCATTGCATACAAATCTGAACATGCCAAATTTGAATACATTTATTTATTTATGAGGCACACAACATATATAAGGTCTGAATTAATACCAAAAACTGCCGAAAACCAAAGTAAGTCCATCCAATTATGGAACCAATAATATGGATTCCATCATCTACCTATACCTGATGTAATTTACATGAAAAATGTAGTCACAAAATATAAGGTTAATTATTAGCCATTAAAATTTGACACCGAGCATGTTGTGTAGAAGAGGCATCATTTAAAAAAAATTTGGATTTCTGCATTAATTCCTTATTCTTTTGCCCTTTCGAAAATAATAGCAGGATATATTAAATTACGGCGGGTGAAAAAAAGCTGATTCTAGTCTATTTTTTCTCCTTTAGATGGGGAAATGTATCATCAATTCCATCATTTTGAGGGCGCGCTGATACATGGGGAAGAGTGAAAAAGTTCGTCATAGTGGCACACCTTCGCTGACAGGCACTTGACTGCGATAGTTCTGCGTCGCTCAATGAAGCCGCAGTGGCGGCCACCCGGCGAATAACTACATGCCGAACTTTTTCACCTTACTCTAAACACACGCTGAATCTACCATGGGATAGTCGTCCTCAGGTTGTCAAGTCCCGAGGCTTCCAATAGAGTCGGGTAGTGCCCGTTTGAATACACCGGTGATCGTCAACATACTCTTGGAAGTGATTTTACATCATGGTAATTAGTAAAATATCCACGGAGAAGGGATATGAACAATTACAATAACACAGCACTGCTCTTTCAGAAATGGCAATTAGGGAAAATGATCCCCGTGATTGCAGATACTTCAAGATTTAGTTAGCTGAAGAGAGATTTTCTGATATCAGTCACATGGGATCAACGACACTGGGAAGATAAATTCATTCTTTCTTTCTTTTAGTCCCTCAAGCATTTCAAAGTAAATTTGAAATTCAAATTAAAATAAAGGTAGTGAGGTTCCCTGAATTCGGTTTCATCATTCATCACCATCGGTGACAAATGAAATCTGAAACATAAAATTTTCACTGAGACTGGAACTTTTTTGTGTCTGGCCAACATCTATTTAGCAGAAATTACAGGTATACTTCACAGAGGGCATTTATTGTCTCTGGCGTAACTTTATGGAATTCACACAAATTGAAATGAAATAAGGTAAAAAAAATTACAGAGGATCTCTCAACTATGTATTGCGACGATTTCTCCATAGAATGTTCAAAAATTGAAATTCAAAATTTATAAATTTGAAAATGCGTTTCAGAACCGTTTTGATATTGGAAATGTTTCGTTACACCTATTCGTTCAACGTGCTTCTCATTAAAATTAATCGTAAAAACTTATCCTAGAGTCTAATTCACAAAATAACAACAAAAAAGTTAATTATGAGGTAAACTGAGCTCTAATCATATTTGCCTCGCGTTTAGATGACACACAAGAAGGCCAGATTATCAGATTAATCAAATTAGATTACCAGATTAATCAAAAAAACATTTTGTACGAGGACGAGTGAGCACGAATAATCATTTACTTCCAGGACGACGTTCTTAAAGGATTAATTTTCAAGGAGAGAATTACGAGGGCGATTAATTAGCAGGATATTGTTAAATTATCTCTCCTTGGTACAGGGTTGCACCCAAAAGTGGTAGGACTGATTTTCTCTGGCGCGAACGGAGCGGTGGAGGGGGGTCTGCCTGGCAGGGTAAGGTGGAGGGGGCTCTTAGCAACAGACCAACACCAACCTCAGTCGCCTGCGGGCTGTCGTTGAGTGAGGACACCGTTTTTAGTGAAGCAAGATTTTTGTCCGCGTCGAAAAACAAAATAAATCTGAATTTAGAGCAACGTTATTCCGTGAAGTTTTGTGCGTAACTCGGGAAGACGGGAACTAAGACCCTCGATATGATCAAGCAGGCTTATGGGGACACTGCCTTAAGCCGTTCCACAGTATTTGAGTGGCACAAGTTGTTTAAAGAGGGTAGGGAGCTCGTTGAAGACGACCATCGCTCCGGACGGCCGTCGACGGCAAGAACCGACACGAATGTGGACGGAGTGAGGACACTGCTGAACACAGACCGACGCTTAACCAGTGAAGAAATTGCAGACCAGTTGGGTCTGTCTGCATCCAACGTCCAACGCATTATTTCACAGGATTGGGCCATGCGCAAGGTGTGCGCCAAGATGGTGCCGAAAATTCTACCATGGCGCGCTCGTCGTCAGACAGCTCCTGGCCAAATATGGCGTTGCCACGTTGCCGCACCCGCCCTATTCTCCCGATCTGGCATCACCGGACTTCTTCTTCTTTCCCCTGATGAAAAGGCAGCTCAAGGGACGACGCTTTGACTCGATAAAGGCCGTTCAAGAGGCTTCGACGAGGGTCATCAACGGCATCCCCAAAGAAAATTTCCAGCGGGCGTACGGGGCATTGGAGCAACGTTATACTAAGTGTGTAGCAGCTCAAGGAGCTTACTTTGAAGATTATTAAGTCGATGTAAGTATATCGTCAATAAAATTCTTGTAAAAAAATCAGTCCTACCACTTTAGGGTGCGAGCCTGTATGATTACTACATGCGAAGAGCACGGATGAAAGTGTTATCCATTAATTATTCTCATTTTAGTGAAATAAAAGTTTTAACTTAGTTTTTAAATATACTGATACACAATTATCACGACCTAGACGATCACCTGATGATGTTGAATTTCAACGAAACCTAGCTTGTAAGAAATATAGATAGAAGTGGAAGCTAAGCTACCCTTTTCACTTCAATTTGAAGGATTTCCACGAAGTTTCACCGGGTAGAGTAAAAATTATCATGCAAATCTATATTAAGGCAGATAATATTTTGCATTAAAAGTGGTAAGTTAATAGCAATTATTGAATAAAGTCAGTTTTCAAAAACAGTTTAGCTTTAAGTGAATGAGGCGCTGGTCACATCAAGTTTTGTTCTCTGATGGTCGGTGTTCACCCACCGTAATACAAGGTAGAACGCGGAAAATTATGAAGCATAAATACTTAATCACCATCGATTTCATGGAAAGAGTCGCCAGCTGCACTAGAATACCTGCAATGGGGCTAGATTCAAATGCAAGTTTGCACCTTAGGACACCCTAACCTCCCCCTGCAAGAGCGAGGGGTGTCAAAACATCTCGTTACCACATTTATCCGGGGGAACAAAGGTGGCACTCGGACAGGAGATACGGACCACTTCCTTTGCCGAATGTGTGATTCCCGCGTCGTTTCACTGAGTCTAAGGCACCTGGAAGGCAACGGTGTGAGATGTATCGCAGCCTATCAGCCTTTGAGTCGACGACCATGTTTCTTGCAAAACAGCTCGGAAAACCTAGCATACAACTGATTATTGAATCAACCATTTTTATATGATTAGCTAGAATATAACCCCCAAAATATCTCATGACTCACCGACTATGTTGCAAGAAAGAATGCAGTTCTCGTGCGATGTAAACCGTTCATGGGCGAAAAAAAATGAATTCAAAATTAACGAGAAAACTCGATACTTCCTCGGAAGGGATAAGGATGGAGGAAAATGTGAAATCATATTCGATTCATTTCTTCCATCCTTAAGGGTCCCTCGCCCAGAGCAATCGACGACGAACAACCGACAATCAGCAGCGCAATGATATCGCTGTTTGTTTCCACATTTTTTAAAATTCCAAGAATCCCATCACTCTACGACAAACGAGGATCGACGGAGTTCTCCATTCTCCCATCCTCACTTTTTTTTTGTGAAAGAGGATCATGTCACGCTCTGCCGGAATGGAATTTCGCACCCACGTCTCTCTACTCACTGCTCTCGACGCCAACTCTGTCCCCCCCCCCCCCGGCCCGGGGGAAGGGGGGGTGCACGGGCGCGGGGGGAGGGGGGTCGGGGAGGGGATGAAAGCCGAGGAGGGAGACAGGAAGGAGACAGGAGACGTCGGGAGAGGAAGAAGGCGTGAAAAATGAGGATGGGAAAGGGGCTGGGTAGAAAGCGACGCGGGAGAAGATGGAGCGATATTTATTTAGAAACCATGGCAATACGTCTCTCGGTTCAAAGATGCTATCACGTGGTTAAATATTTGTGACCAGATTCAACATGGACAGAAAAAATGGTAATCCCTCTATCGATTTAGATAAATATTAACACTGTCAACCTGATCATGCTTTAACGCAGCTTAAAAATGTTTGCTTGGCACACTCCTGATAATTGGGATCCTATCACTGATTCGAAGGAAAATTCGAAATAAAACTCGCCTAGTAGGCGGTAACCTGGGTGGCCACCTATTTTATCGATTGCCCTCTTCCCGAATTTCAGCCAAGTTTCCCGAAGAATGTGCCGCGTCGTCCTTTTTCTCACGAATATTTTGAGTCTTGATTGGGTATTTTTTTGCGGATGATCCGTCATCACTTCGCAAGTCATTGATAGAACTGAAATTGGTCTACCTATTATCATTTCCTGTAACATATTCCGGATCCGCACATCCAATCCCCGATTTTTTTTGAAGTCGCTCCCTTTCTACATTGTTTCCCGTATATTTTGAAAAAATGAGCAATTTCTGACTCATTCCCGATTTTCCCGATTCACTGCGAATTGCCACCGGGGTAACTCTGTATCATATCCAAACAATATTACGGCAATAGATAAATCGGTCTTTTAATAAAACATAATTATACAAAAGTTAAATTACCTAAAAAAATACGAACAAAATGAGAACGATATTCGCTAAAGCCGGTCGTTTTCTCGAACAACATTCTCGGGAAATATATACCTTATCTTAAAAAAACTCTTTCAGGAATTCGGAAGCAAATACATTCATAACATCCACGACAGGATTCACCAGTACTTATTAGAGGCTAGATAAATGCTCGCGACAAAAAAGTGAGAATATTTTTGGGGTAACATAACTCTGAACAGTAACTTTAACTACAGGTACTACCTATAGCAGATCAGGACATGATTATAAAAGACTAGTCGCAAAATGCATACTTATCCTCAGTATCAGTACGTTAATTTTAATGGCTGAAAAAACACACTGTAAAATCATACGATAAAATCCCAGCAATAACTCATTGCAGCACACGGTAGCACAAAAAATTATTTCAACTTAGCAAAGTGGCTGTGAAAAATGGCAAGGTTATTTTTTCTCAGGAAGAAAATTTAGGGGCAAGGAAGGGAAGATGGTGGATGCAGGGCGCAAGAGATCTCTAACAGACGCGCGGTGAGAGAATGGATGACAATGGGAGGGAGGGCAGGGAGAGCGAGAAGGAAGCAAGCAGTTTAATCAACCTCATCACCGAGCAGGCCGAGGCCTAATGACCTGTTCCCGTGAGGGGCACATCGGTGGGCACATTTCAGCCCCTCATGCGTTAGACGTGCAGAGGTAACGAGCCTATCGCATTTTCCACCACGGATCACTCGAGGGCGGGTGCGAGCGAGCCAATGAGCACGCGCGCTTGAGCCGGGGGACGGGAAGGGGAACTTCGGGAGCGACGCCTTGACCTGAAAGGATAGGAGAGAAAAAGGTAAACGAACGCCAATGGCGGTGCGAGGCCGTCCCCTCGTCCACCCCACCACTCCCACACACGAGGACGTGTGCGTGAAGTTCCACTTCGGAGGAAATCCGAGGGGGGATATTCCCTTTAAACCCGAGCCCATTGCGGCACCAAAGGTGAAGACTGGATTCGGCGCGCGAATGCATCAGGTCCATGCGACGGCAGAGGGGGAGCGCGGGCGAAGGGGGTTGGGTGTCTGGCGGGCGGGGAGGGAAGGCGACCGGGGAGAGAGCGGCGAGGAAACAAAAGACGAATCGAATGCGGAAATGAAGATTGCGGGGGGGGGGGAGTGGGAGAGGGAGTGAAGGGTATGATATGGGAGAGAGGCGGAACGCCGAAAGGGTAGCTGTGCCAGGCGAAGTCCCCGACCAGGAGGTCAGTTTGATATGCGAGGGCAGAGGCCAACACTAACAATGAGTCCCAGGACCGTGAGATTCACGTATTCGGGATGGGAGGGCTATTCCCTTACCCCGTGCCGCCACACGCTTCCCAGCAAGTTCCGGCATTTAGGAAATCATACGGCTTGGGTTTGGCATGGGGCATCAGCCAGATTTAAACCTGGGACTATCCAGTAAGTAAGCCGAACGATCTACTCTCTATGCTAACATGTCAACCCGTATCAATACACATTGCCCTTAAGTACAACCCATCCACTGACTTTTTAATGCGTTAAACTTGCACTAAAACAAGTTTTTCTCGGGTCCTGAGAACGAGGAAGCCAGTGCAACCTATCATGTCTTGCCAGAGAGTAAATTACTTTTCTAGTGCTTGGTGAATTAGCAGGACAAATACCACTGAGGTGAAATCAAATCGTAGAAGTTTGTGTGTACATGTCAGGTACGAGCAACAGTGAGCTCGGACATGGACATAAATTGGAAAATTAATTGATCGAATATCATCATATTAAACCCTTTACACGAGGAGCGTTCCTGCTCTAAGGCTGGTCACGGCCCGAACGAATCGTATACGTTCATAATTGGACTTCATTTCGACTTTCAGGATACTGGATTATCCGTTTTAAGGCTAGTGGTATAATATACATAGGAATCATAGAATTTAAATTATAGGAGTACTTAACCCACAATGACTTGACTTCGGAGATGGACGGCACCGTCGGTAGGGTCACCGACTCCCCCTCTAGTTACATGATATTTAATACATCAGACGGTTTCTCCTTTACAAAACTATTCCAATAGCCACAATTATGGAGTAAAAGTATTAGCAACGTATTTTTATACGATACCACTCCCAAATTCTCCGATTATTTTAATGAATTTTTCAAATTTCACAGGTCTTTAAACGTTGTCCGTAATTAAAAGACTCGCAGAAATCCTTTATTCGTCAAACGCGAAGCTATAAATGCATAATGTCTATGGCAATTTACTTATGCCCATATCCGTAAGCGGAGACATTCAGTGTTTTTCACAGAGGTTGAATTGTGCAAACGTAGGTGTTTCCTCGAGTTTTTCCGAGTCAAGCCCTCTGCACAGAAAAATGCACAGCATTCTAAGGGGCGAGGGCAATGCTAAAAATAAAGATAAAACATGACCTTTACTGTACATAAAGGCTAAAGAGAAATTTGCTTACGCACTCCGTAATCTGTGCGCGTCAGAAAAACAGCAAAAGACTGACTTGGCGAGCGATGCTCACCGGGATATCATCCCTTGTATTAATCGTTAATGAAAAACCTCCATTTCATTGCTGTTTATCGCCATTGCCATATTTTATATCAGGTTAATCAGTAAGTTTGTTTTATCAGTGCCCGGTCAAAGGTAAGATTAGGATGGCCTCTGAAAATTATTACACAATACCATGGTCTTCTAAGCAGTCAAGGAGTTTTAAAGCACCGTTTAACACAAAATCCATTTGAACAACACTAATTGTTTCAGCTCTACAACTTTCTACCTATTTCAAGCAAAACAAAATGCCTTTTCTTTTTATTCCTCCACATCGCTTGCCCAGCATTTTCCCTGCTATTTCGTGACTCCCATTGCCTTTCAATATCTCATTCATCCAATTTTGTCCTTTGTGAATTTCTCCCAAAAACTCTCTTCCACACATCCTTAGCCTTCGCCAATTTTTCTTTCTTTCTGTTGATTCCATTTTCTTTGTATAAATTAAACTCAAAAGCCTAACGACTAATCGTGTCTTCTCTCCCCAGCGGCCATTTCACACTCCATTCATGGTGCCCGGTAAGCTACCGATAGGGTAAGGGGCAGGGGATGACAACAGATTAGATTGCTTTTGACAAAATATACTTGCCCCCCACCAACGCAGCACCTAGGTCATTATGATGCCTTATTGGTCGCGGGAAAAATGACACCAATCTGTTCTACGCTTTATCTCTCTAATTTTATTTATACGATCGTATTATCCCAGTAAGATGTGGCTAATAATATTAACATCATCACTTAAAGAGGCGTCCTTCCAATTTATGCATGGGATTTAACCTGTAATTTAACCTTCGCTCCGGGAGTGATTCCCAACGTAGCTGAGAGCTAATTATAGGAGCTATACATTTTTGCTAAACCTCCTCACACGAATATCTTTAATGTGTGATTGATTAGTCAATTGATTGGGGTCATACTTTTAATTATTGAATGCCCATGTCACACAAATACATTATACTATTTAAGTGAATAGTTGACGATAAAAATTAAAAAAAAAATTATATCGTTACCGGATGGCTCACACGGTGGGTGATAGACGTGGTTCGGCAAGGTGACAGAACGTATTACGGAATGAGTGGTGGAGTGGAGGGATTGGGAAAGGAGGGGAGAGGAGTGTCGCGCGAGGAGGGGAGTGAGTAGAGTGGGTAAGTGGGGAAAGGGGGAGGCCGGGGTAGAGGGAAATGACTCCGGACGGTCTGGCCTCGCGACACGCCCCCACGGAGCAGTGGCTTCGCAAATAGGTATTCCAGCACGTGGGAGTCAAGTGGGACCTTAACATTTAGACAGGTATTTGAGAAAAGATTAGAAAATAGAGGTGAGCAGTAAACGAAACAACAACCCGCATCATAATCTTTAGATTTTAGCAATGAATTAGAAACGACATGTTATCGGGAATATCGAACCTCTTAAAAAAAAACGCGAGTTGATGTGATTTATCGACGACTCTGGGAAACAGATTTGAGGCAAAAGTTGTATTTGCAGAAATTAGCAAATACCTAAACAAAAATCAAGTTTTAAATTAATCCACGCATCCAGCATTTTACCTCTAAGTAAACATAAAAAATACTGCCATTAAATGTAATATTATTACAATTAGTGCAAATCATGCTATAAAAATGTAAGCACTCAAACCTTCCACAAAGATAACCCGCGAAAACAGATTTCAAATTATATCTAGTACAAAAATATTTGCTGGAGAATGAATGTCGGCAGATATATACATTTTTTTCAAGCTGGTTGCCGCTACACTGCCCAATGCCGTGCACCGCTTAACGATGCCGAGATATCTCTTACTCGAGAACTTAATTTGTTCTCTCCACAGCAAATTAGAACATTAAATCCATTTCTATTTAAGACTTGTTACAAGAAGTTGGAATGAATTGCTACAAACAGTTTGCTAAATGTGCAAAAGAACGGTTAAAGTTCATTAATACAACTTTAGGAACTAGCCAGCGAGGGGACTAGTCTTAATGTCTTGGTGCGTTAGATACAACCTCTCCATAATCATCCTGTGACACCCCAAAGGCCTCGGGTGGCAATTTGTTCAGGCAAAAGGAAAATTTCGACAGCGTCGCGCGTTACCTCCATCGCTGCCGAGAAGTGAACTGAACATGCTTCGACTTGCAACGGCTGCCGCAGACGCAACACTGGAGTGAAATCAGTGTAACTTCCACCTCATGCGCATTGCTAATCAAACTAACAACATAGCATAAAATTACATTTTTAAACAATTAAACGGGTAACAGTATGTTTTCGATCCACCCTGAATTGAATAGCCGTCTTAAATAAATGCAAACACATACACATAGGTCAAAAATTCTTCAAGTCTTCCTCATATGAACGAGAGAGTCATAATTAACATTTTGCTGTCCATTTTTATCATCACTTTAGGCAGCTATTTCCGAGCTATGCTCGGACTACTATTAGTACTAAGGCAAATATTCAGTTCTGCCATATAACTGTTCAAAACAATTAAAACATCTCTTCTTATTCATGCCGAGTCAAATCCTCCGCTCATTTCTCTCTCATTCCACCTCGGCCCCTCCTCTTCAACCATGCGACTGCACACCCCTTACGCCCCTCAAACCCTTGAGCTCCCTCTCAGTCCTTCCGCCGCTCACGAGTTCACGCAATGCAATGAGCGCGAGAAAAGAGACGTGAGCCGGAGGGTGAAGGAGTGGCGCGGGATGTGGGGAAGGGGCGAGGGGAAAATTGGGTTTATTTTTAAATTGACCTTTATATATCCGACAGGTACCCGCCGAAAACGCAAAAATACCCACGTCCACGCCCTCCCGCCCGCCCCCTCGGCCCTCCTTAACAGCCAGGGTACGTTATTTTCGTAGTGAGCGGAGAGGCGAGCAAACAAACGCACTCTTGAAAAAATACGTAATAAATGGCTCGCTGCGGAGGGTTCTTCGGGTCTTGCGGAGGGAATTTAAAAATAGCAGGCTAGTGGCCGCGTTATGACGCTTATTATCACAAGTCGGGCCGAAGAATTACTCGTGAAAACGCTCTGTAGGGCGAATATATGAAGTGATATTTTGAGAACACGCGGGGACTCAGCGTAGTGGAGAGATGCCCGCTGTCACGGTGAAGACAAACTCATGCTAGCACAATTCACGAGACGATGAAGCACTGAATACTATTTCAGAATTTATCCACCAACGAAGAACCTTCCGCTACTTTTCAAAAGCGAAAGAACCCCAATTTGTAAGCTGGCAAGTGGATCCCAAAGCCAGCCGCCCCAGCCAGCCAGTGACACACGATACTGAGTCGCCAACACAGCTGAACTTCCTATTTCATTTTTCACAACTGAGAAAAGTTTAGACTCACGAATTAATTTGCATGATTCGGTTCGAAAACAAAATCGATATTTGACGACAGACATTTTGAGCATTGATTTGTAGCACAGTTTGTGTAGTACAAATCAAAGACACACGACAGAAGAACATTGGAACTGATTGGAACTTTTAACGGAAATCGCTTGGCAAATTTTCCTGTGAAAACAAAAAAATGAGTGGCAGGACGCGTGAAAATCATCTGCAAAGGTGTTAGCGTCCGCCAGATTAGTGTATCTTCCATCAACACAGAAGAAATGACGCCTAGCTTGATAACTAAGGAATTTAAAATAAACATGAGACACCAAAATATCATAAATTTGATCTTCACAAAATACGAAAATTGACTGAAGAGACACAAGGGCAAACAACTTTTTTCACAACCACATACGAACTCGTACTCGATGGCCACTGCAAATGCACAAGTTTTGCTTCGCCGCATCACGATTTAATTACCCAATCACCGGTCACGATCAATGTTTTCGCCAATCGTTGCTTAGCACAAAAAATAATAAAGCTGAGAGGAGCATTACCAGTCGAGTCAGAATCTAGAAAATAAAACTACAAATGAAACTGAACGCAGACGGCCAGAGGCGTAGGCACGAGGGTTAAAGAGGGGCAGTTGCACCCCCAACCTCGAAACTCAAAACCCACGCGCATCGTGGAGTACCGCGAGGAGTGGGGAAGAGGGTTAGTAGATTCGTGGCCTGGCCACATTTTTGACTAATTTCCTAAGGGGCATAAATGTATTCAGAGAGTTGATGACTTCTAAAATTTTAATTACTGTTACCTTACACTACCATTAACTACTGAAATTATACGGAACCGCTCATTAAAAAATATCATCGGTTGAATACATGACTGTCAGGTGCCAGAAAGGAATTCTCTCCTTGTTACAGTTCTAACATACAGTTGACAAAATTCGCGCATTTTGAAGGTTGAATAACATTACTTGATATGCCAAAACCCTATCGCCCAGGTTACGTCACTCCACGCGGCCCAGACTAAACATTTCACGGATAATGAGCGGAAAGTGAGCTCATGATTTACAAAAAAATAGAATCTTATTATTTCAGGAGCATGCAGAAAGAGGAAGAGGGGGTGAGAGCTACTCAGCTACGTAAGTGGAGCGAAAGGTTGCGCCAAGGATCAAGAGAGCTCGGCCATTTCTTAGAGTGTATCATTCTCGATTGCTGGAGACGTCGTCGGCTCGTCTTCTAAGTCACTTAACCTTCCCCTCCTCAACGCCGTATCTACGAGGCTTTCTTCCACTTTGCGTAGCAACACTCATTAAAGAGGGAGACATGAGGAAGATGGGGAGAAAATGGCAGTGCGAATGCTGATGCTAGGGAGTACAGAATGATGGAGCTAGGAAGCAACAAATGTAAACTATTAACGGATTAACGTCACATTCGAGCATCTATAGTACATCAATTAAGCGAGAATGTTTTTATTGACCCATCACTATGCTATAAGAGCACGTGAGAAATAGGAGGAAGTAAATATTGGGCATAATTAACGAGCATACAGATGCTTGGAAAAAGTTTTGCATCCGAATATTAAGTGAAACAAACAGCATTGCCAAATTTATTTCTATCTCCAAACTGAATGGATTAAGAAGGGTATTTTGAAAACACACATTTGTGGAAAATTGGCCTTGTGAAGGTAGTCTCACTGCGAATTAACGCAGTACTATAAAATGACAAAATATTGCTCATAACTGAAACGAATATTCCGGCTGCAAGCAAACTCTTAGCATCACAGAAAACCACTATTCCTGGATTAAAGAACAATTCTGCATTTTGAGCGTTTTCAGCTAAAACTGACGAAAGCGGAATATAAACCGCTAGGTAAGAATACGAAAGGACTGGATTCATACGAAAAACTTAAAACAGATTCCGTCTCCTCTAATAACCATACTCACTCTCTCTCTCATTTTAGCCATTGCTTGGCAGTGATTTTTCCCGAGCATGAATTATTTTTTTTTTAAGTAAGGAAGATTTTTTTAAGCACGAAAACGTTTCCCTTGATTAGGAATAAATTTACTATACTTGCTGGCGACTGTTTATCTTCCATTATATTCATCCACATAATATTCAGTTACCCATTTCTCCACTACCTAAGAGTCAGCCATCGGATACTCCTCCCCGGATGTTTTTCATACGCGGCATATTTATCTTTCAATACCATGAAGGTTGGAGAGGCTCCAGTCTAATGAACATATTAAAGCTAATTTGAGAACGCGTATTCACTGCATGCATGCCCCATTTATTAAAATAATATTGCACTTAAAATATACGCCTTCGTTTTTCTAGTTCGGCTCGTGTATATACAGTCTCTGTCGACGATGTAATAGAAGCTTCATGTTTCCTTTCAGAGGAATGCATGGTGTTTCGCTCAGCCGCACGAGATTGACGTTTATCGTCATCAGTGGCGCGCCATGGCGAGGGAAAGGCGACAGAGAAAAGGCCAACTACGAGTTCATATATCCCTGCGCTAACTCCACCGCTACGCTGTCGTCATTTCCTTCCGCAAGCGCAGACATCCGAGGCCGTCCCAAACAAGATGGCTCGATGGTTGCATACTTCCACGGCGTAGTCCTTAAATAAGAAATTCACCAGAAATGCGGAGGTTTAATAAATAAAATCAGCGTTTACCTCACAGCAGACATTTCATCTCGAAAAATGCCAGTGATGAGTTACCACAATTAAAAAATACACCTTACTTTTAATTCCTGGGTCCCTGAGCCTAAATAGTGGGGATCGCGATGATGCAGGGGCTTATGTACTGGATTCCCACCCCGAGGGTCCGGATTTGAATCCTGAAGGTGGCCGAATTTTACAGGGAGACAAACAGGTCACCTGTTGGGTGGGACGTTTTTCTGTGGATCCGTTGATGCCTTTCGCTATAGAGGAGACTAATGTCGACGCTGGGCTTCTCTCCACGCTTTCTTCATTCCCTGAATATCCTACCTTAACTAAATTACGCACCTATCCCTAATGGCGCATGTGAACGCACCTGTCGGTCGCCTCTCTCTAATTAACTGCTACAACAACCAGAGCGGTTCTCCTATCTCACTAAATATCGGATGAAAGCGCATCATAAAACTAAACGATAGCACAGCTGGTATGCGGGAATGTCTCAGTGTCGCGCGAACGATTCGTTTGGGAGACACTCACGTAGAAGTATTTAGGGGAGGCGACCGACAGGTAAGGTCATTTGCGCCATAGGGGATGGACAGGAAAGGATGAAGGGTGGAGAGAAACCCGGCGTCGGCATTAGCCTACTCTTTACGAAAGGCGCCAAGGGGTCTACAGCTTAACGTCCCATCCGACGGACGGCGTACTCACTCAAAGTACCTCAAGTAGGGATCGAGACACCACTGAAAAATATTCAACACCGCCGGGATTCGAACCCCGGCCCTCAGGGTGGGAAGCCAGTACGATAGCCACCGCACAATCTCCATCCCCTGGGAGACACTCATTCGGCATAATAATCCGCGACAAAGTATTCGAAGGTCTAGAGGGAACAATAGTCTCAAGGGACGACCACTCCCTTCCCTCAAGTTGTTATGCAATGCGGTCATTCGGGTTTCCGCATTGATGCTGCATGGGAATAGGAAATGTCAACTTTCCCTAAGTATCCAAATCTCGCCGTCGGACCGTTGCTAATCCTTGAAGGAAAGCTGACGTCGCGCCCATGGAATAAAGGTTAGCAACAAACGAGGGACGCGAGGGACACTTGTGGGCTCGCGGGGGCGTTCGACTGTGTCACGCGAGATAATGGGACCCCGCGTGGCCATCTCGCCCCGGCAGCAGAGAGGTCGACGCGCGGGGCCGGCCACACGAGTGACAGGCAGCGGGGACCAGGAGGGAGGGGAGCACGGAGGCAGGTGGTTTGCGCGCGCGTGTGGCACATAGAGGCGCAGGTGGATGGAAACAATGGGCAGCGCGACGCGGTCTCGTCTCCCTGTCCGTCCGCCCACCCCACCCCGCATTGTCCAATTTAATGTTCACGGTGCACGACTCGAACGTACAGTTGGGCTAGCTTAAAGTATAGCGGTCATAACAGCGCATCATGTGAGACTGGTCTGCGGTCATTCAGTGATCGGCTTCAACTCCGGGCAGCGAGGTTTACTCTCGACGTCCAGATAGTTTTTTACGCGTCGATTGCATGGCTTTTCATTTACCTTATACATATAAACTCTCCCTAGGAGAGTTTTAAACTTCGACTTGAGTTTTGACCCCAATTATCATTCAATAATGGCCAATGGTCTATGAAGCTCTACGATGAGGTAACGTACTGCACATAACGCATTTTAGTATGACCTCATGATCATCTGCTTTTGATATATTAGCACGAGGAATGCGAAAAGAACGGCTGCAATAAACTGCGAAAGTAAAATTATTGCTTATGTTTGAAATGTAGCGTCATGAGTCTTGATTTGCATACAATCGAGTTTTTTTCACTACAGTTTGACAGCATTTTCTGGCATATAATGTCTTCGTTTAAGAATATTAATCTTCTTTGCAGCTAAATGCAAATACTAGTAGTACAAGGTAGAATCATTTATAACTTTCCAATATTTCGTTTCCACGACAGAGTTGCCGACAGCGACGCCGAATAATAATGTGGTTGTGGTGAATACTAAGGCAATAAATTTGTTTCCATCTGTATGAATACGAGGGTTGTCTAATAAAGAGCTACAATACATGTTTATTCGCATGAAATTATTGCGCGAAAGTTTCATTTAAATGGTAATCATATTTAATTCCATAGGAGCAGCTCTGAGACTACATCCCTTTGAGATTTTATCATCTAATTAAATCCAATGTAACAATTTCAGAGTGTAAAAATCATTCGCCTTGATTCCCAGTCAAGGCAAATGATTTTTACACTCTTAAATTGTTGCATTGAATTGCACATTAGCGGATGACTCCGTTAAAAGTTAATGTTGCGGCATCTCCGGCGGTTTCTTTGAAATCTACTCAAATATTAAAAACCATCTTCCAGCTATGCTATAGCGAAGAACACACTCTTCACAAGCATACTGGGAAATTGTTTCACTAATACTGGCACACAAATATGCCCCTTGAAGAAAGAATATATACCAATATTATTTATGCATTATTCTTTTAGAAAAATAAAATACTTGCAATCAAAGTATACCTAACCATAAAGCAAAAATAGGTAGTTACAATAATTACTTTGAATCAGAAACCGACTGATATGAGAAATAAAAATTGAGTCATCATTTCTTGCATAAGTATTTTAAGAAAACCTGAACTTGTAGAAATCATGAAAATTATTTTTTTTCCAAAGGCATCAAAGAATTATTTGTGTGGCCTCAAGGCACCACCTTCGTTTTTCTGCTGGGCAATTAGTTTTAAAATAAAATCAATATTTCTCTTACGTAAAGAAATTAAATATACATAGGGCATGGATTAAATTTTATACGACTTGTTTCAAAATGTTTTTCTTTCAATGTGATTTGATGCCGAATACTTCCATTGATATCTCAATTATTCAGAATATTTTCAGCGCTCAACGAAAACTAAACCTTACTACTGGGTGGTATACACCAATTCGAGCGTACAGAAATCACTAAAATACAAAAATTCGTTTGAATTTTTATATGAGAAGTGAGAAATCAATTATCAATTCACAATCAATGAAATGAGAAATTATATTATCGTTGATCTGAGCGATTTTTGAAATTTGGCTTCCACTGTACGATATCTCCGATTGCTGTTATTACTTACTCCTCGAGTGATCGACCAATACTCATATGTACAATGATCAAAATCTTCACACGCCGATAATTATGAGTGCGCGAATGCCTATTTGGAATCTCTCACAGTAGCCACTGATTAATTACATCTTACAAGCATTACTCAAGGGAATTAGAGAGAGCCTTATGTAAACTATCGGCCATGGTAATCAGGCAGAAATCAAACAAATTTTAAAGTTCAACCAACAGAGCGAACAATTTAATAAATGGAGTACACACTTATGAAAACAGCTTTCGCACCAACGGAGCGAGGATGGTCTCCCGAGGAAGCGAGAAGTGTCATCTTCAGCAAACAACCACGAAGGGAAGGGGGGAAAAACTCCGAAATCGGATTCCCCACTTGGGAGTGAAGGGAAGAGAGAACTACAAAAAAAATAATCTAAACAATTTCGGGAGCGAGGGAGTGACGGGGAGGAGGAAGCGGAGATTAAGACTGATGAGTACGCCGAGATTTACAGCGGGAACAGAACGCGGGAGCGACGAAGCGGAAAAATGAAAAGGTTTGAGCAAGATGAATGGGGTGGAGAGGGCAAACGCGACGGGGAGGGAAAATAGGCGCTGGCAGAGCGAGGGGAGAAAAGAGAGAGGGGTTGGGGGGGAGGTGCGGAGAAGGTGGTGCGGGAGGGGGGGGTTGAGTAGATGGCGTCTGGGGAGAGGGCTTGGAAAGGAACGGGGTAACGCCCGTCCCACCACCTCCCTTAACATGCGCTTCCTTCTGCCATTTCCCCTTATCCCACTCATTCTTCAGAGGATTTTTTTCCCAAATGCAGGCGCCGTCCTCTCTTTGAACCAAGAGCTGTGACACAAAACCACGATTATGGTGGAAATGAATTATCGACTTCCAAAAATATGTTTCTAATGCTCGGATTTACCATTCCTTCTAGCATTCCCTTCGCTACGTATTTCCAAAGCATCGTAGTCCCACTTGAACGGCACGAAATTTTCTTCGATACTTCAAGAGAATCTCGCGCATAACGGAGACAGAAAGATTTTCATAACTTTATTTAGAACTGTTACACAATGTATTTCTGACCGGGCCCATTCTCACGAAGGGACCTGTCTTAAGCCCATGTCGGGCAACATGTTTCTGAAGAGGAGTGTGAAGCTAACGCCGTACAGCAGAGAATATATTTCCCAAAGAAATGTGATATATCAGTGTCACACAATTTAGATCCCTATGGTTTTGGGTAGGTCTCTGACGTGTAGTTGATTCCGTTACTCCGAGAAATCTCAGGTAGACCGTAATGAAGAAATTCGGTGAAAAAGAACATAAAGTGACCACCTAAATAAGAAATGGCAAGAAGCTAGTCTGATAACCTCTCGGTCGTCTTTCGCCGTTTTGCCTCCAAGATGGCTTGCGTTCTCGATCGCCAAATAATAGGGCGTGACCTTTATAGCCGTGGATTGAAAAAAACGCTCTTAAATGCTATTCAGTAGCCTGTTCGTACAACTACAGAGCATTTTCGTCTTGTCCAATCGTCTGTTTAGGACACCAAAGGCATAAAATGCAAAGGTATCCGTTGATAGCCTTTTATCACCACCTCGTCAGAGGGCGAATATAAACGCCTGTTTAAAGACACTGCATTTGCCGTCACAAGGCGTCCGAATCGCACGATTGGGCGAGGGAAGGCAGGTAGATTATGGTAGAGGGATGGAAGTACGTAGGAGGATAAACTAGGAGACCTACAAAAACCGATCGTAAGAGGGACGATGTTCCGGCCGAATCAAAATGAGATTATTTTAAGTTAGAGCGCCGCGACTTTCCAGCCTACTAAAGGTACCGATTCATTAAATGAGACATGAACATTTCTCAATTTCAAGATAGAGAAGACATGGTTCGACAGCAAGTAGCAATGGAACACAAGGCAAACAGACTGGTGGCGTGTATCGTAACTTAAGGTACAAATAATGCATAAAGAGATAAGAAAATGTTTATACGCCTCGAAATTATATTAAGTCTATAGAGATGAGATAAATGTCAGGATTTGCAATGCTCTGAAAACCTAATAAAAGATGGTACACGACATTAGGAATTCAGCCAATATCCAATAGTGTGAGATACCGTGAGCCATAAAATTTAACCAAATTACGAGTAGTAGTAGTAGTATTTAGGGGAGTCGACCGACAACTGAGGTCATTTGCGCCATAGGGGCTGGACAGGAAAGGATGAAGGGTGGAGAGAAACCCGGCGTCGGCATTAGACTGCTTTTTTCGAAAGGCACTATAGGGTCCGCAGTTTAACGTCCCATCCGATGGACGGCGTACTCACTCAAAGTGCCCTCCTCAAAGCACCTCAAGTAGGGATCGAGATACCTCTGAAAAATATTCAAAACCGCCGGGATTTGAACCCTGGCCCTCTGGGTGGGAAGCCAGTACGATAGCCCCCGCACCATCTCGATCCCCACCAAATTACGAGGAAAAATGATCAGATGGATAGAAAATACTCCGAAGGATATCAGCTGAAAACGCCACTTCTCCCGATTGGCCAGCGAACATTACAGAACCGATTATATAATATTTATGGGCCATTTATTATATAAAGGAGACAAACTCCAAATATTTATCTTCAAATATGCTTCCCAATAGAACACAAAAATGCGTCTCGCAGCCCTTTAGTGCTCTTTCCACCGTAAAGAGTCCAGAATCTTCAAGTCGCTGAAATTTGTGTCCTGCTCCTCGTTTTGGGACCGGTGTGCGAAAATATATCTAGATGCGACCACGCGACTCATACAAAACCGAGGAGGAAAGTGACATTTTCCCGAGCCCCTTGTTGCAAAAAAACCATCCCAAATTGGAAAATATCAGATGAGGAAGAAGGGAATCAACGAGTGAAGCCGAGGTGGGCGTAGGGGGGAAGGTGGAGGGGAGGCGACGGTGTGGCGGGGCCGACGGAATGCGTGTGGGGTGGCCGCCCCCGTTTGGGTGCTTGGTGGTGAGAAAAGGTGCGGGAGGGGGCACGGGGAACCAGTGGGGGTGGGGGGTGGGAGTGGGCAGAGTGCGCCTTCTCGAGCTTTCGCCGAATAGATTCGTGGAAACCACCGCCGCGGAGGTGAAGGCGGCTCGGGCGACTGAATGTGTCGCAAGACAATAGATATCCATCCAGCATCGTGAAAGGGAAGACGGAAAGATGGACTGCACGGCATTACGGCAGAAGCAATGGAATGGTATAAAATGAGTCGGAGTACACAGCGTGGCGCCAGCGAAATTTACTGAAAAAATATTCGCGGCACTTCAACCATTTGTAAGTATTTTTTGAAATATTAGACATATGCTTTTATCGCCGGCCTCAGTGCGAGCGGGAGAACGTCCTCACCTGTTTATTCCGTCCGAGGTCACGGGCTTGAGTGGGTTTCCTCCACAAACGAACTGAGCGCGTATCATTGCCCTTTTTATTATTTCATGTTGAATACTTTTATAAATACGTCCGTATTTTCGTTTGTACCCATGTGCATTGAATGAAATATAATTATCATTCTTGCTACGATATGGCTATTTTCATGCAAAAATCACCAGAAGGTACATATACAGGGTTCGTCCGGAAAATAAGTGTACTGATTTTTTCCCGCCGCTCCAGGCGCGTCCAGCACCGCTCTGACGGGCTGCGATTGGAGGGGGGTATGTTGGCAAGCGACGCTGAAAAAGGCAGTCGGCTCTGAGCTGTGGTGTAGTGAGGAGCTCTGTTAACGCGAACCTCCACGCTCGACCCACGTCACGGAACGCGATGCCGAAGTTTTTGGAGCAGCGTTATTCCATCAAATTTGCGGTAAATCTTGGGAAATCGTCTACCGAAACTGTCGGTATGATTAACCAGGCTTACGGGGAGTCAGCCATGTCCAGAAACATGATCTTTCGGTGGCACAAGATGTTCGTGGAGGGCAGAGAAGAGGTCGACGACGAACCACGGCCTGGACGCCCATCAACGACACTCACCGACGAAAATGTGCGAGAAGTTCGCGATGTACTGAACTCTGATCGTCGTCTTAGTGTTCGGATGATAGCAGAGCAGTGTAATGTGCCAAAAACAATAGTGCACGAGATTATTAGGCACCAATTACAGATGCGAAAAATTTGTGCAAAGTTGGTGCCGAAAGTGCTCAGTGATGATCAAAGACTCAATCGTTTGGAAATCGCGACACAACTTGCGGATCACTGCAAAAATGATCCACATTTTTTAGAGAACGTTGTTTCGGGTGACGAGACGTGGATCTTTGAGTACGACCCGGAGTCGAAGAGACAAAGTGCGGAGTGGCACACCCCATCATCACCCCTTTAAAAGAAAGCTCGCATGAGCAAATCTCGGACCAAGGCGATGCTCATTGTCTTTTTTGACAAAAGGGGAGTCGTTCACTACGAATTTGTACCTGAACGACAAACTGTAAATGCTGCATTTTACGTCCAAGTGCTTGACAGGCTTCGAAAACGAGTCGCCCGCGTCCGGCCGGCGATCAAAAACATCTGGCGGTTGCATCACGACAATGCGCCGTCTCACACCGCGCTTGTCGTGTCGGACTTCTTGGCCAAGCACGGCGTGGCAACGCTGCCGCACCCGCCCTACAGCCCGGACTTGGCACCACCGGACTTCTTTCTGTTCCCAAAGATAAAGAGGAGTTTGAAAGGAACGCGATACGGGACTTTGGACGCCGTCAAAGAGGCCGTGACGACGTGCATTCACCGCCATCCTATCTCAAAAAATGTTTCAAAATAGAAATTTACCAGATAAAAAGTAATAGGTGCGATGTTAACTGTTAGGACGTGAAGCCATTAGCGCATCTTTTATTTTCTTTTCCAAAGATAACAAAAACTGAAAAAAGTAACAAAGGTAAATTAATCCAATGGACACTCTTGTTTAATTATTTTACTACGGGGATTTTCGTCAGATATCTGTGGATACTCCGAGCAAGATTCTGATTTTAATGACAGTTAATCAGGAGGCCGGCCAATCCATCTAACTAACACAACCAAATTACCGAGCCCCAGATGAGATTCGAACCTGCTTTCTTGGGTTTAGGTAGTCGGTGTAACATTTTCAAAAAACGATCGCAATTTTCAATAATCTGCTATTAGAAAATGCAATGACAACTGAACCAAAAAGAAAAATGAGCTTAAAATAATCACATATGTGGTATGCATAAAAGAAAAATATTGAGAACTCTTAAAAAAATTGTGAAATCCCTGTTCGATTTGATTTTCTATCGTCACGATATGGCTTTCTCCAAATCAAACAACAATCAATATCGAGTGATTAATAATAGCATTTACCAGCATCAATAAAAACTAAAAACATTAATTTTATTCACATACCTTTTTATTATAATAAACAATAATAAATAATTAAAGGTTTCCACTCTCTAATTCACTTTTATCATCTACTATATATAATCCGTAAATTATTTCATACATACGGACACGGTTGTAGTACATACTGCGTACTATGATTAATTTCTTCTCTCGTATAAATTGTTTCCCATCATAGAGAGAGAGAGAACTAAAAATGTACACAGTGCGTGGAATTATGGCAATAGTTGGCTAACTGAAATACACCTAAGGTTATTGGAATAAAACAATTCTACTGCGTAGGAGACATGTTCCAATTATGGCCGAGAAATAAGGTTATTTTCAGAGGTCGCGGTATATTATGAAAATTAGCACGGTGGTTTACGAAAATGACAGCGGTAATTTTCAAACTGCTGCATGCATCCGAGAGGAAATTTTGAAGAAGAGGAGAAGTGTGCAGGTTCAAGGAATTCGAGATGTGTGATCGCAGTAGACTTTAGAAGGTCAGTAGCATACCGCGAGAGGACTTCTTGATCAGTGGTAGAATACGGCTAATGAATTAAAACCTAAGTTAGGGGAACAGGTCATCTGGTGAGTTAATGAACGTAGTGATCTGTTGAAGAATGCAATGGAACGATTTGTGGGAGGTAATGCGCGCCAAACTCGTCTGAAAACGAAGCAGATAATCAAAGGCAAAAGTTGACTTTAATGAATGTATTTCGAAAAACAAAATTCACGAGAGCGAGACTTGCACAGGCATAATTTACAGGAAAAAATACGAAACAACATCTATGCCATCCGACAGAGTAGCCAAATGATTACATTAAAAAATCATATATTGATACCATTAACCTGGAAATTAAATGCAAATCTGTTTAGATAGATTGAAAGGCAAATGAAACTAAAAATCTGGGACTCCGAAGCGTTTGAGTGTAACTTTGATCAAGTAGAGTTTTCGGTTTACAAGAGACTTTAAGGTGGACTGCAATATTTCTTTAATTCAAAGCATCAATACAGAGGTAAAGAAATAAGAAATCCAGGTTCTAAATACAAATAATACAGACGAAAATTAAATTATCTATCGAAGAAACGAAGTTTTCTAGCTTCCGTGCGAACTTCGGTAAAGCAGACGCAAAAAGCGGGGTTGGAACTAGGCCACTGCATCAGAGAGAATTATAACTGAACACTTTATAGAGTTTTCAAACAATATTTGCACTTTCATAAATACGGACATGAAATTTGAACTTGGCGAATAGGGGTGCACGCAGTGACATGGACTTAACAAGGATACAGTCGATTCTGCTTATCACCTTGAAACGACCACCCGTGTGAATTTCATCACTCAATCACCACGTCAAGGCTCGCTTGTCACTAGCCAAGAGGGGAATCTGCCATGGGAAGATTGCGGATCCAGAGAGAGATACTTAAGCTAGGAAAAGCTACTGCTACAACTATTCCAGCTACTAAATGACATTTTAAAACAAGTTTCCAACTTTTTATGAATAAACGTCAATAACATTAGGGCGGGTATACTGGTATATGACGTCTAATTGAAGTATATTTGTGTTACTGTGACAAATCATACGTCCAAAAATTGCCAGAAACATTCAAACTTCTCTAGATTTGCGGTTAAGAAATCTATCGACACGTTCATGCTTAACGAAAATTATAAGATAATTCTGGGTCTACGCTAGCGATAAGACAAGAAGGGAGCTCATGAACAAAGCCATTGAATTTTTTCGGCTCCGTACGTATCCAACAGCTGAAAACAATTCTAACATTCGCAAACATGGCACCAAGAAAAAACTCCCACCAGTCCGAAAGGAGGCGAAATTTTTCCCGCGAGAAATATGCACAGTCACAGAGAGGACAGAGGGTTTAAAAAGTCTTGTCGTCGAGGCTGGCAACAGGGTTCTCGTCGTCCCATTCGTGCCATTTGCTCAACGCTCGGTGAGCGCCGCTTTGTGGGCACGGCAATCATTCAAGGGCACTGGCTCCACAAGAGACAAAATGGGCGGGGAGGGGAGACGGGGTGCGGGGGAGGAGGACGAGGGGAGGAGGAGGAGAAGAAGCGGCGAGAGATTGGGAAGGTGGGGGGGGACACGTCGGATGGGAAATGGGGATGGCGCGGGGCGCGTACCTCTCGTGGGAGAGCCAGAGATTGGCAGGCGCGGCCCGCGCGGCAGACCGTGAACTACACTCGGACAACATTGACGAGGGAATGACGCGGGCGCCCTTCCGCAAGGACGGCCCGCTTCGGAAAAAAGAATTCCACTCCGACGAACCTCGAACTATAGACGCATGACGAAATTACAAATAGGGTTCGTTAAAGTGAATATTCTCGGCTTGATTGAATTTCGTCCTTAGAAACGTATCCTCATTTTATGTGAATCACTGGTTAAACAAAGTTCACAGTTACAATCAAACGCTAAGGATATACGTATATAAAATCCTTCCGCAGGAATTCTGACGACTCACCCAAAATACCTTCTTCATTTCGGTCTGGATTATAAATTTCTTTAGTGTTGACATAGGTTCCTATTATTTATCCGCTAGCTTTCGAACACAAATACGACAATTTTCCGAATAAACCGAGAGGCTGGACATTTCCGTAAGGTCATTTTACATTATGCTTACTTCAGTACCTGATATCAGTACTGAAATCAGGATGTTTAATGTTGGGTGCAGACTCATTTCTACCATAAGTCTGGAATGAACCATTCTACACGAGTCAAATATTCGTAAGACTTGCAATTTTTGCGCACGCGCACAAGCTTTTGTAATTTGTTTTCGGCCGACACCGATGCTCACGCTTCAATTTCATCAAGCATTTAGTAGTCGTCATGCCAGATTTCATCCATAGTTCTGACCATAAACGGCTTTGGTATTGGGGCCAATTTGTTGCCAAAAGTTTATTATACCTAAAGCGAAAAAGTGCAATCTGTGCTAGGAACTGGATTCGGGAGACAGCGTTTTTTTCTATTTCCACATGGTACCCAGCAAAGCCACATTTAGGGTGCTTGGCATGGGAAGCCCTCAACACCTCCCTTTCAGTTCTTTCAAATCTTAAGTATTCCTTAAATGATAATTTTCAATATTTTCTTCCACCTACTCGTTTGGTTGATTTTAAAAGGAAATTATTTTTAATGCAGTTTCACGTGAATTTCGGTAATCGGTAATAATTAATTTCATCAGTTTTCTTTTAAGGGTAATCAAGGAACGATACTGATGTTTCGACGCATTGAACTCTTGACTTAAGACATTGGAAGCTACAGAGTTATTTACGATTGTCGCCAATTGTGAATTTCGAGATATTTCAATCTTCGCGCAGCTTTTTCGTCTAAGAGCACAATTTTACCGAAGTTCAGGAAAATTGGCTTTCAACAAAAATAATATGGATTTCAGCGCCAAAATTCAAACACCTATGTTATCTGTGACTGGCGATGGGATTCAAGAATTTGAAATAAAATACGTAGCCTACTAACTTGTCTTTTCAGGCCCGAAAATAGATTTCAACATATTTGTCGAATACAAGTCTACCTTTTAAACGATGCGATTTTAAGTATCCTGAATTTAATACTGAAATAAATATTGTGTAAACCAATCTTTAGTGCTCGATATTTAGATATTTTAATACCCTGCAAGCCACCGCTAGGGTGTAAGGCAGAGGGTGAATGCACACCAGACTAATTTGGACCCAAATATGATCCTATCGTGGTCGGATGTTATTCTGATTCCTTATCGTTCGTAGTAAACACGACATATTAAATCTATCTCTTCTACACTTAATCTCTCTAATTTTATTGACATGACATCTCTTACCGTAGTACGATGGGGGTAATAACGTATTTTCAACAGCTGTGCTAAAGCATTGGCTCCCTTTTCAATCTACACACGTATCCAGTTTACCCCGCATTAAATCCAGCAATATGAAAACAGAATTCCGCGTAAAGAATCGACTCTGCGTTGCAGAAAGGTTCCACCAATGTTGAAAAGGTATATATTGCATTAATATTATCCCCAATATTTTTACATTTCCATACACAAAGTAATGCCACTATATACTAATGTGGAAAATTTTAATTGATTTGTCCATTTATTAATTAAACAGTATTTTACATCATCCCGTGAAGAGCTAAGTTTTATTCTTTCCTTTGAAAAGACGGCACATTCTTCAACATGTCTGAAACCACTTCCATAAGTAAGAACAACCTACACTCTGTCTTCCCCCTTCAGCGTCTTATTTACTCATCCCCCCTGTCTCGCCGCTCAAAATGTCAATTCTCTGCTCTTCGCATAACTGCCATTCTCTCTTCCATCACTCCCTTCAACACTCCGCGGCCTCTCAACATCCTATCCATCTACATTTTCCGTCTTCTCTAATTTCCCCCGTCAACTCCGTCTCTACCCTCACACCGCCAACCACTTCGCTTCCTTCCTCTCTATCCGGCTTACTCTAATATGATGTCGAAATTCATTAGCATACAGGGTGCAGATAGACAGGTATTGTTCGCAACTCGAAAGTTCGTAAGTGACGGCTACCTTTACATCACTCCCGTCAGATAAATGACTCTTTGCAGACGGGGACCAAATGAGACAGCAGGTCATTCATTCCTTTCCCCGCGAGCAATTCTTATCGCGAAAATAAATGCGAATACCGAAGCCGAATGGTGACGACGCACGACGTCCTCCGTTGACGGCGGGGGATTCTGTGGCGCCATTCGCCAATTACTTCACTCGACCCGAAGGAAGGGGTAATCCTGTGTGAACACACCGCGCCAGCGGGGGAGCTGATGCTGCTGGGATAGTCATGCTTGAAGATCGCCAACACGAAGTCCTTGAATTTTGATCAATTGAAAGCTACTCGGTTAATGTAACCGATTTGCTTGCATGGGACATGACTTTGGCATTGCTCTCACTAACTCTAGGACTTACTCTATCTCTATTTTAAGGCTCTAGGATTTACAATAAAAAGTTGATTGCACGAATAATACAACGCCTTCTGAATTTTACGCTACAAAGATAACGAATAGGGGAATTTTCAGGGCAGTTTCAGCAATGGGTTAATATCTCTCCCTCTTTCAGTTTTATCAGAACAAAATTGTCCCGGGTTAAAAATTATTTCTCATTTGTGCGGAAATTCGGCACTGCAATACTTTCATTACTTACATACTAACATTATCATTAACACAGCGAAGTCACACACCAGAAGTTCTAGAAGAAGAGAGGTAATTGAATTTTTTTAAAATTTATATGCCATGCAAGCCAACGCTAGGGTGTGTGGAAGGGGGTGAATACACACCGGAACAATTTTATCCGAACATGACTCAACCGCGGCCGAACAATGTTATTGCGATCCCCTATCGTTCGTGGAAAAAATGACATCTTAAATCTATCTGTCTTACACCTAATCTCTCGAACATCACTGCTAAAGAGACGCTCGTCCAATCTATGCAAGAAATTTAATCTGTAATTTAACCTTAGCTCCGTGAGTGATTCCCAGCCAAGCTGCTCTAATATTTTGGATACCCTACTAAGTTTATCATAACAACGCTTTACAAATCTAGCTCGTCTACGCTACACGCGATCCGATTAGGCAATAATGCAACTTCGTGAAGATCCCATATACTTGCAGCATATTCTAAATGAGGCCTTACTAGCGAAAGATAATATTTCTCTGACTTTGCATCACATTTACCTAGTACTCTTCTAATAAATGCAAATTTTTTTTAGCTTGTCCACATATACTCCCGTATGTTTTTCACCCAATTTGCACAGTTGCTTGAATATATACGAAGGCATTCAACCGGCAAAGAATGCTTGATGAGGACTGTATTTCAAAGACCTGTTTTCAAGGAATTAGATTAACTTTACAAATCGTCCAGAAATACAAGTAATTACAAATTAATTAAATTGTAATATCTGACTTTCTGATACCCATGTCTATGTTTTCTGGACTGTAAAACGAATTAATCTTGCCAGAATTTGAGCAGGCTTCCAGTTCGCGGATGGACGGAGAGGAAAATTACTTAAAAGCGCTTAAAAAGGTGGGAGGTAGGGAGTTATGAATAAAAAACTGATCATGGAAGAAGATTTCCAGGTATTCGTTATTAAATTAACTAAGCGAATATAATTTACATACAATTACGAAGACGTAAGAATTACACACACAATATGAACGCTCTTCTAACCATATGTGTCCATTCGTAATCCATCCTACTCGTACAATATCGGCGCATTTGGGGCCTAGATTGCCTGTTATTTTACGATCAGGAGAGGAATACTCAAGCCCTGGAGACAACGCAATCCTTGTGAACAGGGCGAGAGAATAACGGTCATCATGTACAGGAAATCGTGAGCGGAATCTTTTCACTCGTACATATTGGATAGTTTTTCATAAACTTCTTTTGCTCCATACGACAATTAACAGGTTCGCGAAGGGTCTCACAACCGGATGTTGAAATTCCAAGCGTAGAATAGGGGTCGTAACTTTCGGCTTCTTCTTGCACCAACCGTCAAAAGCATTGGTAGCAGCCAATCACCGAAGAGCTTTCGGGCCTCTTCAACAATACGAATAAAGGCCACACACCCAAGCGGTTGTTCGCAGGGTATCATGTATGTATGTGAAGACCCTACTGCGGTGAAACCCTAAATTTCTGTCCACTGCGACGGATGTCAAAAATACATCCATATATGTACATGCATGCAAGAGACAAAATCCTTTGAATATGCAAATTTTCTTCAAGGTAATTCGAAATTTCCCAAAATTATTCCAGTTCAGAAATCTGTTTAATCCCGAAAATCTCGACTGAAAATAGTTGGCGGTTTCACCTCCGTGTCACCAATTTACACGCTAGGATAACAGGTGGTACCACTGGATCTCCATGAGATCCTTTCAGGAATTCAAAGCTACGAAGACCGAATGCATGGATAGGAAGCATTCCGTCTGGCACGCGCGACGCAAAAGGACTCACAGTGAAACCGGAGCAGAAGAGTAATGAGGTAATCCGCTCAGGAATGAGATCCACACCGCTTTCATCCACACCGCGATTCCTCCCACGCCATCACCCAAACGTATCCTTCCAACCGTGACTACTCTCCCATGACAAGTACTTCAATTCCTTCATCCGAAGGCAGTAAACCCTGCAGCGACGCCAACCAAACCACTCCGGCGATTTTACAACCCTTCTCGCATACTACGCCCATTTACTACCGTACTGATTCTCATTAGCCTATTCGGCATTTGATACGCCGCACTGAATGACATTCATACGAATAAACGAAGAAAAACCTAATATCGAAGACAAATTTTATTTTCCCTTCCGAGCAAAAAACTTTCTTAAAAACTTCAAGTGTTTATTTTACAAGCTATTCAAGATTTTCAATGCAAAATCCTTATATTATTACTAACGAAGCATTAACCGTCGGAAAAACTGAAATTAGAATAGTTTCCCCAAGGCATTCGTGTGAAGGTGTAGATTATTACACTTTACAGATTGAGGCACCGATGACAAACAGTGCATCACGGCGGACGAATTACTCACCCGAGTGTATAAAATCAAACCCACACTGTCACATGCAAACAGCCCAGAACCTTACCTGCAATGAGATAGAAAGAAACACGATTAATTCCCAAAGAATAAATAACATAACTGCCCAGTTGGGCTGTGATCGACGCGATCAAATAGTAACAATTGACTGGGATTACAAGTAGGTAATTCTGACAATCTCCAAACATTCTGGGCACTAATTACACCATAAGTTGCCCTTATGTTTTAACAGAATGCAATGTTTTTTAGCAACAAAAATCCGGGAACCCCACGGCCATTGACCCAACTTAAATTGTAGTGGGCCAAAGAGCTGGTGCGGCCTTGCATAAATTTCCGTCACTGAGGACAAGTATGTGGGAGGATAAACGGCGAAAATAGAGCAAAGGAAAAATTCAAAGACGTGATCACACACACAAATGACTATAAAATCATCCATCGCTGTGTTTTGTTTTGAGACCATACGTAATTACTAAAGACTTGTGAGATGTTTTAGTACACCATCACCTATTATCATACCATACCTGCTTCTCTGGCATCAGCGTTACATTGCTCCCGAATAGACTTAATATTACCAAATATAAATCACAACGATAGAAGAATTAAAGGCCACACACCCAGGCGGTGGCTTGCAGGGTACTAAAAGACAAAATAAATAAAATAATAAGACGAACTACAGAATCACCCTGAAAATGGTCGAATAAAAAAACTACGCGACAAATAGTAATGCGACCGCTGATGGGATGGTATTCATACCAAAAGCGGCAGTTTTTGTTTATGTACTTACAACTGTCAAAACTGTCCGTGAACCAGTATATTTTCACTGTTCCCAGACCGTGTGATTGGAATAGAGCGCCAAGAACAAAACTGACGATGAACCCAGACGTGTTAATTACATTACTGAAAACTCTGTAGGGTACCGAAGCCTTGTGTCGTAGGCGGATATCTGAATCGTCGCTAAGCTCGTCCGTGAAGGCATTGCCGACGACGCCAGAAGTGGACGCACACGAATGGAAAAAAATCGCGAAAAGACAGCTTGGGTGCGTGATCTAAATTTACAGTGTGCGAGGCGCGAGCAACCGCACTCAATGAAAAGTGGTCTTGGAGCCGCTACTGCCCTGGATTCGGCGTGAGGTCTTAATTGTGTAGGCAATTGTCAGCTTTTAGAGGACATCGAACTCGTGCATTTGAGTGACATTAAGAAAGCAAGAGATGAAAACGGAAGCACCATTCATGAAATATTATCCCAACTCTTCGGATATGACCATGGCGAACTACATTTTTTCTCTAAACAGAAAACCAATCTCCAAAATGCAGTCGCTATGAGGACGGCATGGAATGCAAAGGAGTGGGACTGGCGAACTCAAACGTTGTTCCAACGAAATATTTTAGCGAGCCTTCCAGGACATAAAAAAGTATTGTAATATACTTACTTGGATCCCAGGGGATTATACTGAAACTTATAATTAAGTAGTTCATACGATTTCTTAATTTTAAGTTTACTAAGTACATAAACAAAAGAGTTTTGCTTGGTCTAGTATTGATTTTTATTCGCATAGGACCCTGCAAACCACCGCTAGGGTGTGTGGCAGGAGGTGAATACACACCAGAATAATTTATACCCGAATATGACCCTACCGCGGTCGGACAATGTTGTTCTGACTTCTTATTGATCGTGGAAAAAATGATATCTTAAATCTATCTGTTCTACACTTAATCTCTCTCATTTTATTAGCATAATCTCTCCTACCGTAGTACGATGGGGGTAATAATACATTTTCAGCATCACTGCTAAAGGGACCTCTTTCCAAATTATGCAAGAGCTTCAATTTGTAATTTAACCTTCGCTCCGTGAGTGATTCCCAGCCTGGCTGCTCTCATATTTTGGATACGCCATTAAGTTTATCATAACAACGTTTAACAAATCTAGCCCCTCTACGCTGCACGCGATCCTGTTTGGCAATTAATCTAACATCATGAGGATCCCATATAATATCAGCATATTCCAAGTGAACACTAACCAGTGAAATTTAAAATTTCTCTTTGACATTTCATCACATTTACCCTTCTAATAAATCCTAATTTTTTTTATTAGCTTGTCCACATATTCTCCGTATGTGTTTCACCCAGGAGAGGTCGTGAGTGAGGGTGACGCCTAGTTATTTATTTTAGTCTACGCATACCATTTCGGTGTTCCCAATGCAGTAGACGCTCGGGTGGGACTCGCTCTTTTTCCAAAAATTTATGACTACGCACTTTTTTAAGTTTTATTCTAATTGCCAAGAGTCGCACCAGGGTTATACGCCATTAAGTTCATCTGACAAAGATGCTGTCTTCAAAATCACGGATATCACGGTAAACCACAGCAACGTCGGCAAATGAACGTATCTTACTAATGACTGAGTCAATTTCGTTAACGAAAAGTAGAAATAAAAGAGATCCGATGAAATTTCCCTGGGTAACACCGGAAGTAACTTCTACTGCATTTCAGCTAAACCCATCTATCACTACTCTTTGAACCCGGCCATTCAAAAGTCTTTAATCCAACCCCGAATATTTTTATCTATGCCATATGCTTCCAGCTTTAAGAGTAGTTTACTATGAGGTACTTTGTTGAAGGCTTTCTTTAAGTCTAGAAAAATCGCGTCCACTGGAAGACTGCTCGCTCCCGAAATAAGAATACCATGAACAAAAAGAGCAAAACGTTGTGCCTCGCAGGAACTACTTTTTCGGAAACCGTGCTGATTTTTCATTAAAAACTTATGATTATCGAGGTATCTCACGATTGAACTAGCGACTATTTGTTCCATAGCCTTACACGAAATGGATGTGAGGAAAAACGGTGAATTAACCCTTGACGTATTTCCCAGAACTTCTCTGACGTATGACCAAAACGCTTTGGATTCTCTTTCAAATTTTCCGCTAACCTTTCCCTTTTGAATTTCCTTCACGGTTTCCGAAATTCATTCTTGGCATTCGCCCTAGATATCTGATAATCATAAGTGATCTCATTTTTTTTGTCGCTAGAGATATCATCCCTAACATTTTTCATCTTGGCGTGACATGAGCCTTTGATGTCGTAATGCCTTTCTAACATCCGCGTTGTACCATCTAGGTTGCGTGTTATCTTTTATAAATTAGCAGGGAATGAACTTGTTGACTGCAAAGCGTGATTCCACGTATCCTCAGTATTTCGGTGATTATAATATTTATTAAAACTAGCAAATTGATTATGTAGCACGCACTTTAGGCCATTGTAGTCCCCTTCTTTAAACAAGTAAATTTTCCTATTGGGCTTCTTATTTCGCACCCCATGAAGCGAAAACTTAGCATTTACTGCCCTTTGGTCACTAATTCCTTCTTAATTTCTATAGTGACGACTTTCGGGAATATTCGTTGCTAACAAATCAAGGATATTATTGCTCCTGTTTGGTGAAGTGACAAGTTGATTCAATGAGTTCAAGGTAAAAAAAATCAATAGCGATTGGCAGATATCTTTGGCTTAACCGCCCGTTTTAAAACTATACAGTTTATACCTGTTTATGCTCCAGTCAATAGATGGGACATTGATATCTCCACCGATTATGACGTCGCGGTCCTTGAGCTGGGGGAAGAAAACCTTTTATTTACCGATCTAATTCTAGTATTCAATTGTCTCTGTCGACTGGCGGTCTATTAAATGCGCACACACAAATTCTTGTGGATTGAGGCCTTTTAATTGAGCACCAAACGCTTTCCAAACCATTACCCGGAATTACCTCGACCCTGCTGACGCAAGAATTTGTAACTGAATTTAAGACACCGCCCACAATTGTATTTGTTTTGTCATTTCCGTGAATGGAAAAGGATTTTGGGAAAATTTCACCGTCGGCAATATCAGTGGATAGCCATCTTTCTGTCCCAATAATTATATCTGCACCAGTGCTTTGATATTCTGCGACCTTGCTTTTTTAAACTTACGCAATTTACTACCAATACAGATATTGTTTCCATGACATTACGGTTTTTTGAATTTTTAACAAGGGTCGTCTTCTTATTAATATTGAATCCCTTATAAAATGTTCCCTCCGATGCTATCTCATTGGCGTTAAATGAACTATTGCTAACAGTGAACCTCACTTTATTTAAAGCTACATACTTTGGCAAATAATACTTAAGAGACCACTAAATGACCTACACTTTAATCTAAAAAAGCCCTGAATATCCTACCCGCTACCCTTCCTTAGGCTTGTAGCGAACACCAGGTTCAGGTGGTTCCTACACGATTTGATCGACGGACGCTCGTATATCCCTGCAGAAAGCACGCAACCTCTAATTGATGCCTTCCACTCGGCTCCAAACGAGAGGTCCACGATCAATCCTCGGGGCAAGTATGCAGAATGAGACCGTCACATCAACCCCTGCGACACCACCTACCCTACTTCCGACTTCAATTCCCTGTAGGAATTTAGAATCTCTTCAGATCCACGGTCCGCGGCATCTTTGACGGTAACATGAGCCACAGCCTGGAACACTTGGTGTCCGCAGACGCCGCTCCAACCGCCTTCGTCACCTGGGGAACGCCGCCACTAGGAATACACCATGCCTTCGGGCGCTGGCTTACACCCTCATGGTCTGCCCTCTCCAGCAATGGGACTATCTGATCCCTTATCGCTCGTGGGAAAATGACATGTTCCTCTTTTATTGGGCGGAGAATTTTCTAAGGAATCCATAATTCCTATTCTCATGTCAACAGTTGTGGAACCTCTAGTCTACCTTGATTTGACGAAACAAGATTAAGGGCATTGATAAGAGGGCGATGGACCACTCCCAAGTCTTCCGAATTCAGCATTGAGCGAGGTATCCAAACTCTCGCAAACTTTGCCTCAATATCGGCTAGCAAAGTACGAGGGTAAGTCACGAAATAACTGGCGAAACTGGATATAGGCAATAATAATCCAATTGACTTCCTAAAATTTCAGTTTTCTACATATTCACCCCGTACATTCCAACACATCTCATCCGGCCCAAGGGCCATCCCAGCCGGCAGTAGAGAATTCACTAGTTTTCTGTCACAGCCAACGAGTAACCTCTACGGCCTACGACATCATCATTTTCAAAACGTCGGCCACCGAAGTGATTTTTTAGGGGCCCGAACAGATGAAAATCACTGGGGACTACGTCGGGACTGTGCGGAGGATGTTCCAAGCGTTCCCAATGAAATTTTAGAAAAAGCCCCTGCGTTTTTCTAGCGACTGTTTGCGACTTACTCATTGTCTTGCCCTCGTAATTAATGCTTTTAAATAATAAAGTAAGAACACGAGAAGAATGAAGAAATAAAATTGACCAAGAAGAACGAACAGAGGTGCTAAGTTGAGTAGGGGGGGGAGGGATACGTTGCTGGGCGAAATTCAAAGACCGCGGAAAAATGAATGCAGGGCATGTTATGCGGCAATGAAATGTTAAGGACTGGTCGAGGTTAGCATTCTGGGAGAACGAGGTTACGAGGAGGAAAATATTAGGCGGAATAGAAAGATGGAGGAAGCATGTGGAATAGAAGGAATGGTTTATTGCGTAGTAGGGAGTGCCGATATTTAATGTCGTCCTATGCGGGGCTTATAATTGAAGCAGGGCTGTCCCTGGGCTCATCAAAGACCGGTGCTACTGCTAATAATGAAGTGAGAATCTAGGAAAAATTCTGGAGTTACCCGGTACCTTTTACCCACACCCCACCCAGTATTCGCTCCCCCACGACTGACTCCCGACTCACCCTCCCTTCCCCCATTCCACCGGAGAAGAGCGCCGTTAAGAATGCAGGCAAGGAGATGGGATGGGAATCAGAAAAGAGTATGTGGAGCCGTTGCAATCGGCTTCCCCAACCGAAGGTCAACGCTCAATCCCCAGTTAACAATAAAAATATACCCGCCCCCAGCTGTGTATGTGCGAAGAGCATATGTGATACCTATGTACAGTGCGTCGTCCGCAGGATGCGACGTTAAATCGTGAAACCCTCGGGGACATCACGTAAATCGAAGGCCAATATAACATGGCCATTGTCCCTTCATCCTCAAGAGCCAGATGCCTTTAATGTCGCCGAAACGTTAAGTGGCTTTAGAATCAACTACCACTGCGCAGATGCAATGGAAGAGAAAAAGGGGCAGTGTTTAAGGGATGAGGGAGGGATCCGGGCCCTAGGTGGAGCGGGAGGCCACTAGGGGTGGCGGCGGTGGAGTGGGTATCGTTGACGAAGGGGATTAAACGGGCGGGGAACAATCGGAGCCATTCTTGTCAAGGCATTGTATCCCAACGGAAGTGGTCTCCTAACTTATTTGCTCACAAACTTTACATCACCAAATATATAAATACATAAATAAATGTATATATAAATATATAACATACTCATAAATCTCTCTAAAGAGGTATTAGTGAAACAATATTAACAATGTGCACATTAGCATGTACTCTTCTTTTCCTCTTTCCATATTTGGCATTTTGCTCGTCTTTCGTTCGATTTTAGTAAAGTTTGATTTCTCTTTCTCGAGATAGTTTTCACGTATGAAATATACGGTGGCGAAGTCTTTGGTACATCACACTCGTATCCCACTAAACTGTGATTCACTGATTCAAGTATCCCACTTCGGTGACCACTGCGCTGAAATATTTAGAGGCGCAGCATTATCAGCTATGAATGCGAATATTGGTTTGCCGAGGGCTTCCAAACTATTCCCAGGTGATTTTTTTATCTCTTCGTACGGCAGAGCATACTCATGCAAAAAGAAGTAATATAGAGATAATAGCACATCGAGATGTCAACGCATTGTGTAAGGTGTCGACTCCAAACATTCAGATGATCTGGCAGCATCAAGTGAACAATAATGCAATTTTTACGACTTTTTTCAGTTTTTAAACACATTAATATGAGGGATAACAACAATATTGCGTAATGGTGGGATGCATATGAGAATGTTAAAATATGAATCACCCAAGTTATTCTATAGCCCAAAAAAGGCATATTGCCCATTCTCACAGAACCGTGGTACCCACGTGACCAAGTAATGAAAATTTCACATCGGGAGTATTAAGTTGCTCAAAAACATTCTGCGGCAGCAAATAATACTGAACAGATATTGCGGCAGTTGCGCGCAGATGGAAACCATACACTGCGGGTCTCATTTGAGCAGATATTTTGAAAATTTTTGATGCATAAAATAACACAATCTAAAACTAAGTAAAAGCATGAATTCAAACTTAACCATTGGTCAGGTGAAGCCCAGAAATGGCAACAAAAAAGGCAATGAGCCGCGCATACATTAAAAATATCAGTTTTACGCAGCGTCCAAATCCAGCAAGGGTAATCTTTCGGGACAATTGATATTAGTTACAATATTTTGACTTCTGCATGAAACTGATTGCCACAATTAATTTATTACTGCCGTCAACCACAACAAAATGTTGCTGTTGCCTACATAATCCCATTTAATCCAATACTTTAATCTCATTTGGCTCCAGATTTCAAATCGTTTGCACCATAAAACGTACTAAAAGTATGAGAAGGCATGCGACGCTATCGAATAATTCTGATAAATCTTCTGAAAGTCTTCCACGCTATTTCATACCATAGCATTGGATAGGAAGGACAAGTGAGGTCATTTTCGCCATATTGGCTGACTGAGCATCGATAGGAGGCGTCGATTTTCCAGGAGCGTGGGATGAGCGAAGGGAAACCCGGCGATGGAATTTGCTTACCACCAACGAATGCTGTCGATGGGAAACACGATCTAACGTCCCATGAAACTCCTGAGAACAATACTCGGGGCACCCGTGAGAGGGATCGATACAGCACCGAAAACTCTGACGAGATTCGACTCCGGACCAACGACATTGGAAGCCATCGCACCCCACTCCCATACCCACCGTTCGCAAGAGAAAAGGGAGGAGAAAGAGAGGAGGAGGGGGGAAGTGCAAGGGAACGCGAGAGTGGCCAGCGACGTGTGGGAGCTGCGCTGAGAATTTCTCGCCCTCAGTGTCGAGAGTGCATCTCCCCACCCCCCCACACACACTGCGACCCCCCGAGAACGCCCCCCCCCCCTCCGTCAGCCCCTCGTCCTTCCCTTCCCACCTCGCGCATTCCTTTCCCCGGGAGAGTGCATCTCTTGATCTCTTGAACCCTTCCCATCCTCTTCCCCGATTCCCCCTCCCTGGAGGCACTGGAGCGGCGAACATGGAATGAGTAATCTCTTTATTTAGGAGTCGAGACGCCTATGCTCACGCTCCCACCCCCACCACCCCTCCCTTAGTCCCTAACGCCCCCCCAAGCGGTCCCCCACCCCACCCACACCCCTCGCCACATCATATCGCACGCGCCGTAGAATCCATACGCTCAAAAAACGTCGCTCCCGAGTGAGCGTTTCGGAATAATGCCGAGCGATTTACGAAAAGCGTCGCCTGACATGACGGATTGTTGCCCCTGAGTCTTCGGTTGCCGAGGGGAAGGATATTTGGAAGGAGGTCACTTTTTTTTCCATGCCCAAACGGAAACCATGCAAACCATAATCAGCAGATACGCGAGTTTTTTTTTACGAAACTAAATTCCAATTTTTCATGACATCACGTAAACTCTTCAACGAATAGACGATTGATTCTTTGAATTACCAAAAAACATATTCATGGAGGAAGGGGAGAGTTCGAGACGATAGGTCACTGCGTAATCCGATTATTAACGGTCTCTTACGCTGACGCATGAAAATTCTATTAGAAATTCTCACAGGAAAATTCAATGGAGGAACGTTTGCTAAAAATTTAGAAGAAAGAGCCGTCATGGCTAATATGCTTCAAACGAGTCATCAGTTAACTGAAACAAAACGCAAATCCTTATAATCTCCTTGGATGTATATTCATTTCAGGGGTTCGAAAATCCACGCTTAAAAATTACGTCGGATTGTTCATGATTGCTACCATTTAAGGCATGGCAATCGGCGAAACATTCACTGCCCTCCTTTCCACAGTCACGTCGTACTGGTAACAAAAAAGGTCAAGAAATTGTTTTGCTGAAGTTTCAGTTGACTTAGGTACCTAAACAGAACAAGGAAACAGGTAAAAAAATATATTGCACTGTTGCTAATTATTATGACCATTTCGTCTGAATTATAAGAAAATATAGGCATACTCCGGTAGAGAAAGTATCGTTTACGCACTTCATTGTCGACGCTGCGGCGATCCGTTAACTAGCATAGTTCATTTCTTTAGCAAATTACTGGAAGATGGAGTTTGGATACTACTCGTAATAATCAGCGCAGAGATGACACCACAACTTCTTCTAAGAGTTTAAGCGTGTGAATATGTTTCCACCGAGAATCACAAAACAGAACTTTGAACGAATTATGCCTATACTCCCTTTTCATCCGCCATTTAGAATATGAATTTTGACCGGCAGCAGAATTACTAGGATTACATTAACAAACTCGACCATTGGAAGCTGAAGCTCCGGCTCCAAATGAGGACAACTTTCTGCACGAACATTTTTAAATGTGCTTACCACAAAGTGACGTTTCCTTCCATGCATTCGCGGACTAGTTTCTCGCTCATCCACGGCGACTGACTGATTAGCCCTCCGCGAGTAACGACATTTTCTCCGCCAAAGGAAGACTACTGCCCTCCGCGTGCTAATAAAGATATTCCCCTCCTCTCCCTCCTAGAGACTTATCCCACTTATCTCCATTGGGAGTCGGAGCGGCCCATAAACTTCCAAGTGGCGGAGAACAGTGCAAAAATGAGATCCATTTCCCGCGCTCGCTAGGGTCGCGGAACGGAGGGGGACGCGGGGGGGGGGGGCGCACAGCACAAAGAGAGGAGGAGTTGCGGGGAGACGGGCGCATTCACCCCGCGCATGCAGCGGCGGGCATGGAATCCGCTCTGCCGCGGATAATTATGCCACGCACGGCTCTCGCCACTCCCTGACACCCCCCCCCCCATTTCGTCCGCCGCGACATCTGTGCTTTATGGCTGTTAAGATGTTTTTAATGGGGTCGAAAGGAGTGACGAGGGGAGAGCTACCGAAAAGCAGTAAAAGAAACCTTTAACTTCATCGGGTTGCACGGCCCCCTTTGTTTCTTCCCCACTCGTGCTTTTCCCCGCCGCCCGGGGCGGAGAGGGGTGCCCCGGGCGATGAGGCCCACCTCGGGGTGACAGACCTAGGGCGGGTTGACGGGAGGGCGTGGGGTGAAGGGGACGCGAACGGGCGGGCGGAGCACACCACAAGACTTTCCGGAATGGATTCGCCGCCGACGGTGGCCACAATAATTTTAGGACAATTCAGTTAATTCAATTAATGACATTCCAGTTTATTTTCAGGTCCATTAGACCTATTTTTAGACCAAAGTTTGCATCTTTTCCAGATTGTTCCTCCGCAAATTAGAATACAGGTAAATTCACGGAAACATGAAAAAAAAAATGTTTTCATTTATAATATACAGCGTTAATTACTCTCCGAACATTTTCTTACATTAAGAAACATATTATTTCTTTAAATTTAAGAAAATTATCTTTCTATTATGAGAAACGATTGTACATTGAATTCGAGTCTTGCCGGCGGGTTATTCAAGCACATCAAGTGGGGCATTAAATATATAGAAGGGAAGTACCCTGCGCCACATCACCGCAAACTCAGCTATCTGGCGGCGAACAAAAACAATCACGTCGCCGTAATCGAACAAAAAGTTTAGGACATTTTTGTACTTTTTTCAGAAATTTCCAGCTATTAACAAATTCCAGGGCATTTCTAAGTTTTCCAGGCTCTTGGCCACCCCTACACAAGTACAAATCCCGACAGCCTATGTGGATGCGATGGAGTGGCAAATTTGCGACGGCTTTATTCTACGTACTGCCTGACATTCTCCCTTCCCTTCCTCAATGTAGGCTTTTTCTTTCACAGAGCTGTGCAGAGCAGAAAATTTAACTCTTTCGGGGGAAGTGACATCCGCGGGGAAACTTCGTGTCCGTGAAGGCCACACGAATATACATCAAGCTATTTGCATATCCAAAAGACACTACAGAAACGACATCATTAAATGCTGCCCTGCTGGAACCACGACGAAACGGCCGCATAAGTCTGTCTATTTTGTCGTAAAAAAGTGAAGAATCCTACGAAAAATGAATTTTCAGCCGAAGAGAAAGCTGGAAAAACAAAACTAAATATTTTGTTGAACCAATTGCAAAATTATGGTATATACGAGGGTCATCCGGAAAGTAGTACCCGTTCGTGCCGCATGAAGTGCTGACGACGCGAGTAGCCGCTGGACGAGGTCAGATAGCTTCAGTGGCTTGTCTGCCTTCTCTGAGCCAAGTTGCGTGACGCTAGCATTGCCTGTGTTGTTTCTGTGATTGTTTACAATGTTTAAAAAAATTGAGAACGCCGCCAGTTGTGAAGTGAGGGCAGTGATTAAATTCCTCAATGCAAGAAATGTTCGCCCATGTGATATTCATCGCCAATTAAAGGAGGTGTATGGAGACAATGTAATGGACGAGTCGTCTGTTCGGCGGTGGTGTCGCAACTTCAACATGGGGAGGGGGAACACACACGACGATGAGCGTTCGGAGAGACCGTCTGTCATTACAGACCAACTGGTGAGCTCAGTTGACGAATTCGTGAGGAACGATCGGCGCGTCACAATTGATGACATCTGTGAGCATTTTCCCAATGTTTCTCGAACAATTGTTCATGAAATTGTTAAACACCATCTGCATTATGCAAAAATTTGTGCAAGATGGGTCCCTCGCGTATCTCAATGAGCTGGCGGCGAAGGACTATGCAGCAGGAATACAGAAACTTGTCACACGTTATGACAAATGCCTTAATTTGCTTGGAGATTATGTTGAGAAGTAGTTTAAAGTATCCTCTTTCAAATAAAATTTTTTATGTTTGTTAATATTTACTTTTGTCTTTTTATTTCACGAACGGGTACTACTTTCCGGATGACCCTCGTATATGAGGAGGCTTTAAGTGCAAAAGTAATCAATTTGAAACAATAAGAATGGCGTGCATTTCAAGATAATTTCAGACATAGTTATTTTCAGTTTCAAAAATATTAAATACCGAATGTTTCATCGATTAAATCAAAACTATAAGATAAGCAGGAATGCATATCTGATATACAAGGAAAAATGGCTTAATTAAGTTGTCAAAAATTAGGCAACACACTGGAGAACGTGAATGAAAATATTCGCAAGCACGAAACGCAACTGGGAGATATGATGGTGGCATGCAGAGAAATAATTAAGGGGCATAACTTGGAATTATATTAAACATTAAAAATATATATGAGGGTCCCTTCTAATTGACCACAGTAGCTTTAAAAAATATACACTACTCCCAAAGAAAATAATACAATTTAAATGCATAAACAGGCTAATCAACCCGACGTTTTGTACAATCGTTGAGGTTAGAGCTCATCAAAGCTCAAAGGGGAGGGAACTTTATACATCATTGTATGAATGTTAAATTCTATAAGAAAATAAAAAAATGGCACGTTTCCAATATTTTCGGCAGTATTGAGGAATCCCAGAAAACAATCCAACTTTATCTCTTGGTGTACCGAGTTGGAAGCTTAAAATTCTCTGAATTTTTATTCAGCCGTAAATATTGCATGTGGAGCACAAAAAACCATTCTGCGGGAAGAACTGCCGTTGGTATCAAGTCTAAACTTTCTGGAATTGTACGAGTCTAGGAGATGCACCAATAAGGCAGTGATTATTAAGAAAAAAATTATAGTTAGACACCGAAATCACAATTTTGCCATTTTTTTTACAAATACGTGAGTCATTCAATAATTCCTTTGGAAATCCAAAACTTGGAGTTCTTAACATCAGAAAAGGTTTACTATCAGAAAGTTTCTCATCTCTCATTAGACTTCTGTTTGAGTTTCAACGATTTCCATTGCGTGATTTCATTTTCATAGTCGATTGAAGCAACGAACTTTTCATTATTCAGAAAAATGGAAAAATTAAATTTCGCGGGGTGATTAAACACTTCTATTTTAAAGGCTCAACACCGAGAGATATCAAAGCCGAGTTGGATGGAGTTCACGCCACATCTGCTCCTGTGCGACTGTTTACAGATGGGTAAATGAGTTTAAACGCGGCCGTACATCTACAAATGATGAACATCGTCCGGCGCGTTCAGTGGAAGTGACTTCCTCCATAAATGATTGACAAAAATCCACGATATGGTTTTGACTGATCGACGAATCAAAATTCGCGAAATACTTGAGGCTACAGAGATATCACATTGTACAATGTTTTCAATTTTGCAAAAAAATGGGTAATAAAAAAACCCGGCAAAATGGGCGACATTTGCTCATTTCATTTGACATTTCAGTGGAGAATAAAACGCAGTCGTGCGGTCGATTAGGGGGCTAGTTTGGCGCTTTTCCGTGGCAATCCTGACTAGTTTCTGCGTTGATTCAGAACTGTGAACGAAACATGGATATACTGCACTCAAGACAAAGGACAAGTGGACAGAAAGGGTTCCTAAAGGCGATTCAGCTCCGAAGAAGGTAAAATGGGCCGACGGAGGTGATGGGCACGGTTTTTTAGGATGCACACAGAATTATCCAAGTCGATTGCTTCCAAAAGGGATAAACGATAAATTACAGTATCATAAGTCTTCATTGCCCCCGTCGAGTGAAGAAATAACGAAAAAACGTCCTTACTTCTCAAAGAAAAGTTTCTCAGATTCTCTTCCTAAGAGACAATAGAGGAAGGAGATTAAGTTGAAAAATATAAAAAATTTACCCAAAATAATTTGTTTTTCTATTTTTTCCTAAGAGCCTATTGAATGACCCACGTAAACCCTGTTTATCGTTTAGTAGATGATGTTATGTGGGTTAGAAATTCGCAGCATATCGAGTAAATCACAAAAGTTAGCACTCAGTTAAAAAAAATGTCCATAATATATACATCCAATTTTCACCAACAGATAGCATCCTTTTATCGATTGTTCTTCACCTGTTACTTTTGACACTCTGAAATCGTTGCATTGAAATGCATATTAGCGGATGACTCCGATAAAAGTTACTCCTGCGGCATCTCCTGCAGTTACTTAGAATTTGTTACTTTTCAATTAAACTTTTATGAGGAAGTGCTAGGTGAGCGAGGAGAGAGGCATTGATGGAAAAAATCAGACGGAGGAAGGAAAAATGTATGAAAAGCATAGTGATCGGTAGTGGGATGTTGAAGAATAGAATAGAGGGGAGAATATTGGACAAACGAGGAAAGGGCAAGAATAGGATATGTGTGTTGGACGGGATGAAGGGAGGAAAGAAAAACACTGAGATGAAGAAAGACTCGTAGAGTAAGATGTTGGGTTGAGTTTTGTTAGAAGAAACAAAATATTTATTTGGTAGATGTGTCCATCCATAACCTACCTTACCGGTAGATTCAATAATAATTATGCATGGTTTATGAGAAATTAAAATACATATTATTAACTAAGTCGCTGGAACTGCCGTCAAAGTTCGACATATGGCTTGCTAACGCACTGCTACCAATTCTTACAGTTTTACGTCTACTATCATGCTGCGAAGAATTACTACAATATTTTTTCCCTAAATTATTATGAAAAGCTATGTAACCCATCAACTCGGAAGAAATATTCAATAAAAGAAAATAAGGCAGCTACGGACTTTTAACTAAACCTAAGAAAAACGTCAAAGCATTTAACTGGAAGCTTTGCATTCATTCCATTTCATAATTACTGTTACCCGTAGCACAAAACACGCCACTCAAATATGCCAACATCTTCCAATTAAAGAGTTCGATTCAAATTACTGCATTCCCGGGTGTTTCTCCTCGCAGTTAGAGAGAGCCCAAGGGTTCTGCCCCCTCGGCATCTTCTCACCCCTGTGCCGTACACCACCATATCGCGACCTCGTATCTACGAGACACCCTCCGTCCCAAACCCCACCTCCTCCGGCCCCAATCCCACCACATAGTCCCCGGTCCACACGAGATCGCCGACCGAAGGAGCCCCGGGGATACTCAGCCACGTGTTTAATTGCAGCTTTCTCACGAAGCATGTCATCTACGCGATAAAGACTCCCGGTGGGGGGGGGTGAAGGGGGTTGGAGAGGCGCCGGGATCGGGAAGTGGCCTCGAGGAGTTATGGAGCGGGCGGGGGAGGGTGGGATTAGCCCTCCCGCCTCCACTGCCACCGTGTGTGGACGGCAACTTCGCATCGGAGTGGGTGGGGATGAGGGATGAAGGGACCGGCGGGAGACGAGGCGAGGGTCGACGAGGAGTCAAAAAGCGCGGGGGTCGTCACGGGGGAGCGGAAGGGAGGCCAGGCCCTTCGTCGTCGACTCACCGCGCGGGAGAGAAGCGCGTGGGTGGTCGGCAACAGGGCGAGAGGCCTAGAGATGTGTGCGTGAGTGGGTGGCGCGATCGTGTCTGGGGGTCGCGGTAATCCGCTGCACTTCATCGAGCGTCGCTGTCAAATACGTTCTCGGACCGTCGAACGAGAGGGGCCGCGTCGCCGCACCGTCTAGACTCGTCAGGCCTTTCGGTGCCACGGCTTCCGTCATAGCATGTCACCGTGACATATCTAAAAAGAAACTGGGACTACACTACAGGCTTTTTTATACGAATCATTGATACCAACTCACTCGCCTCGAATACAAATCAAATGCAATCATAAAAAACAACCAGAAGCCACAATGGCCCCGTTTGAAGTTGATGTTGGAATAAGAATGTGACATACCAAGTGTACTCGATGCATAGCGTTTTCTATCTCTATGATTGACTTCTTATTCTCATACCATAAATGCATTTAAATTTTCTGTCACTTACTACTACCTAAGGCTTCACGAAAAGAGGCAACTATACACATGAATAACATATCTAAACTTCGGTAGGTATTTTAGGATAAATAAATTTCTGGTGTTCACTACACGTCTGAGGCTGCCAGGTGTGTAGCGGGTAGGATATTCGAGCCTTTGCAGGGTTTTTTTAGATTTAAGTGTAGGTCAGCGTGTGGGTCAATTAGAGGGTCCATAAAGTATTCTTTGCCAAATTATGTAACTTTAAATGAAGTGAGGTTCACTGTTAGCAATAGTTCATTTAACGCCAATCAGATAGCATCGGAGGGAACATTTTTTAAGGGATTCAATATTAATAAGAAGACGACCTTTGTTAAAAATTCAAAAAACCATAATGTCATGGAAACAATATCTGTATTGATAGTAAATTGCCGAAGTTTAAAAAAGCAAAGTCGCAGAATATCAAAGCACAGGTGCAGATATAATTATTGGGACAGAAATATGGCTATCCACTGATATTGCCGACGGTGAAATTTTCCCAAAATCCTTTTCCATTCACGGAAATGACAGAACAAATACAATTGTGGGCGGTGTCTTAAATTCAGTTACAAATTCTTGCGTCAGCAGGGTCGAGGTAATTCCGGGTAATGGTTTGGAAAGCGTTTGGTGCTCAATTAAAAGGCCTCAATCCACAAGAATTTGTGTGAGCGCATTTAATAGACCGCCAGTCGACAGAGACAACTGAATACTGGAATTAGATCAGTAAATAAAAGGTTTTCTTCTCCCAGCTCAAGGACCGCGACGTCATAATCGGTGGAGATATCAATGTCCCATCTATTGACTGGAGCATACTACCTTGATCAAAAAGTTCCCGGAATAACCACCGTGTGGCGCTCCCATCGTTCCGATTTGAGTTCTGTTTTTTTTGTTAAATTGGTACATCTGTTGTTGATATTCCCTTTAAATCTTAGTGTCATAACTTGACATTTGCAAAAGTTAAGGTCGGTTTTCGGTATGTCCATCAGTGCTTCCTGCGATTTTTCCATTACTTCCTCTCGGCTGCTAAAACGCGTTCCCCGTAATGGTTTTTTAACTCGATTGAACAGAAAGAAGTCACAGGGAGCCAAATCAGGTGAATTCGGTGGCTGTTGGATGGTATTTGTTGCATTTTTCGTCAAAAAATTACGAATAATGATAGCACTGTGCGACGGTGCGTTATCATGGTGCAAAATCCACGAGTTTTCTGCCCACATTTCTGGTCTCTTTCGGCGAATTGCTTCACGCAAACGTCTCATAACGCCCAAATAATACTCTTTGTTTACTGTCTGGCCTTCTGGCAAAAATTCATGATGCACTACACCGTTGTAATCCATGAAAACCGTCAGCATTGCCTTCTTTTTTGACTGAAAACGACGTGGTTTTTTTGGTCTCGGCTCATTTGGTGAACGCCATTCACTTTCCTGATGTCTGGATTGCGTGTCGTACTCATAAACCCACGTCTCGTCTCCAGTAATGATCCTTTTGATGAATGTGGGATCGGATTCAGCCTCGCAAATCATGTCTTTTGCGACGTCAACACGGTCTCTTTTTTGCATGAAATTGAGGTCTTTTGGCACCAACTTTGCTGCTACACGACGGAAACCCAAATCATTAACCACAATGTCTTGGGCGGATCCATAGGCAATGTTCAAGTCCTCCGCTATTTTTCTGATGGTTAATTTGCGGTTATTGACCAACATTTCTTTTACTTTATCAATTTTTTCACCGACTTTCGATGTCGATGGTCTGCCACTGCGTTCATCATCTTCGATTGACTCACGACCACTTCTGAACCGCTCGTGCCACTGGTAAACGACCGTTTTTTTTAGAGAATCGTTGCCGAAACACTTTTCCAACATTTCCAACGTCCGTGCGCCACTAAATCCGTTTTTTACGCAAAATTTAATACAAGTTCGTTGTTGCAAATTTAAATCCATTTCTGAAATTGTAAAAAATCGCCAACACACACAGAGATAGATGTACTCTTGGCTACGTAACTTTTGCAAATGTCAAGTTATGACACTAAGATTTAAAGGGAATATCAACAACAGATGTACCAATTTAACAAAAAAAACAGAACTCAAATCGGAACGATGGGAGCGCCACACGGTGGTTATTCCGGGAACTTTTTGTTCAAGGTAGTATACAGGTATAAACTGTATAGTTTTAAAACGGGCGGTTAAGCCAAAGATATCTGCCAATCGCTATTGACTTTTTTCACCTTGAACTCATTGAATCAACTTGTCACTTCACCAACCAGGAGCAATAATATCCTTGATTTGTTAGCAACGAATATTCCCGAAAGTCTTCACTATAGAAATTACAGAAGGAATTAGTGACCAAATGGCAGTAAATGCTAAGTTTTCGCTTCATGGGGTGCGAAATAAGAAGCCTAAAACGAAAATTTACTTGTTTAAAGAAGGGGACAAAAATGGCCTAAAGTGCGTGCTACATAATCAATTTGCTTGTTTTAATAAAGATAGTAATCACCGAAATACTGAGGATACGTGGAATCACTTCCTTGAGATGAAGCGCTTTGCAGTCAACAAGTTCATTCCCAGTAAATTTATAAAAGTTAAGACGGAATATAGATGGCACAATGCGGATGTTATGAAGGCATTACGACGTCAAGCCATTATGCATCGTCTAGGAGCTATATTTGCAAAACGTTGTTATGATAAACTTAGTAGCGTATCCAAAATATTGGAGCAGCAGGAATCACTCACCGACCGAAGGTTAAATTACATATTGAAACTCTTGCAGAAATTGGAAGGAGGTCTCTTTAGCAGTGATGTTGAAAATACATTATTGCCTGCATCTTCCTAAGGTAGGAGAAATCATCTTAATAAAATTAGAGAGATTAAGTGTACAACAACTAGATTTAAGATGCCATTTTTTCCATGAACAATAGGGGATCATAATAACATCGTCCGACCGCAATAGGGTCATTTTCGGGTAAAATTATTCTAATGTGTATCCACCCCCTGCCATACACCCTAGCTGTGGCTTAACGGGTATATAATAATATATAAATAAATAAAACGAAACTTACGGGAGGGATTCAGAATGTGCTAGTATTAGGTACAAAAATCTTATATGAAAAACGTTACCGCCAAATTTGAGCCTGATACCACAGTAATCTTTTCGGTAGACTTCCAACTTTCGAAGATTATCTTCCATTAAAGGCGAGAAAGAGGATTTGTTATTGAATCTCGACACACCTATTTAAAATTTAATGATCCTCAAACGAGTGTAATTACGGCTTGTAAGTGTGGGTTAAGTTGAGACAAAAGGCACTGGGGTGCATGGAGGTTTAGAGATGATGGGTTAGAGAGGGAGTGGAAGACAAGGGCGCATGAATAACCAATATTTTAATTGCAGCAAGTCCGTCGTGGCGCAGTGCGCCAAAGCTAGGGTGTGATGGGAGCGAGTGGAAGGGGCTACAAGGGGGGGGGCATTTAAATACCTACACGTGGCTATTTTAGATAACAGACACAAAGGGGATTTTAATCCTACGAGAGAGAGAGAGGGAGGGGGAGTGGGGGGGGGCAATAGCTCGAGTTACATTGTAGGGGTGGCTCACTCACTCCCGTAACTCCATTTATGGGTCGTAAAGCCAAATCGTGCGCTTAAAGGTATAAATGCAGTGATTAAATTTAATGCTTCGAAGGTGGGGGGAATGCATTTCACTCGAAGCACGCATGTCCCGAAAGCGATCACGGGGACGATTATATACTACGGAGGTACACGATCGCTGTAAAATAGAAAACACAGGAACATGGCGAGCACAAAAAAATGATCATGCACTCACAGAAGCGTGACTAAGAGGGATATCTAAACACTCGTTAATTTGTCAATTTCGATAATGATTAGCTGCTCACGCTTAGTCCTTCGAGTCTTGAGAATTGCGGTCAGACCGGGAATAAAATAAATAACCACTTTCGAATACCCTCAATATTGCCTTAAGTATACCAATCCGATCGTTAGAAGCAATATTATTTCGATCGCTCGAACAAGTCTTCACACAAGTTGTAGCTATGATGCACTCGATGTTTCCCCTTAATGAGAAAATAAGTAAAAATAAAAATATTATTTAGGTTTCTTTGGACGCAAGATGAGAATGACTAATCCCTGTAATTCATTACTAATACTATCATTTTTCACACTACAATATTCAACATTAACATCGGTCACTTGAATTCAAATTTGATTCTTTGGTTTTCAACTCTGTCTTTTTTCCCATTCATCTATCAATCTCTACATGGCACCCTGCAGTCTACCGCTAGGTGTGTGTTCACCACACACCAAGTATACCCCGGATTTTTGTAGAGGAATTATTGCTCAAAACTTCCTACCTTTAACATGAGCGACAGAAGACACCAGATAACTATTTAACCCCGTTGACAACTATTCCAACAAATCGATGGCCATTTTCCTCAGTAAAAACTGAGAAACATCCTACAGCATAAATGAGCACGTCACACGAAATGACGACAGCAAGCCAATTCACCCCATGGAGCACAAAAAAAGGACAAGAAAACTTTCTTACTTTTCAGTCCACCACTAAGCGAAGAACTTCCTTGAACCTGTTCATCTTCCCTTTTCGGAGAAAAACTCCCACCAAAAGTACCCTTCGCGCTCCCAGTCAATAATTTCTATGCTTAAAACTTTCCCAGCGCTACGTCGATTATCTTTCCACAACAGAGTAAATAACGTCTCTGTAGAATTATAGTCCCATGCACAAAATAAATCAAGGCTGGTGGCTGAATTACAACTCGTTCCTTCAATGAATGGAATTACACGAGGGCGGAAGTTCATATACACAGATCTGGTACAGCCGTTGCATCCACATACCGCCCTGAGTGCAATGCGTAATTATCCGAGATTACACGGGACAAGCCACTCAACAAACCAGACAGGCAGCGTTGCCACGAGGCTTGGGTTATTTTTTTTTACTCCAAAACCGCAAGTGGGCGAAGATGAAATGTCAGGCATAAAATTAAAGAATTTCGTAAGAGGTTTTTTTTTTCGTAATGATGTTTTTTTTCGCGTGCATCACTTTTCCGTCGTTTTCGTATACTTACAGAGATAAATTTCACCATTTCATACCCTCGCCTCCCCTTTTATTCCTTCACATCGTTTAAATTCCACTCCCTGCCAAAAGCATTTTCGTACTACCCCGTCATCTTGCAAGACCTAAAAACATACCGCTGGAGATAAAACAGCAACACAGCTGCGTGCACGGAATTATGGGGCTTTATCGCGAGGGTTTAACCTGGGCAAGGAGGATATTTCAAATAGTCTCTCGGCCATTCATTTTTAATTCAGCATCACCAAGGACAAGAGGCTATAATGGAACATTTACCATTTCTTTCGAAATAGGATACAGAAATTTATATTCATTTAATTAACCTAGATAAATATGCTGGCTTCTGAATACATATCAACAGTCACCGACTTAAATTAACCCTTGATAAATATTGAATTTGAATTACCTCAGAAGGTTGGAAATGCAAGCTCTTGAAAAAAAACTTGGTCTACTTAAATACGCGTTGTCCTCTCATACGACTGCTGCGACCCCCCCTCCTCTCTCTCATATACACACACGTTAATTCCTACTAAAACAAAAACAAATACCGGAGACGGTGTTTACAGATACGAAAAGCATGCATAAAGTCCATGCGTAAAAGGAAAGCGAGGAAGGGTTTGGGGAGAGAGGGAGGGGGTTTAGGTATTTCATTTAATAGCGAGGTAGGAAATGTAAGGGGGTTGTCAGAGCAGAGTGAGGTAGAGTGGAGGGGGTTGTTAATGACGGGGGTGGGAGGGCGAGGGTTGCGACGGCTGCGCTCGTAATAGCGAGACGGTGCGAGGAGAGGAGCGGGGAGGGCGAAGGGAGGACGGGGGAAGGAAAGGAAGGGGTACCGTCGCGGAGGAGAAAGTTAAGAGGGCACAGGGCGAGAGAAGGGAGGGAGGGAGGGATGGGGGGGGTGCGGAGGGGGCGAAGGGCGGGCGACCCGGAGAGCGGGCGTCTCCTCGGCCAGCCAGCCACCACCAACACCAGACGACGCTGGGACTTGGGTCACGTGGTGACGGCGAGGCGCCATCGGGTGACGTCACCGCGCGCAAAACCCTTCCTCCCCCAAACTCCCCACCCTCAGAGCCGCCGTTCCCCTCCCGACGCCAGCCGAACCGCCGAGGGAGGGGTGAGAGAGAAACCCCTCTTCCTCCGGAGAGGGATGGGCGATACGACATGGGACTTGTTCGATGTTTTCTCCGAGCGAATCGGCACCCAAGAAAGAATGCGGGAGATCAATCAAAGCAGATGCCGTGGCTAATCAAGAAGTTTCCCCGGGAATGAGTCAAGGCGAGAGTTTTAGGGATCCACGGCAGAATATTAAAGACCAGCGAAGAGAGACGGTGGAGACGGATAGTAAATGAATTTTCCAAGAATAGTAAGTTAGGATTGAAGAGTCCGAAAGCCAACTCTTGGTTAAATAGCCGAAACGCCAATACATCATGAATGAAAGAATTATGGAGAAGGCCAAGAATGAGTCAAGTAAATCGGGCGCTGATGCAATTACTATAGCTAAATAAATAGATTGGATTATGACAGGGTTGGATGGAGAACTGCTCTTAACTAATTCCTTTTTCATACTATTACCTAAGGAAAACGTCACCACAAGAGGACATATATTCCACCAACTTCGACTTAACAGATCAGTGCGCGTAAGATCGCTCACGTATATTTGTAACCTATAAGGATTTATTTCATGAACGACGTTATGGGTGGTTTTACAATAATGAAAATTCCCGAACTGCAATACTTTGGCTGAAGACACAATAGACGTCCTAGGAATTTTAGGTCGGTCGATACGTAGTGGGTAATAGGCGGCGTGTGGAATTAACATGTATCAGGGTAGGGGGGTTCCTGTCCCCGTGCCGCCAATGGTTTTCCTGGAAGATTTGGTACCCGAAAAACAGCGGAGGTGAAGGTGATAGTGCCCGGAGTGTCCAGGAATCGAACCCGGGCCCTACGGTCAGTAAACCGAGGCTATAGCCGCCAGACTAACACGTCCCGCACGATTTAGTTTAGTTTGATTTGTACCCTGCAAGCCACCTCTAGGGTGTATGGCAGGGGGTGATTAAACACTAGACTACCCTTGACCCAAAACGCCTTTCCCTCTTAGCGCGGTGGGACAAACATTTTGGGGATCGAGATGGTGCGGGGGATAACGTACTGGCTTCCCACCCTGAGGGCGCGGGTTCAAATCCCGGCGGTGTTGAATATTTTTCAGAGGTATCTCGATCCCTACTTGAGGTGCTTTGTGGAGGGCACTTTGAGTGAGGACGCCGTCCGTCGGATGGGACGTTAAACTGCGGACCTCTTGGCGCCTTTCGTAAAGAGTAGGCTAATGCCGACGCCGGGTTTCTCTCCACCCTTCATCCTTTCCTGTCCATCCCCTATGGCGCAAATGACCTCAGCTGTCGGTCGCCTCCCCTAAAAACTACTACTACTACAAACATTTTATTCTCATCCCTTATCGTTCGTGGGAACAATGTCATCTTAAAGCTATCTGTTCCGCACTTCATCACAAGAATCTTTTACACCGTCAGCTTTTTCCCTTCATCAACCGATTCGATTTTACAATTGAAAACTTCGTCTCATTGATTTATATCATAGGCATACAACATTTGAGTCTTAAAATTACTCAATATCAGTTGCGCCGAAAAGCAAATTGTCGTGCATCACGTAGTGTATCGATATCCAGATGAATTTTCCTGAGGGTCTAATCCGTAATAAAAATAGTATTTAAAGAAACCATCGGCGTCGTATCGGCATCCTAAATCCACATCGTCTACCTCTGACAACCCAAACGTAACTCCACCCCTGTAACCCTCTCGGGGTGAGTCCGAGGCTGTGTGTGTCAGCCCGTCTACAGTCCATCACCACAGCGCGAACTGAATTCCGCCTCTTGCAAGGGGGATGGGAGGGAGAGGGGAGATGCACCTTTCGACCCAACCCCTCCCCCTGGCGCATCGTCCAGTTCGTCCGGGAGGGGGAGAGGGGGGAGACGGAGGGGACGTCATTCAGGCGTGGGAGAAGGGATTGGAGACGGAGAGGGAAGGCCAGCTATTCTTCGAGCGGATCCTGTCCCACCCCCACCGGACGGAGGCGGTGGAGAGCTTTCCAGGTGGGGGAGGGGCACGAGTGCGGGCGACAGAAGACGTAAGATAGGATGCTCCCACCGCTGCATATCCGGCGCGGGGTGGCTCCTCCCTCGGACGGCGTCCCCGCCGACGGCGCTCCAGTCCCGACTCCGCCACCGTCTCTCTCCCTCGCGGTTAACTTCCGCCGCCAGGCAGCACCTCGGTCAGGGTCGCCATGGGCCGGCCCTGTGATCACCCGGTTTCTAGCAAATTACATTTTTTATTTTTACTTTTTATTTATATATTCCCTGCAAGCCACCGCTAGGGTGTGTGCCAGTGGGTGAATACGCACCAGAATAATTTTACCCGAACATGACCCTACCGCGGTCGGACAATGCTATTATGATCCCCTATCGTTCGTGGAAAAAATGACATCTTAAATCTATCTGCTCTACACTTAATCTCTCTAATTTTAATAACATGATCTCTCCTACCGTAGTACGATGGGGGTAGTATACATATTCAGCATCACTGCTAAATAGATCTCCTTCCAATAAGTTCAACAGATTCAGGCTTGAGGTCGTGGAAGTTCATCATAATGAAATAAGGACAATTTGCACTTTTCCACAGTTTATTTAACGTACGACGCGTTTCAACTCACAGAGTCATCATCAGGTACAAGACAAACTAAATAGTAAGGAGACCTTATTTATATGTACAGAAGATATGGTTGGGGAGGGAGAGTCGTGTAGGGGAGAGGAGGAGGGGGGGGAGGAGAGGCGGAGAGGTTATAAAGAGCGAAAAATGGGGGGTTAATGACAGGAAAAACCGCAAAGTGGGGGACAAGGGGCTGGAGTATCGGGAGCGGGTTGTTGTATAGCAGGGGGTTAAAGGCTTAAGGACATAGGGAAGGAATTATCTTCACCGGTCATCATATTTTCCAAGAATTAACTAGTGCACTTCCCCCCCCCCTTCCCCCCCCTCGCAGCACGTGGCTCATCCCTTCCACTAAAACCAGCAGTGGGCTCTGCTTCCCAGAAAGTTACCTGTTTAACCCATCTTCCCCCCCCCCCACTATCTCCTACTGATAATTCCTTCCCTATGTCCTGCTATACAACAACCCGCTCCCGATACTCCAGCCCCTTGTCCCCCACTTTGCGGTTTTTCCTGTCATTAACCCCCCATTTTTCGCTCTTTATAACCTCTCCGCCTCTCCTCCCCCCCCCTCCTCCTCTCCCCTACACGACTCTCCCTCCCCAACCATATCTTCTGTACATATAAATAAGGTCTCCTTACTATTTAGTTTGTCTTGTACCTGATGATGACTCTGTGAGTTGAAACGCGTCGTACGTTAAATAAACTGTGGAAAAGTGCAAATTGTCCTTATTTCATTAGATCTCCTTCCCATTTATGTAAGAACTTCAATATGTAATTAACCCTTCGCTCCGTGATTGATTCCCAGCCAAGCAGCTCTAATATTTTGGATACGCTACTAAGTTTATCATAACAACGTTTTACAAATCTATTTCCTCTACTCTACACGCGATCCAATTCGGCAATTAATCCAACTTCGAGAGGATCCCATATAACTGCAGCATATTCTAAATGAGGCCTAACCAACGACAGATAACATTTCTCTTTGACCTTTCCATCACATTTATCAAGTTCCCTTCTAATAAATCCTATTTTTTTTACCTTGTCCACATTATCTCAGTATGCGTTTCACCGAGGAGAGATTGTGAGTGAGGATAACGCCTAAGTATTTAATTGAGTCTACACATTCCATTTCGGTGTTCCCAATGCAGTGGGCGTTCGGGTGGGAATTGCTCTTTTTCCAAATATTTATGACTAAGCACTTTTTTAAGTTTAATTCTAATTGACAAGTGTTGCACTAGCGGTTCAGAGGATTAAGGTCATCTGACAAAGCTTGTGTGTCCTGAGGATCACGGACATCACGGTGACCACTGCATGGTCGGTTAATAAACTTATCAGTAATAATCTTACTAGCGAATACGGAGTCAACATCGTCATCGTAACGTAGGAATGAAAGAGGTCCGATGGCACTTCCCTGAAGAACACCTGGAGTAACTTCACTGCATTTCAGCTAACTCCATCTATCACACTTCTTTGAACACGACAATTCGACAAGTCCATAATCCAACCCCGCATATTTTTATCTATGCCATATACTTCTAGCTTTGCGAGTAGTTTACTATGAGGTACTTTGTCAAAGGATTTCTTGAAATCCAGAAAAATCGCTTCCACTGAAACATCGCAAGTAAAAAGTGTATAACAGATAGATTTAATATGTCATTTTTTCCACGAACGATAGGGGATGATTATACAATGTCTGACCACGGTAGGGTCATTTTCGGGTAAAAAATATTCTGGTCTGTATTCACCCCTTGCCACACACCCTAGCGGTGGCTTGCAGGGTAGTAAAACATCCAAAACAACGTTCGCGAACAGTGGAATGAATCGGCCAGAAATGGACGTACTGAGCGATTTATGGCTCTTCTCGCCCGGAAGAATCCACTCCTGTTCTTCCATACAAATATCTTTTACGACTGCTTGTGTCTACCGGCATGGATTTTTATTAAATCCCAGACGTGGTTGACTTCCGTCGATGGGTACCCACACATATCCACACTTTTCTACATCCTTAATTAATAAAAGTCGTTACGAGTCTGTATAAATCGACTTCCTAATCCGCCAAGCGATGAAAATGCCCAATAATGATTGATTTCAGCCATTTAAAGTTAGCCGTAGTCCGTTCCTCTCCGAAAGTTTGATTGGATTGACTACGCCGGCCTCCATTTTAATTTCAATTCAGATGTCATGGACCTCCTTCGATTTCCGCTCACACCTACCCACTTTTCCGTGGCCTCTTTTTATTAGAAAAAGTTGCAAGAGGGAGGTACGAAGGGATTTTTGAATCCGGGAAGCGTTGAAAATTTCCAGCAATTATCGAGTCCTGCAAAGCTATTCGTATTCCAATCCTATCCGAAAGTTTGATTTTATTGACTTTGTTGGCCTCTATTTTAATTTCAATTCCGATGGTATAAACTTCCGTTCATATTCGCTCGCGCTTACTTACCTCTCCTGAACATCCTTTAGGGCATAAAATCTTTTATACGTCTGAATCATTTGATCTAAAAGTTGGTGAATCGTGGAAAATGGCTAATAATTACCTTATAGATGTTGCTCTGCCTATGGAAAGAAAGGATTGCAAATCGCAAGAATCGGCAATGGAATTTTACACGGTCCAACGTGAAGAAGGTACTCGCATGCTTGAGTGTGCTGTTTTTCGGAGTTCAAGCGAAATATGGATAAACGTTCTCGTAATTAGAATCATCCCGATTCCTGTCTTCTTTAAAACATTCTCCACTGTTTACTAGCAAGTATGGAATTTTACATCCAGCCATATGAATGAGCGTAAGTAAATAGATCTACACAAAAATAGCCGCCATTACATGTTAATAAAATGGGAGAATATACTGAAATTGTTACTTCGAGCCAAACTTTTCTGTCGACAACCCTGACTCCACACAGGCATTCCGCGCACTTTCTGGATTGGTCGAATACATTCTAGTCATTGATTAGTTCCAAATATTCGGCTATGATAAGTTAGAATTTAGGAAAAGAATGGCCCAAGCCTTGACGCAATCAAACAGCTAGAAATTCTTAATACGTTAAAACCTCTCCACATGAAAATATGGTAAATGAGCAATTGTACACTTTTCGATTACCCATACTTAAAATCTGTTCTCTCCTAAATCCAACCCATATGACCTACTCCGATCTTTGCTCACCCCTTGTCGTGACAACCGATTTCGCATTTCCCAAAAAACCTCTCCTTCCCGCTCATTCTCCCTTCTCCTCACCAGTGATCGCCACCCTACCCCGTGCCTCCCCCCCAGCATCCAGTGCCATTTCACGATGTGATACATTGTAAATTGTCAGATGATGATACGGTGTATCGAAACCGGTCGCAGTAAAGTTATATTTTGAGGAATAGCAGGGTGCTTTTTTTCGTACTCTTTAATAAAATGAATTATAAAATCTGCTAATAGGGAATCTTTTGCGTCCAAACCAGGACACCTTACGGGCGTCTTGACTGACTGAAACTGTATTCTCGTACTCAGCAAGCATTTTGCTACAAATTTCCAAAAATACATTATTTAAAAAAGATCGAGACGCGTATTAACACTAGGAATACGGAGATGAGATAAGAGAGATAATTACGTCCTATGAAGGAAATTAAACATCAGTAAGAGAAGTACTAAGCCAAGTAACACAATGACAAACTATAGAATGAATTTCTAACAGCACTTATGTTAACTTTAACTGACATTTTGCCGCTGATAAAATTAATTGAAATTTTGCATAACTTGTCCAATCTCTACTTTTAAGAGTATCCGTGGAACAAGGATTCTAAAAACGCATCGGAAAGTATATGATGATTTGAAAAACATAATGTGGATTTTCAAGATTTTAATTTTTTAACTTGGATATTTTTACCGTCGCTAAGTAAAAATATAAGAAATTTTTCATTGCAATGGTATTACAACTTGTACGAGATATTAAATTTTTCTACACGGTTGGATCTAATGCAACCTACAAATTTTTTACTGTTTTCCAATTCATGATGGGTATTCCCTATTTTAATACCTTCAGAAGGGATAAATTAATGAATTCATACGCAAATCCTAGACTCCTCTACTTCAACTGTCATTCTGTTGAAGATAAATACACTAAGGCTCCAGGAATTCCTTGAAGGTTTCACTTTAAATCTATGGAAATTTGTTCCACAGAATCGTCTACTATTAATCTTGGAAAACAAAAAATGTGACATTTAGTAAGCCTTAGATACCTGAAACGAATTATTTCTTCGTAGAGAGCCTCTACAGGCCGTAAAATGGGCCCTGTATAAGGCCGACAACCCTCCAAACTCACTTCGACCATCACCCATTGGGCACATAGAAGTCTTGAGACGAAAACAGCCTATGTCAAAGCAACTCCACACACACGCTCGGATTCAGAGCGGGTAGAGGGCGAGGATACAAAGGTGTGAGAGAAGGAAATGCTATGGAAAGTATTAAATGTGGTGGTGGAATACAATGGGACGTGACGAATACCAAGCGATTCGCTGGTGTGCTCTTTGCTCCTAAGTCAGCTCAAAGAGCTCTCTGGGAAAGCAAGGGGCCAATCGCCCACCGACGCGCCGGCCGGCCGGCATGCATTATAAGCTCCTGTTTCAGTGATACAAATAAGTCTGTTTCAGTGTATTTAGCACTTATTTGGACGGCATATTTAATCCGTGTATATAGACTGACCGGGAGCTATTTTTTGATGACCTAGACGAAATACCCCGGAGCAAATTACGTCATAAATTGTCGTTAATCATAAATGATAAAATGACATTGTTTTAAATGAAGAAAGTCGATATAGAAAATTTAAAACAGGGATTATTGTAAATTATTTTGAATATCAGTTATATTAGCTGTTTTTCCAACTTGATGCGTGTACCATATTAACAGAAACATTTAGAATGTTATTTTTAGTTGTTGCTGGAGGATAAAATTCTGTGCATCAAATTTCATTGTTTTTCCATGCAATCAATATTTTACAACCAAATTTCTCATATTCATATCAGAGAATTTACTTCATTCTCATTGAACTCCAATCGAGTTTTAAGCTAATGGCAAAGAAAGGCGTACATAAATTCATAGCAATTTAGATTGACGCACAATAAATTTAAAATATTTCGACATTGTGAAAATAAGTACAGACTCTAATCAATAATCGATAGTATATCACTGAAATTACAAGAGCCAGAACATCTACAAACATGCAGCCGAGCGTATGGAAAATATTTAAGAATGTAACAAATTGACGAAGTTGAATCAGTGAGATTACTGGATAACAAAGAACAAGATGAGCAATATGACATTTGTGCAAACATGAAAAGTACAGCATTAACGGAGGACCAAGCAACCAGCAGAGTGCGAGATCATGCAGCGAAAGCCGTCGATAAGAGCTAGAAATTCAATTCATATTTTAGTCTACGATGTGATGATATAAGGTTCAGACCAACTTTTTCCAGAATTGAGAAATCCATCGAATTTTCCAGTTTTCCGCATCCGCGAAAAACGTTTACATTTTCTCTCGCCAAACAAAGAAGGAATTCAAAGGAAATAACTGTGCATTCGGAGGATGAAGTTACAAGAATATTTCGTTTCCTGTTTACTCAAAAGAAACGATTATGATTGGATCTCTACGATACCGTGAATAAAAATGCCAGTAACTGGACAGAGAAAATTTTTCACGACCCCATCGTTGCGCTCTGCATGGTCGGCGATGCCATGAGATTTTGTACAATGCAAAGGTATCCTATTATTGGAAAATCCCGTATAATACTGAAGCCTCCGCTGGATATCAACATGACAGTGAAAGAAACCACACCGGCGCAACGAGAGGATTTTCCACATTAATGTTTCCATTTCGCTACACGCAAAAGAAACAAAAGATCAATTTCGAAGGTGAGTACGCATGATTACACCGTAATGACTAATAGTTCCTTAGACACGCCATGGAATGAAAGACGAAGTTTGAACATCACTCAAATGTCCAAATTAAACTGCCACAGGTGACATCTTGGACGTAATAAAACCCATTCTTTTCGCCCAAAAACCAACAAGAATATTAAAAATACAGTTTACGTCACAAAGACACGACTTTTGATACTCACAAAGTTTAAATGTGATTTATAAGTTAATGACGATCGATTTCCATGCTCCAAAAATCAAACCCAACTCGAGGAATGACAAATCACTGGGGCACGAGTGATGATAGCGCCAGGAGAAATTTACCCACCCAACCCTCATATCTATACGGAATTCGCATTCAGGCAGTCGAGAGGACGAGAAAGGTTGATAGGAAGACGGGAGGGATTGAGAACATAATGCGAATGCGTATTACGTAACGGCGCGCCGTGGAGGTCGCGGTTCGGGAAACGTAAGATGAATTAGCGGTCTCCGCGGGGACCCGGGGCGGGTGGAAGGCAAACGGAGGCCATGGAGGGAAGTGGGAGGGGGGGCGGTAGAGTGAGAGCGCAGAGCGACAGACAACTAGGTCCCAAGGCCCTCTCATTGGAATAGATAACGAAGTCACCGTAACAGTGAGTGCATTTTCGGCCTTGACTGTCAAATGCATGGCTTAATAGGTCCCTCACGGCTCTATTTGCGTCATCACCACGCGAGAGTTCAATTACTCCAGCCGACCAGGGTGGGATTAAGATAATATATAGGGCAGAGTTTAAACTTATATGCAGCCCGCGTAGCCGGAGTGCTGCATGGGTCATCGCTTTCCTGGGGTCCCTCCTTTTTACGATTTCCGTTCTGCAAGGTTAAATAAATATTCGACGAGCTTACGGATATCGAAATATCGTACTAATCACCCGAAGACACAAATTGAACAACAAATTATGAATGACTATGATCTCATTGCTGCGACGCTATTTAAATGTTCTAAAATGTTCAATCATTCAACTTATCCTCCAAACAGCTAAATCCTCACGCTTACTAACTAGATGTACGCTCTAATTGGTAATTTACAATTTGCCAAACAGCCTTAACCTAGATACAGATATTCTTGGGGCAAACACCTTCAAATTTTCACGGCGAAAAAATCGAATGTCAGAGCTATTTATCTACATTTTGAAATGCTAATAAAATAGCATGGCAAACTGATACTAGCTAGAAATATTTGGCACATTTAAGGCGGCTAAGCCTTTAATTATAATAACCCCAGATATTCTAAACATATCATCAAACCGTCTCCTAAGTGAATCAAGTCTACTAGAAATCATTATACGAGCAATTGACTTTTCCGCAGTAGTTCTCCGTAATCATTCCTTGAAAAGAGTACATATAACAGGAGTTCTTATGGACAATAATACTGACACCTTCAGTAAAGAGAACTATTTAAAAATTTTACCACTCTTCTACTTTTGAAAGAAACATTATTCACAGATTAATTCTACTTTTGTTCCCGAGAAAAGCATTCAAGGTTCCTTCCAACGTTACATAAGGAAATTACACTGCTTTTAGTCCCAATATTTTCGAATTTTCCCCTTGATGGAGAAAATGACGTCTTGACTCAATTATGTTTCGGTTTTGTGGAGGCGTTCTGTTTTGATAATTATCCGTCAACTAATTATTTTACATTTATTGAAATTTAATGAGGCAAAGGGTAATTGTCTAAGGACTAATTTCAACATAAATACAAAAACAAAACGAAATTTTATGATTGATTCAAGGAGTAATGAATAACGTTTTGCTTTCTTAGGAAAACGTAAAAAAGTGCGATAGCAACGGTGAATCGACTTTTACAATACAGCCTCAATTTGATCGCAGATTATTAATTATCTTTTGAAATAAAGGATGAGCTAATCACGGAGATTATAAAAAATACTGCACTCACTGTTACTAATGACCATCATTTTTTATTTAAATGAAGTGAAACACCTTTCGCTGATGTTTAAATTTCACACGCCATAGCACTTAGAACGAGGAGAGATTTAACATCACCTATATTCCAGCGTTATTTTTTGAAATACAAAATAAATACAATCGGAAGCACCTGCATAAGAAAAATAAAACTTCAGTATCAGCTTAAACCACTTAGCTATTCACTTGTGCAGGAAGTGATAATTCCAATTCTCGTATATTAACAACGTGCGGACACAGAACGGAATGACATTCTGAAACGCAGTTCTAACAAGCCTGCGGCTTTGTAACGCATTATTAGTCTTAAATTTCTTTATGATAGTTATCACTGAATACATGAGACAAACGACCATGCATTCAAATTCTTCCATAGGATAAATTAGAAACTCTTCATTCAAATACTATATTTAACTTAATCACAACTGTGCATTCACCATTTTACAGTTTTAGGAGATCCTAAACATTGTAAACGTAATAGGCATTCTTCCATCACGACAGTTTATGATTCTCATCAACCTACGCTTGTCTCGCCTCGTTCCCTAAATTTAATTTCAGTACTTTGTCGCAAGTATGCGACATAGTATTCCTTCCCTGGCTCCTCCGAATCTCCCAAGTGACCAAAGACACAAGGTTGCAAGTATTCGACGTAGTATTCCTTCCCTGGCTCTTAAATTTGCTATAAAAGCCCTCGTTTGCGGGGCGATGAGGAGTCAGTTGGTTATCTGGCGGTGACCGGTAGGACGCGAGGCTTCGGCTGTGTTTCGCTTGTCGCGACAGCGCGTCCTATTGCTGACCGAGTTTCGGACGAGAGCTCTGCCTGGGTTACGAGTCTCGTGACCGCTTCCATACTGCCTTTATCCCTTACTTTCCGATGGACGAGGGCCTTGCCCGTGTTACAGTATCTGTGACAGCGTTCGCCGCTCCCGCACTCCTTGTCGGACCTTAACTTAAGACGAGGGCTGTGCCTGGGTTACGAGTCTCGTGACCACGTACATCCTGCCTTATCCCGTCCCAGGAAATGTTCCGCCATGCTAACGTTGTCCGTAATCGCGTTAGGTCACCAATGGTCTAGCCATCCATAATACCCAATTGCTTATACTTTATGTAAATGGTGCAGTATGACTGATGTTGTATAATACACGATTGTTTGGTAAGACTCGGCGAATTTAATGTGACTTTCCCCGATACCCTTTGTGCCGCACACGAAACGCCCCTTGCGACAACTTAAATACTCTGCAGGTAGTAATAGTATTCAGGGGAGGCGACCGACCGACCGCTGAGGTCATTTCCGCCATTAGGGATGGGCAGGAAAGGATTAAGGGTGGAGAGAAACCCGGCGTCGGCATTAGCCTACTCTTTACGAAAGGCGCCAAGGGGTCTGCAGCTTAACGTCCCATCCGACGGACGGCGTACTCACTCAAAGTGCCCTCCACAAAGTAGCTCAAGTAGGGATCGAGATACCTCTGAAAAATATTCAAAACCGCCGGGATTTGAACCCAAGCCCTCTGGGTTGGAAGCCAGTACGATAGCCCCACGCACCATCTCGATCCCCTACTCTGTAAGTATAACACTTTATCGACATATGATCCTACTGACCCCAAATACCCTTTCAGACATTCGCATGAAAATGCTCCATGAGTGATCCATCCATTTACCGCAAAATCCTTCGAGAAACTGCCCCATTTACTTAGTATCAAAAGTTTCAGTGAGCGGCATAATCTTTGAGGATTATGCACAGCTGCAACACTCTCGGAACAGCATAAAACGATTTAAGGTTCTTGATTCAGGAAATAAATATTAAAAGTATTTCTTCACGACGTTATCTCTACCAATATAAAAATCACAAAAATAAAAATATAAAAAATAACCGACTTTGCGGTAACAATTATACTGTTGAGGGCATTATTACAACAAATAGTTGCGCCAAATCTCCGGTCAAATTAGGTATTAAATGACACTGCAAGCTTCCTGCCTATGGCGGACCGATGCTTCAGATCCCAGTTAACTTCTTTTGAGAATTGCCTCTCTTTGTGAGAGTTAAAATTTAAGGCCTTGGTCGAAAACAACAAAAAATTCCATCACATTAAACGTACCATTTTTAGATTTTTCCAGTATTTCATTATTTCCCAGCGATGCACACGAAAATAATTGCGCAGTATGATGCCGTGTAGTCTCTTCGGAAAGTTAGAGAATGTTGGGCGTTATTCTCGAAGATAATTAATAGTTGATATAAATAGATATAGAAAATATTTTTTGCATAGCAAGTTTTGTGAAACTGTTTAACCTCCTGACGCAACCACGAGCGTCGGCATTCTTCAAACTGCTTATTATTTGTGGGCCTGTGGAATCCGCTGTTAGGCTTGATGAAAACCCAAAACAGAATTTTGAATTAACAACCACGTTTAAAGCACATTCTAAAACGACGCCGACTGAACTGCTACACTGTATTTTAAAAGCACGTACTTAAGAAATAATTTCGGGAATTGACGAAGCTAAATTCTTGTCTGCGATGTGCGATGACACAACAGACATTACAGAAATAATGCATGAGGTATGCACTTCTACCCGACTATTCAACGAAGGTGTAGTGCTAGAGCCATTCTTGAGGTTATAAACTCGAAGTTCCAAACTGCCGAGGATTTGTCGCAATATATTTATAACAGCTCAGCGTCGTTCCAAAGGGTGATTTAAAAAAAACTTATTTCTAAAACCTACTGCGACGCGGCCGTCATGAGCGAAAATAGAAGCAGAGAGCAGACAATAGCGAAATACACGCACAGAAAATCATATTTTTTCCAATGTCATTTATGTCCTCAGAAACTGTTAAAATGCAAACTTTGGCGTACCTTTTAATATCCCATTTTCCACCTATCACGAGTGCAAACTTTGAATAGTTTCCCTTCGAGGTCTGGCTCAATCTTTGTTGTATTCAAATGAAGATGGATCGCGTATGAGATGGGAGTTGCAACTGGGAGATGGGAATGAGAGAAAAGACTTAAAAGCGTACACATTCCATACACGCTGCTGAAGCAGACTCCGTATTGTTCCCATAGGCGTGGGCGGGCACTACGAGGGGACGGCTGGCGTGGGACGAGGGAGATGAAAGTGTCTGATGAGGGAAGGGGAGCGCTGCGGAGCGGGAAGGAAGGAGAGAGGATATAGGAGCGCGGGAGAATCACAGCCAATTAGGTAATTAGCACGCCCACGCAACGCTATGAACCCACCTGGTCTCCAACCTTCCAGTAGTGCTAATTCCAGTGATTTATTATTTATCGCCCTCTTACATTTCCTATTCAGTTGTGTAAGACGAGCCTATGCTGTTCATTTTATGGATGGTTTCTCAAGATTGATATAACTTGTGAAAACCACTATTGATTGAGTTTACTTCAGAGTAAATATATTATAGATGCGTTATTTTGAAATTTTATGTTCCTCGTCATTACATAACAACCTTCGTGACTGCCAACACCATTTCAGCGATACCTTCCCGCTGTTTTCGACTTATTTTGATGTGAGCAAAGAACTACCTCTCGCAACCATGAATTCACTAGATGGCGGATGTGCGGGGAGGTAATCTTTAGGTAATGAGTTTGGCTCTAAAATATGCAAGAACACTCGAGACAAATTAAGAAGCCGCCAACAATAAGCGGCGGCAGTCGGAGGGGTAAGGGACGGTGTGCTGGGAGAAGATGGCCTAAATACGAGTACATGACGAATTTTAGTAGAGCCGTGACTGAAAAATAGCCGTCGGCAACCGACATATACCGCAGCTATCCTTCCATGCGAGTGAGTGAAGTTGGAGGCCAGGGTGGGCGGCAGGGCAACACTGTACATGTGATAATGAACGACTAGAAATTATGTGATAAGGCGATGTGGACGCGAACGGCACACCACCAAATTATCAATCCCAAAGATCAAAAACTAGTAAGTACCTCTCCTTTTTCACTCTCGCGGATTTTTTCAACATGCGAGATAATCAATCCCCTCCCGGAATAGTCAAAGAGTTGTATTTTCGGTTTGAGGACTATTCGACGGAGTACATTTCTAAATTGGGCCAAAAATTTAGGCTTCCGATATTAGACCATTTCGAGATTGAGGGAGACAGGAAAACCCAAAAGTCGAACTGCCAGTAATGGGGGTTGGATATTTTGGGAAACAGCGAAATGACATGGCCTGAAAAATGAAGCTGGAAGCGGCAACCATAGGGTCTAAAATACATAATTTGCGAGCGAGGAAATTTAGACCCAAGGGCTTATCCTCAGGCCACGAGCTAAAACTCACACGACATGCTTTGAGGTATAATTTATAGCCGAAGACGGTGAAAGGCAAATTGCACTGGAGGAACTACGGATAAATATCTCGGAGGAGAATCGTGAAACAGTTGATGGACTAGCAGAGAACGTAGAAACGAGGAGATGGCAGATGGGAGAGTGGAGGGGAGAGACGAGTAAAACAAATCCGAGAACGGATTAATTTTACCTGCTGGTAAAATATATTTATATATAAAATATTATAAAATTAATTATTAAATCCTTCGCGTACGATTTGTTCGTCGTCTACAATGTTTTTTCAAAGTACGATCGTTTCCTTAAATTGTTTTTAAGATGGATTTAACGCGTACCAGAATTGTGCAAAAAAAATTTTTAATCTTGGACTCGGGTGAATTTGGACAGCCCCAGGTTCAAACGATCCATGTGATTTTATTCGAGCGTTATATCTTACAGGGAAACATCAGATTTCACGAGGAAAGGTACCGGCCTCCTACTCTGCTGCGAGACTTAGTACGAGGTATACTCTATCCTCACCTATCACAAAAACTTACGTTTTCATTGAAGTAGTTGAAAGCCTCAATCAATTCGTTATTCTCATTCGCCTATGAAAATGTTCATCTGTTGCCATTGAATTTAGGAGATATGTGCAATTTTCCTTCAACGTCTATGGGTGGATACGTCTCAGGGTAAAAAAGTAAGAGAAAAGACAAATGACGACTAAGGGCTACTCTTCCCACTGATGAATATCGTCATGATGGGATGGATGTGCAATTCTATATCTATCTATCATTGAGGTTGATCATGCCAAGACAAAGATGGGAAAGCAGTTGGGAAGTAGTAAACGACAAACAGGTATGGATTTTAAGGCGAGCACTTGGAACGACGGCGACTATTAAACAATTTCCTTAAAATATGTAAACGCGCAAAGCGGAATAACTTAACGCTACCAAGCGGAAACCGGGCCTTCTTCGAGCGGGTCATCAATCACTTGGCTTGGGGCTATTTTTTAATCCCTTCCAGCAATGCGGTCCTTGCTGCGCTTCCTCGTGAGAGGCTTTCCCATAAGCTACAGGGGCGGAAAATCTTTATTTTACTGAATAAATCACAATTTACGGGATAGAAAGCATTTTCAATGGAAAGAAAAAAAATCATTTGGACTCGTGAATCTCACCAATGACAGTGATCTTCCTTTTACGAAATCAGAGTGGCTCCGTTCGCTTCCAACGCTTGGGCACGGACGATAGCTATGGTTACCATTCATAAGCTCGCCCTAGGTGTACAACTAAGGGAACTGATAATAATTTCATTCGTTTTCCACACATTGTTTTGCATTTCCCTTGTATGCAAACTCAACTATGGGCAATTCTTTTTTTCCTCTACAATGAATTAAAGTTGGCTGTGTTTTTTACTCAGGTCTCAAGCTAATAATTTGGCAATTGGTGAAATTTTATGTTTGGAGCATGTGTTCCAGGTACAAAAAGACGAACTCATTTATAAGAAAGGTGGCCACTGATTATCACCACTCAATAATTGAACGAAATCAATTTTTCGCCAACTTGGGTAGATTTCGAGTAGAAAGTGAGATTCAGCTTGTGAAACGAAATTTCATCCAGATTCGTACCGACGAATTAAATCACTGAGCCATGGAATGGATCCGGCACAGAAATGAGGCATGAAAAATCCTGTTCGTTAACTGACATTTCTTAGTTTAGGAATAAAATTATTTTGTCTCCATTTCAGCAGACATGATCAATTGTAACTTCAGTTGCCTATGCCCGCTAGATTCACAGACCAGAGTATCGACCACCGAAAACGGCAAACTTTAATTTGCGATTCTAACGCCGCTCCGCAACTCCCTTTAACTCTCTTTCTCGCCGAAAAGCTTAATTGTAAAATATTCCGAAATTAATCGTCCAAGTATATCATTCGTACGTTGTTTTTTAGTTTACCTAAAGAGTATTTTTCAGAATCATTGAAGGGTTGGACTGTCGCATTACATCCACCAAGCCGAAAGCGCGATCAAGTAAGCAAAAATGAAGTCCCATGAGTATAAGTTAAAAAGCCATTTGAATAATTTCCTAACAATGTCTGAAAAAATTAAGTTATACGGCCACCGTGAAATACTACCGATACCAACTATTAAATACATAATAAAAATTAAATGATATGATTAATTCAAGAAGTACTTAATAAGCTTTAAAAATTAATGATTCGCTCACGTTTCTCTCTACAGTCCAGGATGCCTTTCAGGGACATACTCGTGGCTAAAAAGCCAATGCAAGCAAAATATTTATACGATGAGTGATAAGCGAATCTTCATTTTTTTCACATGATAAGCAAAATGAATGGAAAAACACCGCCCAAGCAATCAAAATTCTTCCATGAAAAACCCATTCCGAGTGGATACGGGTCCGGAAAAAGTAAATAAATTTATTTAGTGGCAGAAACTTCCAAGAGACTATATACTACCCATCATATCGAAAACTATATAAAATGAAAGAGCAGAATTGTTTCAATGCCCACTATACGCGATGGCTGAGAAAAATTGAGACAATCACTGTCGTAAGCATTAGTTATTCCAATGATACAAGTATTACAATATGGAACGGAGAAAATCAAAGGCACATTTCAAGTTATCACTCCAAAGCGACATAGATAATAGTTTGTTGAAAGAGGGAGGACATAGATAGTGAGTGATACTAGCACGCGAGTAGATGGAGAAATTTCTGCCATTCAACACTAATCGATTCCTTTCACAGAACGGTGCGCCACATTCCTTGTTTTTAACATTAGAATACCCTTTGGCTGTATTTCCATAGAACGAAAATTCAGTAGTAGTAGTATTTATGGGAGGCGACCGACAGCTGAGCTCATTTGCGCCATTAGGGATGGACAGGAAAGGATGAAGGGTGGAGAGAAACCCGGCGTCGGCATTAGCTACTCTTTACGATAGGCGCCAAGGGATCTGCAGCTTAACGTCCCATCCGAAGGGCGACGTACTCACTCAAAGTACCCTCCACAAAACACCTCAAGTAGGGCTCGAGATACCACTGAAAAATATTCAATACCGCCGGGATTTGAACCCGGACCTTCTGGGTGGGAAGCCAGTACGATAAACACCGCACCATCTCGATCTCCGAAATAAAATTCAGGATTCCAGCATTTGCGCGGGAATTAACACAGGGCCCAACACCCCAGGTAGGTTAAAAATAGTTACAAATTGTTATCAAAATACTAATCAGGGTTTATTGTTGATTTTTCCACCATTTGGACACTAAATATCAAACTGTGGATCGAAAATCGGTTGGAAAAATGGAAACGATGACGGCGGGGAGGAAGGGGGGGAAGAGAGTTTCCCCCCCCCCCGCCGTGGGGAAGAAAGAGTCTTGCCTGTCATGGATTGGCGGTGTCCGACACATCGTTAACATAAGCTTCATCGAACAAGGTCAATTACCACTTTACCCCGAGCCCAGCAGAGAAACCGCGGCGGGCGGACGGTAGGAGCGGAGAAAGAGGAGGAGGAAGAAGGTGGGCCCTGTGGTGCGGAGGGACGAGGGGGCGGGGCGGGGGCTGAACGCTCTCCACGTGACGTCAACGCCACCCCAGTTGTTCCCCCCACCGAAGTGCCAAGAGATCCGCCCCCTTAAACTGGGTGCCATCAAGGAATTAGGCCACCAAGGGAACAGACAATCCAGAAGAAGACAATTTGTAAACAACCAAAGCAAACCGCCCTCGACTTCACCCACCCCCCTTGAGTTCCCCCTCCTCCCAATCCCACCACCCGCTCCGACTCCCTTCGGGTCCGGCGGGGGTGAGTTTGCTCTGGGACGCCCGAAAGAAATGGCTCGTGACGGTCGGCCCTCCCTTTCCAAATTCTCCGGTTATCAAGTTATCGATATTTATCGGCCGCTCTCTTTCGTGAAGTTTACACCGCGGAAACGGCAACCCCTCGAACCTTGATGGGGTAATGAGCAGTGAGCAACGAGAGGAGAACACGGTCGCCGTCGAGAATACGGGAACGTGCATTGGCTCAGCACTTAAAGACGACCAAAACAACGACAAATTTGCGTGGGGAAGTTGAAAGTCGTGTTTTCTGGCGGGTATGTGCGGCGATATTCGCTTTAGCAACGATTCTAAATTGGGAACATAATCACATTCCGCTTACAAGCGAAACGCCACACATTGTATAGCACACACACTCTACAGAATCTTGCAAATGATGATGCGGAAATTTCTCTACGTCCCAAATCAGTATGAGAACGAGAATTCGTGGACAACTGATGGTGAGTGACATATCATCGCTGTTGATGAGGGATTGAAAAAATGAGATTACGGTGGCGGAGCACAAACATGCCTTTAACTTACGTGACTTCTAGTATATGTAAGTACAAAACAAGAAAATGCACATTTTTGAGTGATCAGTGCATTCTTCTCGAGTTTTCTCCTCGCTCGTAGGCTCGGATAGACAATAGTTTCGTCAGCGTTCCAGCTAGCGTCTTCAGGTCCAAGGTAAATTGCTGCAGTTTTTGCCGCCTCTATGTAGGTCATATCTGCTTTTCGCTCCACAGCGAATGGAAATGTTTTTGAATGTTTGCTGAGCCACCAAACCGCATAGAAAGACATCATTTTGGAGCGGCGGTCGACTCGACTGCAAAGGGACTTCCAAGTGTAATTTTGACAGCTGAAGACTTTAATTTTGAACTAACCAGACTGGAATCATTTCGTTAAATGCAAGTTTCGGCGAGGGTAAACACATTGAATGAGCAAATACAATTGACTTAGAGAGGTTAAGAAAATATTTCTCACTTAATAACTCCAACATGGCTCAAATAATTAAAGCCACGCTTTCAACAAACGCGATCGGATTGAATTATAAAGCGAAGCAATTGTTCTGTAGAGCAAAATGTACAATTGCTTTGATGATATGATGAAAAATGAACTCCTAAAAAAATATATTGGATACTTCGGTTGCATGATGAGAGAAATAGTCAGTAGCAACCTCATTTTCATTTCCAACGAGCCCCCTTTTATAGCATGACATGTTGCTCCCGAGGTAGGTAAAAAATGCCACTCTCTACTTGCATCAAAAGAACATATTCCTCCATCTTTTGTCCTCCGATTTCTAGAATTTTATTTTTCTTCTTGTCGACTTTCATGTTAACTACTCCTTGATATACTTGGACTGCTTGCGTTCGAGGATGATAGCAGGACTATCGATTCTCTACTGTAACCTCTAAGTCATTTGCGAAACTAACTCACCACAGACGTAATTTTTTCCAAATTCCAAAGAATAAATAATATTTAACCAATGGATCGATTAAATTTTACACTGATACAAAAGAGAACGCATGCTCTTTTCGCACTGAAGTACAGTATCATTTCTATTCAAATGACTTGAAACGTAACCTTATGATAATCAAGCCGGACTAGAATCTGAGGAAAGCCACAAATTCGAATTGTAATCGTACATGAAAAATCGGCGGAAAACCCGCATCCAAACTAAAATAACCTGGTCAAAATATGTCGGCCGACAAGGCGGCTGCACCACAACGACACAAGCTTCCCTCGGAATATATTTTCATAAATCACATTCCCCACACATGAGTCAACACTCCTTGCCATACAACCAACTCACACGAGGGTAAAAAGAAACTTTAGACTTCCACAATGAAATATTTATTGTCGAAGCGTAAAGTTTATTTTAACCCTCACAATGAAGGAATTCCAAAAAGTTAAACCTGAAACTGTTATGTTCAACTCACACGAACTACAAACGTCACATTCGACCCAAGATGTATTCCCCAGGTCTCTATCCCGGGAAGGGGGGGGGGGTGTTCACTTTCTTTGGGGACATAAGTAAGTGCCCGAGGGTATCCTTGGGGAAACCAACGCCCATATGGTGCGAATAAGCGGAAGTGCTCCCGTTCCACCAAGAGAGTGATGATAAAATTCCACAGATCCAACACATATGACAATTGTGGGTGTTCTATTGATTTTACATAGTCCAACTCCTGTCACCACTAAACAAAGATTTTGCTTAGTAGCACAAGACGCTGCGACGTTGCGATGTTTACGACGTTGAACGGATGTTTTACAACATGTTTATGCTTTTCCTCCAACACTAGAGTTCGAAGAAAGGTTTTGTGCAACATTTTCCTAACATTCTGAACGTCAGGGATGAATGCAGAAAAAAGAGAAAGAGGTGTCCAGGAAATTTTACCATAGCGAGAAAAATGCCATTGAAGCGGTGCTTTCACCTTAAAGAGAGGAGTACAATAAAGACCGACGTCTCTCATCGTGAGCCACTTCAGTCTATCAAGACCAAAGGGCACGGTTAAAAAATACATCAATTATCACTTTCTTGGCATTCGGCATCACTTGCTCGTCTGGCCGTATGGAGAGGGAGGGGATAAATATCCCAATTACAAGTATTTACCCCAAAACAGGTACTCCCCATTAATTTCGTTGTTTTTTCACCCTCTGTAATTCTGTATCTCTGTTGTAATATTGCGCGATTTGGGACTAAGTAACGCCCTCTACTCTTCCTAAGGTTTTTCACACGATCGCGGAGAGACTTCATATTTGAGGCCGATTCGTGACTTAATCACGTCTCCATTGATAAGTAGATACGCATTTTCGTTTAAGTCAACACCTAGGCATCAAAAAAATTAAGTTCAAGAAGGGGTTTTAGTAAAAGCCCTCAGAACCTATCAGTTAAGCATCTTCAAACTTACGTTCGGGCAGACTAACCAGCAGATGTAATCTGGGATTTCATAGAAAACCGCTTCAGTGTAGCCATTGCGTATATTAAACGGTTGACCAAAGTCATAGAACCAACCAGCTGTCCGCTCTAATTGTAAACACAAAACCAGCACAAATGAGCGGCTAAGTACGCACCTACTCTGATATCCTAATCATGATAGTTTAGCATGCTTCCTTAAACAAAATATGGTGAATCGTGGACTATCAATCTGGGATAACTCGGAGTAATTCCTTATCAACGACGAACAAAACCGCACTTCACGAATACGTTCTTTCTTAGAACACACGTGAGCGTAGAAAGTTATCACGGATAAATAATTAACTAACAATAGTCCGCAAATAATGATGTGACCGATTTCGAGATTTCTAATACTGGTATAGTGCTACGAAAACTTCTACCTTCGCGCCCGAACAAAATCATGAAGTTTTGTCCTAAAGCTCTGTTCGACGAAGAGCTACAATATCAATTGAAATCAATACTGCTAAACATGACTCACACGAGTATTATCGATGAGCTCTAGGACGAGGGCAGGCAAACTTTCTCCGAATAGACCAAGGGAGTTTGCAACGTTCCAAAACGAACGAGGGGGTGGGACGAGAGCTGAAGAAGAGGGGAGAGGCGTGAAGAAGGGGTTGAAGGGAAACTGCGGGGGGAGGGGGGGGGAAGGTCCACAATGGCGCAAATCCACCCCCTTCAACTCTCCCCCGCCCTCCCACATCCGCGGCCACACGCGATCCGGTCCCCCCTCGCCCGCCGCCCCCCGCCGGCACTCCGGGCTCCCTCGCGGGCACAAAAATCCCATCGAACGGCGAAAGGGGACCGCTGACACCGAGAGGCGATGGGAGGGGGGGTTGACGGGTCGGAAGGAGGAGTGGGCGCTCGCGCGCTAAGCCATGTGTGTGTATGTTGAGGCCGCACTGACCTTGATAGTGAAAAATTGGATGGGGAGGGGGAGGAGAGGGGAGGTCGGGGCTCCCAGCACTCTTGCGAATCCCTCCTCTCCTTCCCACGCCCAATCGTGCTGCCAATGTGTAATCAAAATGCGGAGACGGTCGGATCAGGGCGGGGCACTGCGAGGGGAGAGGGGCGAGGCACTGCGAGGGGAGAGGGGTGGAGAGGGAGGTCAGGTTATGCACCGCATTCGAGGGAGAGAGCTCGCCTCCCTTGCCCTCCCGTCTGCGGATGGGACATCGATAACAGACCGACCGACCTCCCTCGGCGTCGAAGAATCAGCCTCCGTGCAGAAGACCCATCGGCCACTCCAGGTAATCAAATTATTGTTTATTTTCATGTACATTATTATATTTGAATTCAATAAAGACGTTATATCGAGTCAAGTATATTACCAGGGAATATTCTTTCGATACATCGCTAACATTATTTGACACTTAAATTACGCAATCAATTTTATCTGCTCGCATACCGAATGTCTCATGAAATACTTCTATTAGATGGTTAACTCGCGGTAGACATCAACTTATCCAGGATCAGATTTTCCACAAGTCTTGGATCATCCATACTATTGACACTAGATGGTCATTCTTGCTTCGAACTTTACTACACCTCTTCGAATTTGTAATTGGGAGGTAGCTGATGAACGGAAGGAATACGCCTCCCATCTCGAGTTACAGGCGTACACGGGCCGAATTTTCACCTTTTTTACATCGCGCGAGGCATATCTGAAGCGGGACAGTGTGTGCATCTGGAAATATCTTCAAACCGTAATCGTCCGTAGTCATGTTCAACCAGCCCGATGCACACACAATTCTATCGCGACCCTGCAGAGGTGGCCAACGATATGAAACGGAATAGGATCATTTCTGCCCGGTATTAAAACAAACTAGGACGCCAATGTTTCGTTTCAGTACGACGAGAAATGCACGATGAGACAATAGTGTCGTCCTGGTTTAACAATTTCTGGGATAAAACGAAAACTTTACACTGCATTGATCCTGAGTGGGTTTTCATCCTAATAAGCATTGTGGTGCGGGTAATGAAACCAATAGTTTCGATCCACATATACAAAAATGTAGTGCTCCGGAACTGTACGGGTTACCATAAAATCACTATAATTAACGTCATTATAAATAATTTAATATGAAAACCAGTCGACATATTATAATGCAGGTGACATATTAAATAAAGAGCCCACCTGCCAGCCTCGCATATGCCTCAAATTTGCCACTTTTCCCAATCAACATGAAGGTCTGGGAAAAGGAATCACATTGATCTAATGGTATGATACAATGATTTGTTTCGCTGGTGCTTTCAGTTATTTTTGATCCGGAGTTGTCTCAACGATTACCGTCTAATTTTGATCTGCTCCTACTTTTCCTGGACCTATGTTTAATTCCATGAATGCTGACTCTTTACTATAATCCCTGCCTTAAATCATTCCTGGGATGGGCTACACTCTTCCCATGTAAAAGAAATCTCCGAGTTGCCAACCCTGCAAATCATCCATTAAATACGTATTTAACTCAACTTTAAAGAGCTTCAAAAATTAAATATTAAATTAAAAATTATATGATTTTCATTTTATCCCTTACTTCATGCTGGCTTAAGTAGACTGGGTAAGCACTTCAGAATTCACGGTACTGTATTGTAGACATACGCACATTGCGCCTTGACAATTGCTTCAATACATGTGTGTGACGCGCTAATTCCTATTTACATCGAGAGATGCCACAAAGGATGAGCCTACGGCGAGTTAAACCCTTCTCTATTCGAAAAATGCAAACCTCGAGCAACCTAGAAACGATATATTTAACTATTAATTAAAAATAGCAATTTTGCACAAAATAAAATTACAATGAAAAAACAAATTACAGAATAAAATCACAAAAAAATTGAATTAATCATGATATTCCACCATATCACGCCTGAAACGTCTCTTTATATGATATATTTAAAGTTAAAGTGATACCATTTGAATGATTTTCGGCTCCCAAAATTATCCGTGAGATGAGATACGGTCCATTACAGAGTTCTATTGGGAGCTGCTCCCTTATCTCGCCTCGCGCCAAGACCCCCTCTCCCCTCTCTTTCCGCACCGTCACGGTCACTGTCTAGCCTCGCGGCGAGGCGAGATAATCCCCGAGTTCGATTTATCGAAAAAAAGGTCCATCACTCAGTTGATATTGAAGTGTCGCGTATATTATATGTCCTTTCTCTGTGATAAATTTTTTGGGAGAGCCGACTTTGAAAATGAGGCAAATGAAGAATACCAACTGAAGTTCACGCTACCATTCATGTTTAGAAGATATTAGATGTAACTTTAAAAAATTATAAATACGTACAGGACAATATAAAGGTTTTTATTTTTCGATCACAAGACCAGTTGCTATCCTGTTTGTTTAACAAATAAATTCTACGTTGGATGATGAACGGTAAACGTTTAGTGTTTAAAATATTCAAATCCAAACAAACTCATAGTTAATGCTGGTGGCGGCAAGACGCTTTTACAACAGCGGCTTAGCCGTATTTTTATACAAAATATTTTGCTCATATGGCAACATTTTAGGTCTCACTCTTCAGAAACCTTTCACCTTGAGAAGTACGAACATAAAAAACAGCAACTTCCACATTGATGGCGATGCTAAGATACATTTCCCCACGTGATGCTGCCAAACAACAGCGAAATTAAGACTGTGAGATATGAATCAATAACTAGGAAATATCAAATTGCTAATTTTTTTATGCCCCGCTAAAATAATTTTCTTAACTCGTACTCTGGTGTGCATTCATTCCCTGCCACTCATCCTGGCGGTGGAAGTAATCTTGCAGAGGACTAAAAAAATACATTAAAAAATCACAAGCGACTCAAAAACTTCTGCGAGCGATCATAGCTGTTCTAGATGAGAGCGCTTGTTCTGCTACACACAAATGATGGCGAAAACAAGTAAATGAATAAGAGAGTTATCAGAGATTCGAATGAACCGAAATGAAGTTTTTAAGAACTTCGCGCCCCTTCCTATATAGTTTGGAAATAAATTCTTCCATCGCCACACGTTCCTCATTCTCTGCAAGCTGATACACAAGGTATGTCCCAAAAGTAGGAGGGCTTTCCCGGATTGAAGAACGGGTGGTCGTTTCTCTGGCTGGGTTCGAGGGAGGAAAGTCTCAGGAAAGGCCGGAGGCCGGTGGCAGTTGCCTCCCAGCTTTTTCGGAGTGCGGATCGTTCGTTTGCGAATCCTCTATAACGTGACCTCGTAACGTTCCGTTATGAAACTATAATTGTAACAGCGATACGCCATCACATTTTGCGTGAAACTGGCCAAAACCGGAAAAAGAGACTCATGACATGTTCAAGGCAGCTTATGGTGATAACCACATGGGCAGATCGGCTATTTTTGAGTGGAACTAGTTGTTTAAGTAGGGTAGAGAAAATGTTGAAGATGCCGAACGTTCAGGAGTCCTTCGACGAGTTCGCATGGTTTATGATGCAAATGGTATCCCAAAAATGATGTTCATCGACTTGTGATCGAAATCATGGCCATGAGGCAGGTGTGTGCGAAGTTGGTGCCGCGAGTGCTTTCGGACCAACAAAAGGAAACTCGCACACGGATCTGTCAAGAGCTTCTCGACCACGTGAGTGAGGATTCAAATTTTTTTAGACAATGACCCACCAGACATCCGCCTTCCAGAAGGCGTACGAGGCGTGGAAAACCCGCTAGCAACGGTGTGTGGACGCACAAGGGTGCTACTTCGAAGACTTTTGATTGAATGTATCAATCCTGGCAATACAATTTTTTGATTGACTCAGCCATACTAATTTTGGGACAGACCTTTTAGTCGCCATTGAAATGTTTTCCTCCAAAGCCGCGAAAAAGCACGATAGTTGTTTAAATGTTATGCACTCGGAGTGGCCACTCTCCTCATGGAATTTATTTTCAGACTTTTCCCGATTTTCCATGCAAAAATTTCCCAATCCTTTTTCCCAATGACTCTTCTAAGAAATTTGAATATGATTATTTATTTTTTGTGGATCATCCCTCTTCACTTTGTGACCGTCTCTGCAGTCAATTGGAATGTAGCGTCAGTTTTGCCGACTCATGGGTCTCGTTTCCCAACGCCACAAGCAAGGGTTACACGTGCTTTTACAATCTGCACATACTATCTGCTGGTAATAAATGTTGAGGTACTTGAGGGGTTTGGAATTATGCGATTAAAAATGTAAGGTTATCCCCTTCTCAAAACATTTTTAAAAAACGAGCACACTCGACCAACTTACACACTCGGAAGTGTTCGGATGAACGTTGCAAATCACGTAAAATACCTTTGAATTGGATCTTACACGGGAGAAGCACATACACACCATTTACAGAAAGGGCTTAAAAAAGCTAACATTCAAACGTTTTTCTATAGTCCGACCCCACAGAAATTATATGTTGTAAGGCATCCATCTCAAATAACACTGATAACAGAAACGAACAAGGTACAAAGAAGAGTTGCCAGATTCATGAAAAATTCGTGCGAAAGAACGCAAAGCGTCATTCATTTATACAAAATCTGGGATGGGAACATATAGAGATATGCGAAGACTCACGAGCAAGATAAAACCTATTGCAAAAGTTACCAATCCTGTGATTTTGATTCCGAACTGGAAAATACGATTCACCTCCCAATGGAATAGGCAGGGCCGACAATTGTCACAAAAGAGTGATAAACTGTCGAACCGATAGATTTAAGCATTCGTTTTTCCTGCGCACAATTCACCGCAACAACTCAAGAGGTAAACACTCGGACAGAAATATGTAAACACTGGCGAAAATTGTAAGGAACGTAAAAGTTACATTTCCCATTATAAAACCGACCTTATGACGCGTCCTAAAGCCCCATGCCACGCGCCCTTGGGCCGAAGGATGGGTTCTCGTATACAGAGTTGTAGATTTAATGCATTAGCAAATTACCTGTCCCTAATGAGTAGAAGACTAGCCGATAATTAGTGACTACAGTAGCTAATAATTAGTGACTACGATTTTCCTTATTTGTCTTCATAATGTAGTCGGTGGAGTAATTACGAGAGGTATAACATTCGTAATGTGTATAACAGATGTCGCATGCATTGGGTTCGGTCGTCCCCCTTCCACTTGCCTTTTCGGTGGATCACGAGGTGCCATTTTTTTGTGGAAATATAGGAGGTATTGTATGGCAGGACCCCTTGCCACACGTCCTTGCGACGGCTTGCGAAGTAGTGAATACAAGTACACTTGTTAATTGCCTAAATTACACAGTGCACGAATTTGAAAGATTTATATGACACTTAAAAATGTTTTCAGAGGACTTGTCAATCTACCTGAAGCGTGAAGTAGTAACCTCTGCAGGCGCGATGGTTTACGGCATACACAAACTGGTCTCAAAACTAAAATAAACATTGTCTTCATCGGTTATTCCCGGTGCCCGCATTACATTACCAATTCCCATAATCAAATTCTCGACTTATTTTGAAAAGTTCGGAGGAATATATTCATTTCCGACTTTTCCCCGATTTTCCCGACGGCGAGGCCAACATGTTACTCCTGTCACAACCACCTCAGTCCCGTTACGCACGCCAGAAACGAAACCGATTAGATCTCCCAAAATTTCGCTCGTGAAATGTCTGGGGATTGAGGCAGGGCAAAAGGAGGGCTTGGGTCGGGATCTTCAAGAAATGCTGTCCAATTCCAGTTTGACCGAGAAATCTCACGCGTACCACCAGACAAAAACAGACAACCTTAAAAACCAGGGTCATGAAAAAAACTCATTGGGAGCAATAGTAACCACGCTGCCCTCTCGATCAACAAAATTATATTTTAAAAACATAAGTAAGGACGAATGAACAAACCTCTAGTTCGGGCGGGAATGGCATTGGCAGACGAGAAGGAAAGACGGTGGGCAAGTTGGGGGAGAAAGGGTGAAAAGGGAGCAGAGGGGAGGGACTGCTGGAGGTTCAACGACTCGCAAGCGCGCGCGTGACTCACTCGACGGGCGAGAGGAGACCAATACCAACAAACAGCACACTGCGGTGAAAATATATTAAATGTGAAGCAGGGTTTGAGCATTCGTGAACGCGAGCACACGCCCGCACAATGGATGAGATGGGAGTGGGAGGAGAGTGCGAAGTGATGGGCGATTGGGGATGTCGGGTCATTTGCATCAAGCCCAGGTTACTTGCTTCTTCAAGGGCGTCAACCGGGCGTGCCATCGGTGCACACACCCTGGTAATGACAAAATATTTTCGCGAAGAATTTGCGCGGCCAGAAAAATTGCACGGATATTGTCTTGCGGCTGCGTGTTCGACTCAAATGCATGAGTCAGCAACAGGAATCCATCACGTGCTTCCTGGGTGCACGGCGAGACAAGCATTGGGGCTGCTACGTGGCCGTGCAGGGGGCTGTTGGCATCGCTCAGTTCTCGGCGAATACGGAGATTTTTGGCGGCGCTTGCGAGGACTAAAACTATTTCGTCACTTCAACGGCCTCAGAGAAGTATTCATCTTGAGTTCTTGTAAGCGCTTGTGAATTCAAACAGAAAAAAAGCAAAGATGTTTATAAATATAACAGTTTCTGGCGTCACTTGGTGGAAAATCTTCATATTGAAATTGAAATTAAACCACTTGGCTTTTCCACGTAGAAAAATGTTTTATTTAATACCTAAGTTTCGTTATGGTACAGCATCATCAGGAACCTGATGATGTTATACCATAACGAAACCTAGGTAGTTAATAAAAATTTTTTTCTTGGAAAAGCCAAGTGGTTTTACTTCAATGTCCAAGATGTTTAAAAAAACTACGTGCCGTTGATTCAGCTTCTCTAATTTCTATCCTTTTTACTTCCGCTAAAATATCTAATCCCTTCCCTTAGGTGAAGTCTACCTTTGATGCAATTTGCCACCTTTCAATAAGCCTCCTTAACTTCTGTTAGCCTACTCCAAATGTCCTACTGAGCAATCGAAATGAAACATCTGCACGCATTCACACAAATTTTAAAAACGTTACCAATACGAAGAAGGGTTTGGCACACACCTACCTATTCTAGAATTATAGACCCGAGTGACGCATACAAGGAAAAACACAAGGCCAGCGGAGAGGGGAGAAGTGTTAGGGTCCCGAGCCGGAAAAAAGATTCCTCGACCGGAACTTGAAATACTAACCTTCGACTTTCCAGGACTAATGAAGCTATTACGGAAAATAAATTACTACCGAAATCTTCGGGATTTCATGCAACTAAGTGCCTCAATTATTTGGCCAAGAGCCTCTTTCTATCGGGAGCTTCATCACCCACTCCCAGAGAAATGGACGTATCTACATATACATCAATACCCTGCAAGCCACCAAAACGGTGTGTGGCAGGGGGTGCAGCACCAGAAGGAAAGGGTAAGGGATGAGGGGGGTAGGGTTTTTCAAATGGATGGGGAAAGGTAAGGGGAACCTGCAAAAAAAATATAAATATGATCGTATAAACAAGCGCAGTCGCTACTTTGTAGGTTAATACTTATTATGTCGAGCCGACTCCTGGGGGATTTCGATTACAAGCATTCTGGTCTCTCATTGTTCTTGGAAAAAATGACAATTTAAACCTGTCTGTCTTGCAGTCAATCTCTCTAATCTTATATTCGTGATCCCTCCGCCCGTAATACGTTGGGGTTCGTATTATGTTCTTGATGTCATCGGAAAAGGACCCAACTTTAAATGTTTTTAATAAGTTTAATCTATATTGTAGACGCCGCTGTTTAAGGGAATCCCAGCCTGAATTTCTAGCAAAGTAGTTACGCTACTGCGTTGGTCATAACAATTTTTGACAAATCTAGCCCCCTTCCGCTGAACTCGATCTAATTCCAAAATCAAATTTATCACTTGAGGATCCGATATACTGGCAGCATACTCTAGGTGGGGCCTGACTTGGGCAAGAAAACATCGTTCCTTCACTTTTTCGTCACATTCACCCAGCACTCTTTTTCCAAATCCCAAATTTTTTATCAGCATGACCGCATATTTCTTGTATGTGTTTTCCCCAGGACAGATCGTGAGTAACTGTTACACCCAAGTATTTAAAGGAATCTACCCTCGCGATTTCTGTTTGTTTCACTTAGTAACAAAATGGGAGGGAAGTACTCCTCTCCCAAAAATGTATTACTACGCATCTTTTCAAATTTAATTCCAATTGCCATGTATCGCACCAAGTCTGAATTGCATTTAGGTCGTTAGCTAACGCGACTTCGAATGTCCCCATAAATCACCGCATCGTCAGCAAAAATAAGAGGAAACGATAAAAAGGAAAGAAGCATACATGTACTCGTATTATGTGAATGTTTTGCATATATAGTCACAGGCAATATACTAAATTCAATTTCAACAACAAGAACTCACTGCTGTAGCACTAACTCAGAATGACTGGTATCATTCATAAACACCCCTAACAATACAATAAGAGGTAGAAGCAATTGAAATGTTCGTTATAAATAAACTTCACTGATCCCAGAGAGGTCGGAAGTTGGCGTGGCAGAGGACGGGGGACGTTACAGCTTATAGTGGGAAGATGCGGAGACAGAGGCAAAGCACTCGACACTTGTCTTCGGGGTCGAATTACTGCCGCCGAGAGCGAGAGGGAGGGTGTGAGTGGAGGAGGCGGTGGAGGGTGACGGCGAAGGGAAAGAGGGGAGAGGAAGTCGAAGGTCGCGCGCACGAATTTCGGGGAGAGGGTATGAACGTCGTGAACGCAACCACCTGCGTATTACACGTCCGACTGCTAAGGGAGGCGATGGAACGACAACTGGTAGCAAAGGAGCACCTTCGAGGGAAATGGATGCCATTCGATTATGAACTTCGTTTCTCTGGATGTCACTCCACCACAAACATTTGATTTGCGAAATTTAACAGCAGTTCACGAATTTACTTGCAAGATTGCTGTCGTCTCATCGTATTTATGTCGACCTATACAAATTTTAGCCATTAAATTGAGCGCGCATTGACCAGTACTAGCAATTAAAATACAGCATATTCGAGAGGTTTTTACAGTACTGTTCATATCACTCCCACTAACGTCCTCAAAATGCCAAATCACACCGAGTCAAATTCAAAGGCCTATAATGCCGAATGCAGGCCGAGCTTAATGGGAGCCAAAGAGCGTCCTTCCACGGCAAGGAAATATATGCTATGAGGGAGGGCGTGGGGACAGAAATTTCAAGCGAAAGTGGGAGGACGACTGGTGCATTACGAAAATCGTGAGAACTTTAGAAAGAACAATGAAATGGGGTGCTCTAAAATATCGAGAATACACACCAGTTCAAACATGGGAAAACAAAAGAGGCCCGCATTGCGTATAGCTCGAATGAGTTCAACTTACGTCGTGGTGATGTGGAGTAGAGCTAGAAAGGAGTAAATTATTCCCTTATATGACTATTAACTGCCGTGTACTGTTAGTATCGCGTATTGAACGACAGGTGGTAATTTAGGATAGCCACGTTCTGATGAATATTAAAATTGTGAAAGGATAAAATTCACAGAGAATATCGGGGCATATCAACGATCAATTCACGGTGATAGTACTTCCCTTACCTTAAAGTTTTATATTAATCGTATTTAGTAATTTTGTCGATAAACAAATACTGCCTAAACCACACTCTGATTTTAATTTCTGAATCCGCCGTTTACAACGCTTAGCACCTGAACATCATTTTGATGTCACACTCGATTCCGTTTGATAAAAGGTCAAATTTTTTATACTCGATTCAGGCTGCAAAAAGAACAACGGTGCATATATTCACCCGCTGAGTGAAAGGTCGATCGTACGAATCCCAGTTTAAGTGAGCAGCAGTAGTCCCAAGTACGTTCCACATTAGATTTGTGATCAGGGTGCCATTGGTATTAGGTCGAGAAATCATCCAAAAATATATGCTCTCCTTCATTCAATTCAAAACCGAGCGCATATTCGTAAATTGCAAGCTCGATCTCGATTGAATGTCAAGTTTTTATTCATACTAAGCTTATGAATATATTTTTAGCACGTCACTTTATGATTAAATTGTAACTGTATCCAACCGATCGAGGAACAAGGCTATTCCCAAAACGTCTAGAAATGGGAGGGTTGAACCGTTACATTTGATAATTTTAGTCCAAAAACCAAGGAATTTAACCGAGCCTGGCTGGAACCAAAAACCTACCGTATCGTTCAACTTTACGAGCTCTGAACTAAAGTCCGATCCCTAATTTTAATTTTCCATGCATCATATATTACCAAATTATTATGTTATCTTTTCAGACATTAAATTAATTCCTATCAGAGTTTGAAAAAGATACATTTTAAATGTGCGCTTAGCCTCAAAAAACCAAATGTTGTCAGCTTGCAATTATATTCATACTCACGGTTGAAGACCGAGTGAAGCCAAACAGACGACAACACACAACTTGTAGAATGTCCAGGGGAACTTACCTGAAAAAAAGAAAGATCATTAAGATACATTCCAACATTAGTAAATATTAGATCAATACTATTTTTGCTATCCCGAATTTGTTTAAGCATGAGAGAACAACAAGAGAAAACTCCGAGAGAGGAGAGAAACCTTCGGTACTCATTACACAAAAATGTACCACTAAGAAAAGAAAAGCATTAATTTTCAACACTTCACTCCTCGAGACCTTCTCCCGCGTGATAATTATTAAAAACATTTTGACACGTAAAAAAATTCATGATTTTCAAAGGAAGAAAAAAAAGCGCAAGGCATATTCTTCATTTCTCATAAAGCCTTCCATGATAACGCAGTTACACTCACTGGGAGCAATCCACGAAATTATTAAGAGCTCCGAAAATGGTGCTAGACATAAAAGTATACCTCCACGACAATTGGGCGAATTAATGCACTATGGAAGAATTGACCTTCCAAAAACGGGAATAGGGGAAATTGGGGAGGGGGGGAGGAGGGAGGGGTTGCCTCAAGCCAACGTTGATTAATGGCGACGAAGTGATGACAAAAAACATTCTCCTCGCTCAAAAAAAGAATGAAAACGACGAAGGAATATGGCAAGAAAGAGATGTGTGTGGGCGGTGGGGGATGGCAAAAGAGAAAATAGTGAGGAAGTGCATGGAGGAGAAAAGAGAAGGGGGTGGGGAGGGGAGGGGGGATGAGGAAAAGGTGGACGGGCGGGCGGAGTGGGTGGCACGGGGTGCTGCTGCGGGGGAGTGGGAGAAAGCGGGGGCGTCCTTTAGAGGTGGAGGGGGCAGAAAGGAGGCAATGGCGAGGGGAGGGGGTGGGGTATGACGCACACTCCCAGTTTATTCACACCCTTTTGGCAAACAAACGCCCTCTTTTCTCACTTTTCTCTCGCCCGCAGCGCAGCCGTGACGAAGACGGCAAAAGAAATGCACCGTGTTTAATTATTCCCTCGCCTCTTAAAACCCTCCGCTCTCAACCCGTCCCCTCTCCCCCCCCCCCACATCATCCAACCCTCTCCCCCCCCCCCCCTTTGGCCTCCACATCCCTCGGCCGTCGTGGGTCAGACCGTCACAGGCAAGCACACGTGCACGCACGTCCTTTTAATCGAGATTAAAAATGCGACGCCCGTGGAATAAATCACGCGGCGCGCTTGAGTGGCGAAAGCGAAGAATTCGGCACGGTGTGCGGTGATAAATCCTTCCGCGACGTGCGCGCTCCACTGGTTTTACAGCATTGGACAAATTCCCCCACCTAATTCACCCACCTTCCACTCCTCAGTTTATAAACACGTTCTGGAGGAGTTTAAAATTGAGCTACGCAGGCCTTAATGTTAGGGGAGGACGATAGTGAAAACCATGATGCTATCATATACAGTAATTAAAATTCGACAAAGAAGATTTACGTACTGGGAGAGGAGGCTTAGGTATATCACCCTTGCATCATCAGACAAAAGAACCAGGCTACCAAATGCATATCTAGTTCAATGCTCTCCACTTGTGTGGCTCCAATTTAAATGCGAGATCTTCCTCTGCAACGTTTGGTAGCCATGAGTACAAAAACATGAAAATAAAACCAATATTGGAATGGCGGGATCACGCTCCCAACAAAATTAAGAGAGCGCTAGCACAGTTTACATACGTAATAACATTGAGAAGTGAAAATAAGTAAAATAGAACTTATGCTTTTAGCATGCAAAAGAATTTTCGAACGACATTCAATAAGGGTGTTTTCAAAGAATAAATATTCATAGGACACAGAATACATGAATATATAATGAGTGCAATCGACATTGTTTCTCGATGATTTAAATCAATTTTAAATGTTGACCAAATGTAAGACATCGCTCCAAGACCGAAGGAACAACATAGGCAACCGAAACCCGATTCCCACCATTACACCTCAGTTTCAAGCACGTTTATGCCTTCGAACTCGCTCCCTGCTAAGAGCTCCCCTTTACTTTCGAGACTCGGAATTCTCCAAACAAGGACTGGGAATTTTTTAACACCTTTTCTTATCGCATTGGTCAACTCCCCTCCATAGAGAGAGGGAGAGCACAGACGCTGGCGATTACTCATCATCAAAATGCACGCGGGTAACCGCTCTTAATGTCTATCACCTACCTCGCCCACTCCAAAAGGACCAGACGCGCACCTTGCCAACTTACTGGCTGGCGGAGCGAGTGGGAGGAATTGCACTTTCGAGCCATTTTTTTCCTCGCGTCGCGAGACTATGTGTTTGTACACTTAAGAGCAGTGCTCGATACCGGGGAGAGGAGGCAACGGGGAGGGTGGCCGAGAGGGGGTGGGCGGGCGCGCCGCTGAGGTCCGCCGAGGGACGGAGGGCTCGCCCCTTCTTGCGCGAGGGGTGGGGCGGGCACCGTTGGGGAGGAGGCGGTCCATTACGTATTCACTGCGAGGGGCGTTGCACACACAACTCAGGCGTTTTCGACCGTAATGGAGGCGGCCATTTGGGAAAAGGGACAGTGACGCGTCTTTCAGAACTAAAAAAAAAGCAGCATAATCTCGGGTGCGCCTCTTCTCTCACTCGCGTCCCCTTTCCCTAGCCCACCCACTGTCCTCTGTGAGATTCCCTCGCGAAGCACAATAAGGAAGGAAGCCTATTGGCCCACGACGCGCCCAGGACAGATAAGGAGCGAAAGAAAATCTTTTCCAGCATAATTCTTGCAAAACAGGGTAGTTGGTTGTCAACGCTCTCGGGTAACGACGAAAACAATCGCTAATTCTGGACATTTCGACATGACACCAAAACAAGAAGTTTTATACCGCGTACTCAACTTTTCGAATCAATTATCGAATACTACTAGTATATTGAAGTACTCCAAAATCCTTCTCCTCAGCAAATTTGATTTTAGAACGATTTAGCATACGTTATTCATGAAGTCCGAATAAAGGTAAATATATCACAGGTACATACAGCGTCAGGCGGATCGTAGTAGTCCAGGGGTAGAGCGTTGGACTACTGACCAGAGGGCCCGGGTTCGATTCCCGGGCAAGCCTCTCTGGGCACCTTCGGCTGCACCCAAAATATGTGATTTTTCGAGTACCAGATCTTCCTGGAAAACCATAACCGACACAGGGAAACGACCGGGCCCCCCTACTCCGATGTGTAAATCTCACACGCCGATCCGATGTGTGAATATCACACGCCGTCGGGATTAGTACTAGGTGAACTCTGCCATCACCTACCAATCCGACCTTCGGGTTGATTACTGTGTTTATGGTTTTTTATACAATGTCAGAAACTGTGGATATTCTATGTAGAACGCATAGGCATTTTTCAAGAAGTCAAATGGGGAATTTATTTACAAAGAACACTGATACCAAAGTGTCATGTATTCGATCATAAAACATAGACATGTATGCAAAGCAAAGCTACATGCGTATTATCAAGAGACCAACTTTTCCGAGAAGAGATGCCAAGAAACAGGCGGCGCCTTCTAGCGTCTCAGTTAAGTTCTCGTGAGTCTCTTGTTTACTAATGCCATTCATTCCGTCCTGCAATCAAAAGATAAAGTACATCCCATCCAATGGAATTAAATACACACCAAGCCAAAACTGTCAAAGCTTAATTTTTGGATATGGGATATTTTCACTGTTGAGATTTTCAAAACGCATACAAAGAGGAAAGTCTTGAGCAGCTAAGTTTCGTTTCTCTGGTACGTGAAAGTGATTGCGTGATGACATCCAGGAAAGATAGTCGAAAAATCTCTTGGCATTGCAAGGCGGGGGTCAAATGTGGACCGGATTCAGATCAGTTCGTTTGCTAAGCAGTAAAATTAAAACAGCAGTTTCTGAGAAGAGTGCGCGGACCAATTATGGCGAGATGACGATCATCAACGTTCATACAGAATGGGAAGGCTGGGATCGATACCAACATTTTAAATTTCAACACTCTTTGCACGTAAAAAGTGGCCGAACTAAAAATAATTTCCAAAACTAGATTATAAATGCAAACGAAACACTATTGGTATCAAGATTGGTCGCTTATTTCATTTGCAGACACATTGCTTCCAGCAACAGCACTATTGGTATCTAATTACCAACACTTCAATTGAAATTATTCGAGACTGTAAAGTTATTCGGAATCAGAAAAATATTCGACATAGTGTTCAGCTCGGTTTGCGGACGAAGAATCGGAGTTCGCTTTAATCCCATGGAGGAGTGCGTGAATTTTTTCCAGGCGCTTTCTCGAAGAACTGGAATTTCTGTCGACGAAGACGCGGTCAAAGAAAAATGATTGCATTGCGTACTAAGAACTGGGGGCAGGGACCAAGAGAGAAGCGGAAAGGCATAAAGAAAGGGGAAATGAATCAAAGAGGTGCGTGTCTGAAATACCGCCTAAAAAGGAACGTGAAAGAAGGCAATTAAGGAAGAAATCAGTTGGAAAAATATCCACTCCCCTACTTTCCCATGCACGCCGCAGGCATTCATCACAATAAATAAAGAGTCACGACATCTCAATCTGCAGCCGAACAGCTGGGGGGAGAACGGCCCCACGCGCTTGAGGCACCCCCCACGGCGAGGCGGACAAAGGACCGGCACATAGTTATGTCCGATGGAAGGAAGAACCTCAGCAGCTATGCGTGTAAGGCAAAGAATAGGGATAAATACGGAGGCCTTGATGGATTACACACTCGAGGAAGCATATTGGATTATTATTCTCAGACAATCCGTAGGGCGAAAACGAAACATACCCCCTATTATTTCCTCATTCTTGAATCGAATGCGTACGTATAGTCAAGGAAAGAGGTGCAGACTGAGTGTGACAGGTGATGAAGTAAAAGTTAAGGTTTCGAATAAGGTGAGCCTTCGTATAATTAGAAACGTCTTTCACCATAGGCAATGGAATATAAAGTTAGGGAAAAACATGATGCATTCAGAAGAAAAACAAATGCTCACTTACGACCAGATGAAGGGAACCAAATGCAGGGGATTAATTCCTTTGGTACACCTCGGGTTATGCGCTCAAGGGAGGAATTCCGCACGCACGGATCAATTTCCAGCGAAAAAGGAGATTATAAACACAAAAGAACCTTCCACGGCGTCTGCACTTGAACACCCCCCACGTCCAACTATCTTTCCAACCAGAGAAGAGGCACATTGGCATTGCCATATCCTCCGCGATCTATTTTCTTGCTACACGCACACCTTCCAACTGAAATAATCGCGCGTGAGCAAGATGGACGAAAATAATGTTTCGTGATGAAGCGGGAAATCCCGGACCAAACCAAGACTTCACGTGAAAAATATGAGGCAGGCATCGAAACGCTGTAACGCGTGGCTTTAGAATTTGTAGGGGCTCGACTCCTTCAAGCACAACCGTTAGGCACGAAATGCAATTTGGTCATATTTATTTAAATTCCGTCGATGATTGTGAAGTTTGAGAGATGGTCATTATCAGGAAAAAACTAATCGCATTCTATCGTATTTCGTATTAATCTGCTAATAGGAAAATTACTTCAGAAGACTTTGCTTCCGACAACGACTAAAGTATGGTGCGCAGTATACAATTGTTGATCAGTTCCCTGATCCGATGAATGCCACAAAGATAACGCGCAAGAGAAATATGATCACCAATGAAGACAATGCAACTCGTTTATCAGATAATACCCAACCTTCATACTCTGTAACGGTTACTCGGTGACAGCCATTGTTCGTATTCATTCTCCATTCCAGTATTCGATTACATTCCCTTTGATGGCTAAAGAAACACGTCTAATTCCTAAATGAATTCCTACCCTGTTTTAAATGACAATTCCTACAGGAAAAGTTATGCTTCGTATCAAGCGTTTTAGGGCGTAAGCCATCGGCCTCAAACCAATTCAGACGAGGGGCTAATTTAAATACGCAGGAAACTGGAGCTGATTGCAAAGAAAAGTACGCGAAAAGGAGAAATGAAAAACGAAGGGATACAAACAAGTACAGAACGAGGGGAAGGAGGGCGATGTCGGAGTAGGGGACGAATCGTGGGAGAGATACCTCAGTGTGAGTGTCGAAGCACTCTTACCCTCCAACCATGACACTGGATAACAGAGAAAAGAGGTTCCTTGTACGCAGCGAAGAAAGAAAGAAATAAATGAATGGCAACGAGGATCTAAAAGATTTTAAGAAAGAAATGAGAATGAACACAATGAGTGGAAAGTGAAGGTGGGGGCGTGAAAAAAAAGCAAGAGTTGAGCGAGGGGGGGGGAAATTAAAAAGAACGGCTGAATGTTGGTACGGGTGTGAAGAGTGAAGAAGAGTGAAGAAAATGTCGCATAAAATATGCTTATGGAATAAAAAAAGGGAGACGTAGTTATTGTAGTCGAGAATGAAAATGCTGGAGCATCCCCAAGGCTGAGAAGGAAAATGTGATTGTGAGCTAAAGCAATTTCGATTTCCTGCACTATTATTATTTCATAAATTTCTTTAAAGAAGCCCACATCTGCAATTTCATCGACCAATACGCTAAGCTACTAGAATAATCGTCACCAAAATTCATAAATATGAAGCACTGAACATATGAACTTGAATCTCTGCCTAAACATGAACACGTTTACCTTCACTTGCTAAGTTTTAAATGCATCATATTTTACGCGCGCATCAAAGTTAGTCGAAATTTATATTTTTACGCTCTAGATTTTCTTGTACGTGGGAATCGATTTATTCCAATTGAGCCTATGACAAAAATTGAGAGCTTCTTACGATGTTATTAGTGTCAAGCTACTTGTGGGACATTTATTCAATCACGACTATTTGAATAAATCGCACACTTGCAAGAATTTTGGATTATCACGAATTTTCCTCAAGAATCGAGAGAGTTGAAAGTTTATTTTCAAACTGCGTACTTCTTGGGTTCAATTCGATGCAACTCCATTTCGAAACAACAGTCAACCATAAAAATAATTAGAGGCATCCATAAATAGCTTCAGATTCCGATTGGAAGGCACGCATTTAACAGTGCATAAAGCTTTTTAGTCTGTCTTAACGACGTAACATAAAAACAAGGTCTCGGTATAGAGGAATTTCAAGGTGAAAATATCTCACAAGTGAGCTCTGCAATGCAGCTTAAAACTAAGAGCAAAAGATAAGGACCCATTTTTAAAGCTATACGTGGATACTACACACTTACTTTTTCGGAGAATTCTAGAGATTCTTCCACTTCTTGAGGCGCTTCGTCCACTCCTACATTTTACACAATAAGGTCTCTAAGGTTTACAATAGCGAATTAAGGTCAAAAGAAACATTTTTCAAACTTCACAAATTTTACGGAACTAGCATGGATTTAGCAAAGTCCTCTACGAATTTTCATATTTCTAGGACATGGATTGTTACACAATAAAATACGTGATGATAATATGGCAGTGTGAGAGAGAAATCATGGCAGCGGAATGAAATACTTCCAAACGGATTTTACCATTTCTAAATCAGCGCAAAAATTTCCAAATGCTAATGCGAAGCACGATTTACTTCATTAGATAGAGAAAACAGCTACTTTTTCTCAATGGATCTCACTCACACCCACCCTCACCACCAAGTCATCCGGCTCTAAAGGCACGGATAGCACGGAGACCATGAATGCCCGAATGACCACGCCCACTCAGAGCCTTATGAAATTAATTTTGGTTTCTTCATTTTCTCTCTCTGTCTATAGGCTTTATAGCTACTCGCTAATTTTTCATTGGTGCAATTAAAGCCCGCCGCATGAATCCCTGCCAAATGAGTCAAATAATCAAATTACATCGTACAAAAGAGATTTTTAACAGACACAAAAATATGTCCAAAAATTGTCGGAAAATAAAATCGGGACCACAAATTAATTAGACATTCGAAGTGGAAAGTTTCCAAACAAAAATTGCAATGAACAACGTAACTGGTGTGATCCGAATTCACGACGACATCAGAATTCATCAAGTCTCTTTCGAAATATGCTTCGGGAAATAGGAGATACCGAATTTGATAGATCGTCACCCACCCGGGAAGTGAATTGCTACGCGTTCCGGCCTCGTGTGTCTTATTAATTTTTCTACTGCATATCATCCATCTCCTTCCCCGAGAGCATCGAACTGGGCACGTTTAACTCCTTCCTCCCCTTCTCCCGACCCGGATGGGTCGGGGAGAGCAGGAGGGGAGGGAAATGGGGGATGGCAGGATGGAAAGGGGGATAGGGGACCGACCCCCTTTATCGCCGAGGGAGGACGAGAAGCCAAGGGGGGAGACATAGCTACGGAGTCAAATATTATGGAAGGGAAACGGAATATTTGCAGAGGGGGGGGCGAGTGAGGAGGCGTGGGGGCGGAGGGAAGGGGACTGGATAGAAGGACATGGGGGAGCTAGACGGATGGGGTGCGGGAGCGAGGGAAATGGAAAGAGGGCCGGCTTTTAACCTCCGGCGTCACCGAGAACAACCAACTGCCTTCCCCGCCCCCGTGGGAAGGGGAGAGCGGCGGATTCCAAGGAAGGGAGCCAAGAGAAAGGGAGATTCGGATGAAAGCGATGGATCCATCCACCGCCGCCCGCCAGCACCAGTGCCAACCACACCCACGCACGGCGCGCAAACGTATCGTGCACATACTCCTCCCCCCCTTCTCCCGACCCCTCGTCCCCCCGACTCCCAGCCCTCCCTCCCCAACCAACGCACATCGCCGTCGGCCACCTCCCCCTTCCACAACCATCCTTCTTCAAGAGAGTGGAGCGTGGGGGGGGGGGATGAGCACGCAGCACAAAGGAAAATACATTCGCAGGCACGAGACGGAAAGGAAAGGATAAAAAGTGGAATCCCACTACTCCCCTCCCCGCGCATGTTTTATGAAGAATTGCATAATGTTAATTGGCGGGGAGGGTTTATATGCTAAGCTTTCAATTATAACGAACGTCTGCCGCGCGATCCGTTTCCAAGCACATCTCAACGGGCCGAAACCGAAATACAGGAGAGCAAACATAGGCGCAATAAATGTTTTGTACTTAAACTCTTCCTGTAAAAAGTCCAAGTTCTGTAGTTCTCTGAAGGGGAGGGGATGGCACAAATCTGTGAAAAACAATACAAAACATCTACATCTACATAACACCCCACAAGCCGCCGCAAGGGGGTGTGGCGGGGGAAACGAACGAAGATAGTAGGTATTCACATTCGTGTCACCAGAGTTGATTCAAGAACGTAATAGAAGAAACAATGGAAGGAGAGAACTACAAAGGGAAGCCAGGGACTGATAACGATAAACACAGCAGGAAGAAAACAGCCTCTCGAACCACCCACCTTCCTCTCACCAACAAGAGTATATAATTGCCAACATGCATGTAATTTTGACACAAAGTGTTGGAACCCCAGTCGTGTGACTAAAAATACTATAGTGGAAATCACAATTGTTAATTATCATTTCTCTCCAACAGCAGAAATCATTAATGCAAGCAAAGGAATGAAGGAATAAATAAATCGGAATGGAGCTCAATTACTGGGGAGGGTTTCTACACATCATTCCCAGGATTTACATGTAGTCTATGAAGACGATCCGAGATTGCACTAAAGGTATTGCGGCGAATATAATTTCCACCCCAGCGAATCTCAAAAATTGCATTCTATGGTTTTATATATCATTATATCCAAAGGCACAGAGGATTATTTAGCAGTATGCTCCAAATCCGGGAAACACTAGTTATACACCTTATAGCATGACCTACGGTAAGGGTATGAAATAAAGAAGGATCTACAATGTTTAGGGTAACAAAAGAGGCAGGATGTGTCTATAGGATAGCTGGAACGAAAGCGAATTCAGGACAGTGAAAGCAGTAAACAGGAGAATTACGTACATGTTAATGATACATGGCCATTTCGGTGAAATCCTGACAGAAAGTGACAAAGAGAAGGATAACTTGTGTTCAGGGACAGTGCAGAAGAGCAACTAAAGACCACACCACAGAAATGAAGAGAACAAGACATATGTAACGGATAATACTTCTTTAGAATTGTTTGAGAGTTTGGCTAAAAATGGATATTTTCGGGACAGAATCGTAATTTCTATAAAAATGAGTTCTGCCAGAACACAGGGTTGGGTCAAATTAATGCCCACCCAAATTAAGTATACGGTAGTAGGATGCCAAGACTATAGGACCGTAAGCTTAATTCCACACGCGGTAAAGAAATAAGGAAGACTCATTATCTGGCTACCTGAAGGAAAAGTTTAGTTTGAGATATGAGCAGTAAGTAGGATGGACAAGCGTCTTATGAAAACCTCTATCTGAATCATGCTGCACAGGAAAGGATGCTGGATGAAGAATCGGGATGGCAATGACAGTCAGACAGAGCAGGCAGTAAAGCTGTTACCATGCATTATGGGCGCCGACAAGTTGAAATTCCAGATGGAGAAATGGGATCTATGAAACTTCCTCATTTATCGTTACGTTCCTTTTCCTTCCTACTCTTATTCCAGGCGTGCAATTTTCTCCCAGCACAAATGGTTTGGTTAATCACATTAATCTAAGAGTATCTAAAATATAAGAGATAATTTAACATCTCTCTCTAACCCGTATGGCTAGCGAACACGTTGCCCGTACGATCATCCCATGAACCAAAGAACTAGTAAGAGAGAGAGAGGGGTATCGCGAACCCTTGAGGTTAAGAGAGAACGTTGATGGGAAGCTAAATCATTTGAGTTTTTCGATGACGAGGCTGCAGTCCATTCGGGTCAACAGATTGCAGAATATTACAGAACATTGTGAGAGGTATGGGATGAAGATAAATCATATGAAAACTATAGGAATTCTCAAGATTTAAAGAGAAGGGAGACTAAGCATTGAAGAAGGAAGGGATTCTATTGAGTAAGTGGAATCTTTCACGCATTTGGTGAATATTTTGGACGAAAATGAGTCATAATAAGGACACTGGAAGACGATTTTCGCTTACAAAAATAGCACTAACAAGGAGGTAAATAATTAAACCGCTCTTACGTAAAGTACTTATGAAATAATTAGCAAAGATTTTGATATGGTGCGTAGTGCTACAAAATACTAGAGGAGTCACTTGCGGAGCGAAGGTTGAATTACAGACTGAATCTCTCTCATAGATTGGAGGGATGCCTTTTTAGCAGTGATTTTGAAAGAGTATTGTTGCAGCATCGTACTGTGGTAGCGGAGATCATGTCGGTAAAATTGAAGAGATTAAGCGTAGAACAGATAGATGTAGAATTTCGACACTTTGATTTTCAAAATAGAATTTTTTTATTACGACCTAGGTTTCGTAACAGCGTAAAATCTTCAGGTACGCTATAGCGAAATCTAAGCCGCAATAAAAATATTCTGGTTGGATAAGCAAAATGTCTCCTTTCATCATGAAGGATTTCCACCATATTACGCCTGAAACTGTGTCGCTTATGTAGAACGTAATTTTTTCCGTGAACGATGAGGGATCAGAATAACGTCCGACCGCGGTAGGGTTCATATTCGGGTCAAAATTAGTCAGGTGGGTATTCCAACCCCGCCACACACCCTAGCGGTGGCTTGAAGGGTACTAAAATATCTCAAAAAAATTGGAAAAGGAATTAATATATCACAGTTGTGGCACGAACCACCACTCAAGGCAGAAGTGCAGCTCGCAGAGGTGTCTCTCCGAAAGGTTAAGAACGGTCATCGAGATAGCGAAATCAAATAAATACGAGTACAATAAACGTGTGCAACAATATCGATTTCAATGTTCTATTCACTCCGACTATAGCAAATCGGACAAATCGTATCATCTTTCTCCGCTACCGGTCAAGCCGTCGACTTATGGTTTAGAGGATGCGGGATCATATTTTTAAAGTTTAATGGGCGCCGGCTGGTGTTTGAGGCTCAGAACTACTGCAGTGTGGAAAGAGGAATTCAAAATTACAGCTAATCCTAATTAAAAAGTCAGTAGATTAGTTTGATTAGACTCACCAATACCTTAACTGAGGTTTAATACAATCGAGAGCACTTCACACATCTACGCGGAAGGCTCAGGTTGAAAACTCATTGGCCAAAACGGCACTGCAAGTATTGTCCGAGATATCTGTACAACCCTACGAAGGACCGAGCGGTGCGAGTCTATACACTTATCATAAAAGAGGAGCAACGACTATTTTTATAATTTTTATTTCATTTTTTCATCTATGTACTTTCATCTAATAATAGAGTTAAAAGGAGTCTCCCTCATACCTATTGCACAGTTCTATATAACAAAGTATAGCTGAAGCCCAAACATTTTTATTTCTATGCAAAGAATCAATTGTTCAGACAAAGTACTCGTAGAAGAACGAAATGAGTTTTCATGGATTAGCATGCCAATATTCCTTTAGGACTACGGCTTGATCCGTGTTGGCAGGGCAACCAATATATTTTGCTCTCGCATATGTTCGCCAATATTTTTTTGGTCTGTGATCGTGAATATATGCAGAGATGTTCGCCTGGTTCATACCCGCCGGGGGGAACTGCGAAGAATGACCACTTGAATTCGTTTCTAAGACTTCATAATTACTTGCTGCATCTGCCCACTAAGCTGCTCGTTTCTCCTGCCGATAAGTTGTTTTGTATAGATATCGAATACTGATTTTTGTGAAAAAAATACGCGCGGCCACCAGTTATCATCTGTGGCCACGACTGTCACCAAAGAAATAATTTCTCCGAGAAACCCTAGCCTTAAAACTATACAAGAGGAATGCGTGAGATTAAGGGAGCCACGGAGAAGGCGGCGCGGAGCGAGGCGGTTGAAGAAAGGGGCAAGGGGGGGAGGGAGAGTTGAGCGAGCGAGAGAGAAAGAGAGGACGGGATGAAAAAGACTCGGTTAAGGTTAAAGACACCTCGGGCGGGACCCCGACCTCTCCGGCTCGCCTCCACCCTCCCCCTCCGACACGTCGCCTTCTCGTCTCCCCCGTCCCGCCTTGTATGTACACACGAATGCACAGACACACACACACACTTCCCCAAACACACAGGCACACACACGAAGCCCTTCCGCCGCACAACGCCGCCATCACCCCGTCTGCAGTCCTCTCTCTCTCTCTGTCCCCCCTCAGCAGCGCCTTCACCCCATCCCTCCCTTCCCCCCCCGCCTCATGCAGACACCCTACCCCTCACCCACCACATCCCCTCGACGCCCCTCGCCGGGGACTCCGAACACTCCTCCGCCCTCCCGCCTCCCACTTCTCCCAAGAGTCCACTCTAAGACGCACGGAAGCAGGAGGATGCGATTATCATGCCCACGCCCCGGTCCGCAAAGCACTGACTGCTTTGAATCCCTCCACCCACGGTGGCAGTACGGGCTGCGGGAGGGGCGGAAGGAGGGAAGGGAGATGGCTATCCGTGATGTCATCTTATCGCCACCCCGAGCCTCGTTCCTTTTATCTCGAATCTTTTCCGATGGGGCGCTTACGGCACCTTTTCCGATTATCGCGGTCAAAAAATAACAAAGAGAAATTCAACTTTCCACCCATAATTTTTCATTCATGGCACTTAAAAACATGAGCAATGACATTGTTCTGACATATTCGGGCGCCATAAACGCTTCATGCTCGAGTATATGCGTAACAGCAAAAGATGGTATTCCACCACCAATATAGGTTTCGAAATTCGAAGCGCTTCTCGAGACGGCATAAAATGCGAGCTCACCACCTCGAGAGTGTCGAGAGATGAAAAAGATTCAGTTGTACGCGACGGTTTATAAATAAGGAATATAAATGACTACTAATTTATTTCACGCCCTATACTGACCCATCAGCTCTTTCCGCAGAGGTCACATTGGTGTAAAATGAAAGGGCCTCTCCACTCTTAAGACACGTAGTGGTCGGGGTCCCGCGGCAGAGCACGAACAAGTTTGAAATGCAGAAAGTTACAGAGAAGACGTCATTCGTACTCGCCCCTTAGACTGTAGATGACTGCAGGAATTTTCAGCTGACCTCCGAATACTATTAAGAGTACTAGGTGGAAAGAGCTTCAGGGCTATAACTTTCACCAGAAAAAACATAAAAGGATGGTATTTTTCATTATCAGCCAACTAATGGAGGAAGCTTTTCACAATCATTCACCCTCTTACTTATCAATATTAAACCAATATCTATCATAAACACCCATCATTCCTATATTTCCTAATAGGAGCACGTAACAGAAATTATGGTTGTTAGAAAATGCCTACAACAGGTAATGTCACGAACCGCCACCTTTCTCGTTCAAAACAATATCTTTCTCATTGAAAACCGAAAGCACATTCATCATTAAATAATCGACCGTTATCACTCATTCCTCGAGTCACGAAATACGTACTATTGTCAACGATCTCGCGAGTGACACACTCACATTAACTATCCACTTACCCCATGTTTCGGTTGACTGATCAGCGCTATCAACTCATCAGACGCGCCTTCACCGACACCGACCGAAGACTCGCCGGCATCCTTACTTCTCACCAATAGAGTCCTTACGCAGACGGGACCGCGGACGAAGGGGGGGGGGTGAGGAGTGAAGCCTCCCGCCAACGCACCAACCCTTACGGCAGGTGACGATTAGGAGAGTGGGGGTGCCAGATGGGAGGGGGGGATTCAAGCGGTGGCGAGATAGAAAGGACAGCCTTCGCCACTCGAATGACTGATTGCGGTGATGGGGGGGCACGAGGGGGCATAGGCACGCAGTTCGCGTGTGCAGTAGGGGGGAGGGCGTAAGGAGGAATGGGGGGGCGACGGACGGGTGCAATGAACGGTGACCCATACGTGCTCCCACTCCGAGATGCAGGGGCCCCCAGAGCACACAGTCCACTCCCTCCGGAGGATGGACGGATGTTTCGACGTGGACGAAGACCCCCTCACCACTCCCTTGACCACCCCCCACGATCAAAGCCGGCGCCGTCTCCCTTTTATTTGCACGTACGGCCCATTTTGAACTTTAACCCAATTAATAAGCATCGCCCACATCTTTCGCCCCCCTCTCTCCTCCTCCGCTCGGGTGCGGCGGTGGTCCACGGCCGATTCCGAGGAAATGTTCATTTCGCCGCCGTGGGCCATCAGTCGATTCCGCAGCGGTGGCCCACACGGACGAAAATTACGCTCTCGACCGTTAATGCAATAACGGTATTCAACGCGGCGGGAAATGAATCCATATTTCTGCCATATTCTCGTAATAGAATCATTACGTTATATACTCGGAAAGGTGAGTAGAATTGTGATTCTCGTTAAGAGAGTAAAATTGGCATGGCTGAGTAAATAAAAACGGTATACTTTAAGAGGAAAACCGCTCCTTAAACGCCGACGCGCTGAATTTAAGATTTCAGAGTGAAAAACTACTTTTCGGCCCGGAGAATGTCTTTCGACCGAATATCAGGTTTTTCCCTTGTGAATCCAAGATGCCTGAAGTTTCTGATTCCGCCAGTGATTTCCCAGGAAGATCAGGTATCAGGAAGAATCACACGGCTGAGCGTATCCATTAGCGCAATCCAGAATCGAGCCCAAGTCCTGTAGTTTCTCATCACTCAACACACTGAACTGCCACGCCCCTAATAGTTCGCTATAAATAACAAAATAGCTCTTTCTCCCGAACATAACAAGTGAAGACGTATGAAAGTTACAAACACCTCCATTCTTTATCGATCAATGCGGTGTTTTTTACGGCTTTTTACCGAGGATCATAAAAAATAAACTTAAAAATGTTACTGGAAGACGAAACAAGGACATGCAAATGGAAATTGAGCATGACAGGTGCAAGACAAGGAAAGGACAAGTCATGAAAAATCGCTATCCTTCAATGTAGTGTAAATGAAAAAAAAATGGACAACTTGAGGGAAGGCGCAAGAAAACAACAGCGAGCAACAACGCCACAAACATGCCATCACGCCCATTTGCATGAGGAACGAACACGTCGAGAATGGTGGAGGGAGGGAGAGGCGGGGAAGGGTATACGCGCGGCGAGGGGCGACAGTTGCCTCGGTGACGCCCCGAGTTCGATAGCCGACAAGTCTTTTTTCGTCCCACAAAGGCTATTGAGAAGCACATCTGATTCCCAATGAAAACCAAAACCCGTTTGGCCACGCGGTTGGCAGCCGCTCAAATCCACGCCTCGACGAAGAACTAAGCGAGGAGGAGGAAGGAGGGAAGACAAGAGGACGACGGCTAGGCAAGGGTAAGAAGGCCTGCTGTCGCGCGGGGGCCGCATTCAAAAAGCCACCAACATAGGCACGCACGAGCCCGAGCTTTCGCGCGCGCCTCACCACGCGTCGGGACGACAGCCTCGGCGGAAGCGACCACGTTTGCCACGTCCCCGCATTGTTCGGACGGCTAGACGGACGGAGGACACGTGGGCGTGAGATTGCCTTCCTCCCTCCCTCTCTGCTAAGAAACCCTTCCTTCCTCCCGCCGCCCTCCTACGCCTCCCTTCTCCAGATACGACGACTCCGCCCCACTCGCCCCCCCCCCCCCCCCGAGGCTCATCGACCGAATGTCCCGCGGGCAAACACAAGCACCAGGCTCCGTTTTTGGCATCACCCCCTTCTCGACCCTCACTCGACGTGCGGCGTGCGCTGTGGGATGCAAATCTGCATTCGCCACGCGCGTCCGTGACATCTGTCCACTGCTGCAGGGGCGGATCCGAAAGGGGTCGAGCGAGCTCTCATCCTCCCCCCCCCCCCCAACTTCCCTACCACACACACAAACACCCCTCGACATCCCCCATCGCCCGCCGCCTCGGATGCCCTTCGGGTCAGCCGAGTGGGCTCTAAGAGCGGGAGGCGGATTCTTAAACCAGGGTTGCCACTCGTTTTCGAGTTCAACATTCCCGTTTCCTCGTATTCTTTGACTTTTTCAAGCTTGCCAAACAAATATGTTCTTCCATACCTTTCGATAAAATTCAACTTGAAAATACCGTGAATGCACCGCTTTCATGTATTATTATCTTAAATAACCCATAAGCATGTTCCACATACTCAGCTACATTATGTGAGAATCAAGAGAATGGCTTGGTATTATTTGAAAAATATGAAAGGTGAAAAATATTTAAAACATACTTCTAGAATGTAGTAATAGATTTCCTTTTATTTTTTTAAGATTCAATTCTTGCAATTATTTGTTATTCTTGTTCGGTATTTGGCGTGGTTGTCCAGCGGGTGGACCGATGGGCAAAAGACCAGAGAGTCGAGGTTATATTCCGGTCGGTAGTCCTTCTGGGCACCCTCATCTTTACCCTGGCAGTGTGATTTTTCGGCTACCAGATCTTCCTGGGAAACGATATGCGGTAAAGGGAAAGGATCCCCTCCCCTTCCCTAATGTGTGGATTTCACATGCCGTTGGGCTTAGTTCACTGTGTAATTGTACGAGGTGAGCTCTACCCTTCCCTATCAAATCCTATCTTCGGGTTGTTAACCGTGGTTGGTATTCGATATAACTAGAACTAAGGTACATTGTCAATCATTCTATTGTCAGCATCCCTTCGAAATTTACATACCTCATACTAGAACAGTGTAAATCGAGTCTCCCAACTTTTAGCAGGTAGCACATCTTTCATACAAGTTTAATCACTAACCATGCCCAAAATGTTATGATCTTAAGGTGCAAGAAATAAGTTCACCTGTCAGGTTCAACAGATGATTTCACATGAAAATGCCTCATCAATTTCTAAAAAACAAATTCACACATCAGGGTGGGGGGGGGGTTCCTTTCCGGCACAGGGTTCCGGACCCGCGGGTTCCTTTCCCTGTGCTGGTTATGGTTTCCCAGGAAGATCTGGTACCCGAAAAATCACTTTAGCTTGGGTGGAGCTGCAGGTGCCCAGAGGACCCGCTGGACTACCGCGACCCACTGTCCCATTTACTCGTAGCATATTTTAAATGAAGCCTAACTAGTGAAAGATTACAATTCTCTGATTTTTCAATACATTTACCCATTACTCTTCTAATAAATCCATATTTTTTGTTAGCTTGTCCACATATTCCCCGTATGTGTGTCACCCAAAAGAGATCGCAAGTTAGGGTAAAGCCTTGGTATTTAATTGAGTCTACACATTACATTTCTGTGTTCCTAATGCAGCAGGCGTTCGGGTTGGAATTGCTCTTTTTCCAAAAATTAATGACTACGAATTTTTTAATTTCATCTCTAATTGCCAAGTGTCGCACCAGCGTTGTATAGCATTGAGGTCATTTGGAAAGTTGCCGTGTCCTCAAGATCACGGATATCACGGTAAACAACTGCAACGCCGGCAAAAAAACGTATCCTAATAGTGACTACGGTGTCAATGTCATTAACGTATAGTAGAAATAAAAGTGGTCCGATTTTTTCCCTGGGGAACTTCAGAAGTAACTTCCACTGCATTTGAGATAACTACATCTATCACTTCTCTTTGTGCCCGACCATTCAAAAAGTCGTTAATCCAATCTGGATATTTTTATCTATGCCACATGCTTCTAGCTTGGCCAGTAGTTCACTACGAGGTACTTTATCGAAGGCTTTCTAAAAATCAAGAAAACGCGCCCACTGGAACTTCGCTCTCTCCCGAAGCAAGAATACCATGAACAAAAAGAGCAAAAAGTTGTGCCTCGCAAGAACTACCTTTTCGGAAACCGTGCCGATTTTTCTTTAATAACTTCTGATTATCGAGGTGTCTCGCGATCTATCACGAACCAAGGACTATACGTTCCATAACCTTGCACGAAATGGATGCGAGGGAAGTTACTCGGTTCCTCCGTGTCTCCGTTTATAAATATCGGGGTTACGTTAGCCATTTTCCAATCTCAGAGAACCTTGTGCTCTACCATAGACTTCTTAAATGTTATTACTACATACGGCGCAATTTCCGAAGTTAGATCCTTAAATATACTAGCAAGTATTTGATCGGGCCCGAAGGATTTATTAGGCATAATATTTTTCAGGGAACGTCCTACACCATCATATGACCTTTCAATTTTGGGCTTCGGTTGCTCGGCACGATTTGTTAAGCTCTCGGGCATGTCCTGTGAGATATTAGTGAAGACGCTTTGAAAGAAGGAGTTCAATAATTTAGCCTTTTCCAAACCGCTGGTTACTCATACGCCTTTATCGTTTTTGAGTGAATCAACAGTTGACTTGTTTCCCTGAACTTCTCAGACGTAGGACCAAAATGCTTCGAATTCTCTTTCATATTTTCCGCGAACCGTTCCCTTATGAATTCCCTTAACTCTTCCCGAAATTCATTCTTGGCATTCTCCCTAGATATCTAATAATCATAAGTGATCTCATTCTTTTTATCGCTATTTTTGTCACATTTGCAACATATTTGCTAAAGAGACATCCTTCCAATTTATGCAATAGAATTTCCAATTTAGTCTTCTCTTCATGAGTAATCCCCAACCCAGATCCTCTAATAATTTTGATACGCTGCTCAGTTTGTCATAAAAACGTTTCACAAATCTAGCTCCTCTACGCTGTAAGCGATCCAATTCTGCAATCAATCCAACTTCATGAGGATCCCATATGCCAGCAAAACACACGCCCGGCCGATATCCACGGCTCAATTCCGACAAAAACGCGACTACCCAGAGAATCCCTGGGGAGAGATTGGATGGGCGGGTATCGGCTGCAGCAAGGGCATTATCACCGCGGCACCGCAGACAAATCCGTTGGCTCCCGCGAGCCGCCGACTTAGAGGTGCTCCTCACCCCAACCGGCCTCACGCACGCGGGATAATCAAAAACGCATCCGGGCACGCAGGGGGCGGCGTAGAGCCTGGGGGGAAGGTCAGCCGGCCACTCCGCCACCGCGGCAAATCCTGCAAACCCCCCCCCCCCCCGCTTCATTACACGAAGCTGAGTCACTTTTCAGGGCCGAACTCCCAACGGATGAAAATTTGGTCGAGGGCAAAATTTACCCTGGTGGAAATTTCACCTCGCCCTCTCTTAATTGGTCTGTCACTGGAATAAACACTTCACATTTCAGTCATATTATACTAAATCAGAGACAATATGAACTGGCCACAACATTTTCCATATGGCGGCTAGTTCTATTTGCTTCCTCCTCGCATTTCTAATTCGACAACGGGAACTTTCAGGGCAGAAAGTGTAACCGAGGGTCAGTTACCACGGTAGAAAATTTACTCTCAAATTGTCTTAATTAGTCGTTTACTATAAAGGCTTCACATTGAATTCACCACGCATATTTAGAAACAGAAACTTAGATGGAGAAAATAAGTTGGGCGAGGAGGACTCAATGAGACTTAACACAAAGTTTTGATTACTCTAGTTAGTTTCAATGGGGATGGCTGAGCTTCTCTCACCAAACTCTCTCTGGAAAATATCATAAAACTTGGGCTCCTTTACCCGTGCCCCTTATCTGGGGCCCAAAATTAAATTCATTACGATTTTAGCTGGGGATATCCAGAAACAACACTCGGATTCCTACCATCAGCAGACAAACATTGTAATCAATATCACTACATATATCGATACATTTAAAATGTCATTTCTCCCACGAACGATAAAAGATCAGAACAACATTATCCGACTGCGCTTCTGAGGAAAAGTATATGGTGTCAAAAGTTGTCAAGTGAGGAATTACCCCCTGCCGCATACCCTAGTGGTGGCTTGCAGGGTACCATGTTAACTAATGTCACTTTTGGCGAATATAAACCTCGTCAAGAGTGGTTTATGTTTAAGTGGAAAAGTCGGCAGCTCTGCTGGTAGAGCATCACGACATCCACACGGCTTCAACACTCTTATCAGTGGAGGAACATCCATTACTGCACAATTGTAAGACATTGGCAAAGAGGTCAAGCCGCATTACTATGCCAAAGTTGACGGAATAAAACATTTTGGATCGTCACGTCAACGGTGTATTCAATAAGAATTGACTTAAAATAGCTCCGGATTTCCAATTATTTCAATTGACCCAGGTTTTTATTTGATAATGTTATTTTTCAACTTTAACACATTTCTCATAATTTAAGTGACCGAGTGTTAAATTTTGATCCTAGCATTTGTAGTAAATAGTTTTAAGCAGGCCTAAAAATATCACCGAAAAAAGGTCTCGTAGACAAGTGAATTTTTTTGTTTTAGAAGGATAAATGTATAAAAAATAAAATCACGAAAACTCTAACCACGATACATTAGTGCGATGCCATCCGATCGACTAATCGTGCCAATGGCTGTAAATCAGATAATTTTGTTTTGAGAAAAATGGTTTGAACACTGCCAATATCAGAAGTGTGAGCAATTTCATTAAATGGTTGTGTGACAATCGAATTTGCCTATTGGACTCACATTATTCGTGAATAAATTGCGTAATTATTTTCCAAGTATTAATGGAATTGTTTGAGCTTGTGAGTTAAGATAAATATCATGCATGAAGTCTCGGAACACTGCCAATGCCACGCTTCTTGATAGTTTTTCCTGTTTTTGCGGTAATGATGCAATTTAATTCTTCCATATAAATATAAAATTATAGGGGATATACATTGAAATTACGATAATGTGATGTAGATAAAAAATATCATCTAAATCGTAAACTCATCTCTAGACAAACATCTTTTGAAGAGGACGAATGTATAAATCAATTAACACAGACGAAGCTATGGCAAGTCATAGCGACGCCCTAATGTCTGACCTTTGAAGAAAAAGATTACGCAGGAGGGTTTTTTTGACAGGAGGGGACAGGAAGAAAATGAAAGGATCCGAATCGTCGACACTTGTAGTGCAACTTTCCGCGTCTGCCCACGGCAGTCGTACATTTTCACGCGCGATATTATCTTCGCAACAAAGTGCACAGTGCATGGCCGCCCACGGTGGAAGGCGGCGGAGGGCGAATGAAATAGGAGGACAGGGAGGAGGCGTGCGCGATAAAAAGGGTGCGGAAGAAAGAAAAAGGCACGGGGACCACCAAACGCAACAGGTCACGCAGTGCAGCCTTTGAAAGGGGGCGCGCGGATTCACGGTTGGGGGAGCGGCGCGGGGGGTGTGGGTGGGCATGGGGGTGTGGGTGGGCATGGTGGTGTGGGTAGGGCGGGGGGAGGGTGGGCTGCACGCTCGCCGGCGGGTGACCACGATCCGATCAAAGCCCTCGAATGCCACCCGCCTTCCCTCCCACGTCTCCCCCCCAATCCCTCGTGACAATCCGACCAACCTGTCCGCCGCCCCTCCCCCCACATTTGCCAATCCCAGGCAACCCCCTCTAACTCCCCACGCCCCTTTCGCCAACGGGGTTGTGAACAGGCGACCGGGATGGTGGATGAGAGGCAATTGCCCGAGAATGAACATTCTGTCGACCAAACAAGTAAACAGTTTGAATTGCCAGATTAATAAAATAAACTTTGGCTCATCGCCCATAAAATTATGCATCCTCCGGTTATAAGGGCGATTGTGAGCTCGAATTGTGGCAGAAAGCTGGATAAAACATTATTCTCTGGGGCGATTGTGAGCTCGAATAGTGGCAGAAAGCTGGATAAAACATTATTCTCGATATTATGAGAGGTATGAAGAAGACTGCGCCCCCGGATGAGACGCATGGAACGAATAATGAAATACATCAAAGCGAAGGAATGCGTAGAAATGAAACAGGCAGCCAATAAATGTGTTGATTGGATGCATGCGTCACATTAATTCTAAGATTGAAGATCAACGATGATTACTCTAGATACTTTAGAAGATACAACTCCGTTGGCTGGAACAAGTGAGTTATCGAAGTGGCTCCTCACTGCATTCGTGATATTGCGAGGACGTTTAGCCATTGATGCACAGCCTATGGCTATCGAGATTACTGGTAAATATAAAATTACTTCGTCTACATCTACATCAATACCCTGCGAGCCACCAAAAAGGTGTGTGGCAGGGGGTGCAGCACCAGGAGGAAAGGGTAAGGGATGAGGGGGTTGGGGCTTTTCAAATGGATGGGGAAAGGTGGGGGGAATATGCAAAACAAAAATATATAAATATACTAGTATAACCATGTGCAGTCCCTACCCTACCTAGTAGGCTAATACTTGTTCTGTCGAACCGAATAGTGGGGGATTCCGATTACAAGCATTTTGGTATTTTATTGTTCTTGGAAAAAATAACAATTTAAACCTGTCAGTCTTGCAGTCTATCCCTCTAATCTCATATTCGTGATCCCTCCGCCCGCAATACGTTGGGGTTCGTATTATGTTCTTGATGTCATCGGCAAAGGACGTATCTTTAAATGTTTGTAATAAGTTTAATCTATATGGTAGACGCCGCTGTTTAAGGGAATCCCAGCCTAAATTTTCTAGCAAAGTAGTTACACTACTGCGTTGGTCATAACAATGTTTGACAAATCTAGCCCCCTTCCGCTGAACTCGATCTAATTCCGAAATCAAATTTATCTATTGAGGAGCCCATATACTGGCAGCATACTCTAGGTGGGGCCTGACTTGGGCAAGAAAACATCGTTCCTTCACTTTTTCGTCACATTTACCCAGCACTCTTTTTACAAATCCCAATTTTTTATAAGCATGACCGCATATTTCTCGTATGTTCTTTCCCCAGGACAGATCGTGAGTAATTGTTACACCCAAGTATTTAAAGGAATCTACCCTTGCAATTGCTGTTCGTTTCACTTTGTAACTAAATGGGAGGGAATCACTCCTCTCCCAAAAATGTATTACTACGCATCTTTTCAAATTTAATTCCAATTGCCATGTATCGCACCAAGTCTGAAAACTAATTCAGAAGGAAAGCCGGGACATAATCTAACAAGAGGAAGACGAAGTAGCTTATAGGGTCCCGGCTTCGAATTCCGGGAGGTGCCACTTAGGGCAACACTAATTTTAAATTCCGGGGAAAGCCGAATGGCGTCATAGGGAAAGACCCCTTACCCCTCCACTCCAATCTTGTGAATTTTACACGCCTTGGCAGGACTTAGCCACCCGAAGGCTTAAGCTTCGGGTAAGCTCACCTATATAAGCTAGAATTCGAGTAGATTAACTACGTCTATATACTGCTGGGGATGAATCTAACGAGACCGGGGCAAAACTTGAATCAAGGTCTTTCATTTAAGTGCCAATCCACGGAATTCCCCGCAAAACATCCTAAGGTCGTGGGGCATGAGGCCAACCATGATAAAGGGAGGAGGAATTTATATGAGCGGAGATAAGAATTACTGCGTGAACGTTCGTCTTTCTTATGCAAATTGCACAAGGGAAAAAAAACCTCGAATATGTATATTTCCGAAATTCTTATTATTTTCATTACTGTCCGAACTGCTGATCAAATGCAGCGCTTGGATTACTTTCTCGCAAGTAGTAATGCAGGAGATAAATTAATATTTTTTACATCTTTAAAATAGGTTGATTATGGAGGAGTCGTACCTTTAAGCGGAGTATTATGCATCTAATGTGAGGCGCTTTGGGTGCTTTCTAGGGTGATTCACCCGAAACTAGCACCCATCATCTTGCTACAGTCGAACAATTGTAACTGTGTTCCTTGGGTTTTTGTCCGATTGTCCTTGAATTATTGTCCGATGCTATCAAGGATAAAAAGGCGATTCTACGAAAACTATACGGAAAAATATAAAGCCTCTTCTTCTTCATGGTCCCTAAATTTCATATGAATAAAAACTTCATCAATAATTAAAACTGCCAAAGCAAACTTCTCATTTGGCAAAGCCTATTCCTATTTCGCAGGCGAGATCCCACAAAAATCATTTTCAAATAGGGAAAGGCGGATCCTATATTTCATTTCTTTTTGGTAAACCCTTCCGTTTTTTCGGGGAAATAATAAAAAACGGTCTTGGACATTCCTGAAGAAGCTCTACAATTCCGGTCGTGGTTAAGAGGATCATCATCGTGCGTAGGGGTCTGGAGACGGGGCGAAGGAGGTGGGTTGGCGACCCTCGCACGGCGAAAGGTCAGGGCGCGTCTGCGCACCACGCACCCACCGGCACTCCGCTTCGATGAGGTGACCACCCGGAGGAGAGATGGATTGCGAGACATCAGGGGCTGGGGTGAGAGGCACGTGATAATTGATTACGTGAAGAGGAATGAGACTAGGGTCGATTGATTCATTCCAATTAGTCGGACGGAAAGCATGACATTACGCAAACCAAAATGCATCGAAATGTCAAGAAAAATGGGATTTCTTGTACGAATCCATGACAGCGGCATTAAGAGAAAGTCTTTAGGGCCACATAGAAGGCACGGCTAATGAGAAAGATTGGCGTGGCTCATAAAATTGCGGGAAAAGAGGGGATAACGCATCCGGACGTGCTTGAGTAACACACAATACAGGATGCGAAGCAACAATTTGACGGCTCTTTTTCATTTCCTGCAGCATTTGTAAGTTTAAGACATACAGCAATAGTGGAGAACCCACACTAGACTTGTTTTCTCACTTCACCTACTGTACAAGTCAAATACCACCTACGGCGGCAAGAGAAAATCAACTGCCGCACCAATTACGGCGTCGGTCACCGGTTAATTGGTTCTAATACGGCGTAGCCATGGATGCTTTTACACACATTCATATATGTACAGGTGAAGAGGGATTCAAAATTCCGAAGGAGAAGCGTGCTGCGCCAATTTTGTCCGATAACTTGAGTTCCACCTTAGTACGTACTTAGTTACACAAGAATACGATTCATTCGAACTAGATATATGACGCATCTCTCTTCATTTCCGGGAGAGTGAGATAGGTCCGTGAGTCACCGAGTTGAATATCCTTTTGACAGTTCTCACGAATTTCGCTAGTTACCTTCCGTGGTCTCCACCACCTTTGCGTGAATTTTCAGCGGCGTCCTTTCCCACACTATTGCGCATCCCTCCGCTCTGGCCACTGACACAACGCCCCTCGCTACGCAAAACTATCATGGCTCACCACAGGCAACTGGTTTGTTCAACTCAATTTGGGACGCAGAAAATACTTTGACGCCCGATAATACATTGCGTTTTCATAGATGGGATGAAACTTAATGTATTAAGTAATTAATAAGAAAAATATGCAAAATAAATTTACGTGTAAATTTCAGAAAGAAAATTTTTATTCGTTCGACTGCCCCAGAATAACTTGAGAAGGAACGAAGTAAAGGAATGCAGCTTCCAAATTTCTGATGAAGGCTTAGATCGGATTCTTCGGGGATGTTTTTAATCCCACCGTATACCATTTTGGCACCAAGTTTCTCTTTGGAATTCCAATGAAATCAAAAAAACTTCAAAGACAAACAAATAAAAACTTGACACTCTTGGAAAATAAAAAAAAAACCAACTGTCCATTTTTGCACCACACCCATGCTGATATACAGGGGTATATGTAGATGTAGTCGAAGCCAATGCAATATGCACAACACACTAGGGTACAACACGACTTGTAATATAGTACTCAGGATATAATGCTTCCTCCCTATTAAACATTTTGTCTCACTCCTATTACCTAAACAAATGCTCCTTTGGCAGTTTGATAATTGCCAGCGACCATCACACGTCGTGGTGCCCACGTGATCAACAGAAATATATACCAGGGCGGATAAATCTGAGAAGAATTTTGGAAAGTTTTGAAGAAACATACAAGAGAGCTTGTATGAGAACCAATAAAAACAACATTGTGGGCCTACGCAGTGAAAGAATTGATAAAGCCGACCTTTCATACACACTGAAGACAAGTATGACCTCATAACCGTATCCTACGACGGAATCGACTTATGCTTTCTATGATAAACTTTTGATGAGAGCACGATTTTCGGCGAAAAAATATCACTAGTAATGGCTCGTCAATGGAAACGGGAGAGACAGTACTATGGCCTGCGTGAAGCTCCCCCATTTTGGAGAAAAATCACATATATGTCGATTTAATTTCATAGTTTACCTAAAGCCTGCAAACACGATTTATAACATTCCTATGAATCTGAAATTATTTTGATTTTAATAAATACTTTTCCACTTATATTTATATATACAAAATATGAAAGACCATTGTTTCTGGGTAAAGTTATGTTTTCATTTAACTAAGGCCAATAGGTCTAAAATTATGCAGATCTAGCATAAATTCCTGCGTCCGAAAGTTATATAATGCCTTCAAACAAGAATTACTGTCTATGCCATTTGAGAGCTCGATAGATAAAACATGAAAAGGAGTAGAAGGATGCATCAATAGGGAAGGCGACCGAAAGCTTAGGCCGTTCTCGCCATCAGGGATAGATGGAAATATGAAAAAGAAATCCATAAAAATATTAAAATCATATCAGTTCGCCGGCTAGAAGTCCTCAATTTCTACAGGACTTCAATATGTCATTTTGCACGATAGAGGTTACATCAAAATAATATAGCCACATGAGAGCTCACAGTACGGCATACACAACTAAATGGCGTTATGATGGACTTAATTAGCACTAATCTTAAAAACGTAATGATTCCAAACGCGTTCATAGAACACTTCACCAACGAGCCGCTTAATGATGTAATATTAGCCGGCGCCAGCCAACATTTAAGCCCTGGAGCCAATTCATGTTTGCTACGCATCGTTTTGAAGCAAATAATTTCGCAACTGTTCTGAGAGCGGTACGCCACAGTTTCGCATAAAGATGCAAATGAAGTTGTTGACAGCGACACAAGCAAATACGAAGGAAACCAATTTTTTCCGAGTAAACATAGCGACTAATTGAAGAAACAAAATCTGGATTTTTGCGGAAGTAAAAGAGATCTAGTATATCTCCTACGACGCGTGAAGAAGATAAAAGAATGGGAGTCCACGTCCGCGAGCACATTTCACGCCATCCGAGGGAACACGCAAAGCGGAACAATGCCGCGCCAAGTGTTTCGCCGAAATTTGTCGCGCCACGCACCAACTGGTAAATACGCTCGCACGTGAGCACACGATGCGCTCGAGGCCTGCGATGGAGTCGATGACCCGGCGCGGCGTTTTGAATGCCCGTCTGGGGTGCGGCGGCCATCGTAAAAATGCAAACCAATTAACGGCTATCTGCCCGTGGCGCACGAAAATAGCAGGCAAACTGTGCGCTTAAGTGCAAACAATGATAGCGGCAACTCCCGCCGCAAAATAAATGCCAGCATCCAACGATAACCAAGATGCAAAACAGGTCTCGAATGCGCTCCCATTGCCACGCTCCCGCCTCTTTAATATTCAAAGCTTCTCCAGCATCGCACAAATTTACGACTCGGGGAAACCAAAAATTCGCCAGAGAAATAAAAATTCACAACGAGGTAATTTCTCTCGGTTCTTTTTGGTCGGCGACAGAGGGTATACGGTTCAGGAGGCTCCACGGAAGGGGTTCCATCGCCGAAGGAATGAAAGCGTTCACATACTAACCTGGGAAAACTCGTAAACCACGCGATGTTTCAAAAATCCGACAATGTCATCACGCCGATGCGGAGTTATTTTGTCAAAAAGCGATCGACAAAATAAAAAAAAACTCACGTATTTAAGGTTGAGAGATAAAGTATGAATAAAATATCTCACAAAGTACAGGCACTCGTTAAACCGAAGAGGTAATAAAGAAAATCTCACACGACTGTAATAAAAGCCAACCTAATTAAAACTGAAGTTCAAGGTAATCTAGCACCGATAACAGAAATGTCAACATAAGAATAAACAAAGCCGCGCACTGAGGGATCCAACTGAGCTCCCCATTTACAGCGAGTATAAAGCATATCATCTTTAAAAAAATCACAGAGAGAACAGCATTCACCCAATTCCAAAACAAATGGGTTTTACGATTGCAAAGATGAACTAAAATCAACTGAACGAAATAACGTAGGTAAAATTACTCCCTAAATCGGTAAAAATCAATGGAAAAATGACTTTCACAATTAGAAGCGAAATATCGCTGCACAATTTTCCAAATGTGGAAGGTTAATATATTGACAGATGACGTCGAATAGCATCACCACAATAGCAATTTTTCTGCGCCATCACAAAGGAATAATTATTGGGTGGCTGACATTTCACTAGTCTTAATATTTTTGGGGATATATTCCCCCTTAATTTTCCGAAATACGAGAGAGTAGCTAATAAGTCCATTGTCGGATCAAGAAATTTCTTTTTATTATTAGTTTTGGTATTCTACCAGTTAAGGTAGGTTTTGGATGGACACAGCCTACGCGTATACGAAATGGTACGACACACCTCCTCGACTCTCCTAGCAAAACAAAACCTCACATCCGACACTACAATAAACCATTCTCTAATTCCAAATACATTCTCCCTTCAGTCCGCCCAATAAGTCTATCCTTTTCCTTCATCAACATTGCTTGCCTAACGCACTCCCCTCTATTTAAACCTTCAACATATCATCAACAATCAAAATGCTCTCCATCCATCTTCCCTGCCACCAACGGATTTCTTCCATCAGTCCCCCCTCTCCTCCCACACCATTCCCAGCTCATCCCCGTTGACATTTCGTAGCCTTTCCTATAATAATTTAATCAGAGATACAATTGATTTGTGTACTTAGGACTACGGCAAAAAATATGAGATTATTTGATATGTTACTAATAACAAACTGATAGGGAACAATGTAAGTAATTAGTGTAAAACTTATCTTGTAGTCATACGCAGATTGATTAGAAAAAAATTGCATACTCCACCGGAATGAATACAAATAACTGTACTCCATTACCAGGACTTAAAGGAGAAAAAGTAGGAAATATGCTAAGTTTGGAAAACAATGCAAGTTGTTACCGCCCCCTTACGCAGATAAAGTAGTACTTTAACAATCAGTTGGAGGGAATACGAGATTGCCTAAAGACAAAGGATACATTTCAAGTTAAAAAGTCATGTTGAGAGGATTTCCATGAATTCAATAGGAGACAAAACAACGAAGCACCTACTGGCTAAGATAAATGTATCACTCGAAGGAGGTATAAAGTGTGAAAACTCAAGATAATAGCACAAACAGTAAAATATAGTCCATTAACAGATTATCGGAGAAATGCAGAATGTAGAGGGTACAAACAACGAAATATTTGACGCTCCAATGTTCATCTACAGTCACAGAGACGAACACCATGTAGCCGTATCTTCCTAGTTTAAAACAGGCTACCCACGGGACCATCGGAATTCAGTAGCTTGGAAAGGGAATCCTTGGCTAGTAAACTAAATCAGATGTCTCGTGAGTCATACCCAGTCGAATAATGAGTCGTGATTCTCTAGTTGATAAATCGATAGTAGCCTAATTTAATGAAGTAGATATCAGTGGAGGCGACTGACGGCTGAGGCCAATTGCGCTATTTGGAATAGGTGGGCAATGCGGTAGAGGTAGGACGCTCGGGGAATGGGGGAAGAGTGGAGTAATCCGACATCTTTATTAAGGTACTCCTAACGAAATGTGCCAACACTTGAGTGGAGCGAATCAACGACGACTTACAGCTTTAGCGAAGAAAGTAGGGATCGGGGTATCGCCGAAAAAAAAATCTGCCGACGCCGATTCAACTCGAACTCGTGCCCTCGCGGCAGAAAACCACAGCACTAGTAATCGTACAAACCCGACCCCCTCATTTAGTTTATTTGTCACAATTCCTTTTCTATAACCTCATAATTTTCAGAAATCTTAATCATATCCCTAACTTCCCTGTTAGGCTGGATTTTTAAATGGTGCCAACATTTATGAAACATTTTTGTTCATTTTCTCCCAGATCAAATTTTTGAACTCCACAATCTTGAACAGTAAAAATTATTATTAAAACGTCATAATTATTTATTCAATATTCCTTTCAAAGATCCATCAAGACGCCTACCGATAGAATTTGAATAGCTACAAACCTAACTCTTACTAATAATAAATATTTTAAATTTTAAGAAAAAATACATGCAAATATAACATATGAGTCATTACAGCTCTGAAAAACAATGGTGAGCTGGTACTCTATTTTCAGTGTGAAAAAATTAAAGAGTGATATTCCGTTTGATTTACGCCATTTCCACCTTTAATGATAATTATTAGAGCTCTATATTCACTGGTCGAGGTCCATAGGTTCCAGTTCCAATAAATTCTAAGATTTCCAAAAAAATTACCGGGGATTACGCACTTTCTGATCTTAAGTTTTTACCCCAGAAACTAAAGAACAAAATATAGTCAATAAGACCTAGATAAGGCTTCCTAAGTTTTCTTAAAACAGTATTTTAATGTTTCTCAACTCCACTTTACTTTTTTGTAGCTTCAGGAGTAACCTTTAGGGTATCTATTCATAATTGACGCAAATATATGACCGTGGTTTTATTGTGACACGACGCGGGTATCGACGTTTAACCGGACGATGTCGTTTTACGTCGGAACCTGGGTCGCCCTGCAATAAAATCCGTGGAAACACGAAATATTCGTTTCCTTAACTCCACTTTACTTCATTAATAAGGACTGGATAATTTCAGCGTGGTGTTCCTACACGAGGACTTTTCAACCAAAATGAACCAGAAGAATTCGTATCCCATTACATCGTCTTCTCCCTCCACAAAAATGCTAATTATGTCTAATTCTGGGTTCTTACGCACGATTCAACTCTACTTTCGAGATACTTCCATGACCCTCTAATTTTCCGCCTTCTAGCAAAAAAAAAAGGTTTATCCGCTGCTCCGTTTCAAAGTTGACAAACACCCCACTCACGATAATCCTGAAGGTAAGTGGTAAGGAAGGAGGAGGAGAAATGCGGATTAGATACGGGCGATAGCAGGACATGAAAGGGGAGGGAAGGAGGAGAGGGGAAGATCAGAGTAAGTGCAGAAATGGGAGGGATGGAGTAAGCGAGGAGAGAAACGCTTATCTGCCACGCACAAGACTCGTGTTCGACCCAAGCTCCGCCGGCCCCGTCCCCTCCATCCCCTTGCGCGTATTACACCGCCATCATTGACTCCCACCCCTCCCCGCCTTCAACCCCCCCGCCCCCTGCCCAATCCGCGAGGCAGAGCCGTCGCCGTCCGCCGATTTTGGGGTCGCAAAGAGGCACTTTCGTACACTAACGAACCACATTATACTCGTCTAGACCACTGATTGCATTAGAGGTCAAAATGATCCACTGGAATTGAAGTCCGAGGCGTACGTCGACGCTGGGGAGTAGGGAGTGTTTCTCGGGGTCCGGGTGGGGGGGGGAGTTTGGTGGGCTAGGAGGGCGGCCGTTTGACGGAGGGGGTCGCGTTATCATTGCGGGGGTATTAGGTCTCACTCCTCTTTTCCCCCTGATCCCATCCTCCCCCGCTGCCCCCCCCCCCGCCCCCCAAACTCTCGTCGGTCCTCATCCTCCCGCGCAGAGGGGACCAAGACAGCGTCACGGGCACGCGGATGAGAAAAGGGGGTGGATGCTGCAAACAGTTTTCTTGCAGCTCCACTTTGATGAGGTTTGCAAAATTTTCCACACTTTCCACCCTAAAATTCACTTCAACCAAGACACTTTATTCTAGAGAGCCACTAATACCCATTGGTGAATCGGGAGAGAAAGGCTACGGCTGTGAACCAATGCGTCGTTAGGAACAGGTGAGAATCGAGGGGATGATGATATTAGGGGCGGAAGGAGATTGAAGAGAGGGGCCGCGGAGTCTACATTTGAACGTAAGGTGTCCGCGGATAAAGGTACCATCCGACGGAGGGAGTGCTAACACTAAGTTCACTTTACTCGTCATTTATTTACAGAGGTGTACGCATACTACCGAAACTTCTGCCCTCACCAAGAGTCGAATCCTGGCCTGGAGCACGGAGTCGGTACACGACATCCCTCACCAACAGCTCCCCCTTAGTGACAGTCTACTACTACCAGTCTATACTTAGTCTAATTAAACTACTAGCATTGCATTAGATAAGAAAATGAACAAAAAATACAAAATTATAAAAAATAGAGATACCACCACTAGGTTTCGTGTCTCCATAATTTTTGCCGTTTTTACATGCATGCAACTCACACAACTAGAGGAAATACGAGGGTCATCCGGAAAGTAGTACCCGTTCGTGAAATAAAAAGACAAAAGTAAATATTAACAAACATAAAAAATTTTATTTGAAAGAGGATACTTTAAACTACTTCTCAACATAATCTCCAAGCAAATTAAGGCATTTGTCATAACGTGTGACAAGTTTCTGTATTCCTGCTGCATAGTCCTTCGCCGCCAGCTCATTGAGATACGCGAGGGACCCATCTTGCACAAATTTTTGCATAATGCAGATGGTGTTTAACAATTTCATGAACAATTGTTCGAGAAACATTGGGAAAATGCTCACAGATGTCATCAATTGTGACGCGCCGATCGTTCCTCACGAATTCGTCAACTGAGCTCACCAGTTGGTCTGTAATGACAGACGGTCTCTCCGAACGCTCATCGTCGTGTGTGTTCCCCCTCCCCATGTTGAAGTTGCGACACCACCGCCGAACAGACGACTCGTCCATTACATTGTCTCCATACACCTCCTTTAATTGGCGATGAATATCACATGGGCGAACGTTTCTTGCATTGAGGAATTTAATCACTGCCCTCACTTCACAACTGGCGGCGTTCTCAATTTTTTTAAACATTGTAAACAATCACAGAAACAACACAGGCAATGCTAGCGTCACGCAACTTGGCTCAGAGAAGGCAGACAAGCCACTGAAGCTATCTGACCTCGTCCAGCGGCTACTCGCGTCGTCAGCACTTCATGCGGCACGAACGGGTACTACTTTCCGGATGACCCTCGTATTTGATATATGCAACAATTCATGTTGCTTCATATTTCATGAACAATTTAACTACAACATTTTTTTACTCATCACGTAGTACGTGAAGAATTTTACTATCACTTTAGGGTAGCCTTTCCACATTTTCCAACACATTTCTCAATTTGTCCACCTTTTTCCGCAGACGTGTAGGAAATAGAGTCACATTATGAGGCATTCCTACGTACGCATTCATATGCATTCCCGAATGTTTGGTGATTTTGGAGCATTTGAACTGCTTGCAATGACGGTACAAAAACCTTTCACAAAAAGTAATTCTAGCCGGACCCAATAAAAGCCTTCAAAAAGTACGGGGTAAGACTACACGGAATATCCACGATTTTCCTGTTTTTCTATATTTAATTACAGTCGTAGCAACAAATCTCTAGCTAATAAAAACGAGGAAGGTCATGAATGGAGATCTGAAAGCGAGAGGGCGGGAGAACGGACAGACAAGAATTACGAGATAAGGTAATCGTCTTTAATTTTTGGGGTGAGGTTCGCGATTGCTCGAGTCCCTCCCCGCCCCCTAATCCAGGGAGGGAGGGAGGGAGACCGGGAGACGGGGTTTGGGAAGATGCAAGCAATTGCGGTGAGGGAAAGGGGCTGGAAGGGGGATCCGCCCCTCCGACCAAACAACCCCCTCGAGTGCCCTTCCCTCCGCACGCCCTCGGCCCTCCACTGCAGCCGGGGATCCAAAAAGGCGGCTATGGGGGGGGGAGGAAGAGGGGCGGAGAAGGGCTTTTGAGTGGATGAAGGAGGGACACCGGGAGGAGCGATTAATAGAGCAATGCGAGGCCGCCAGACGCGACGGAGTTCTCCCCACACCACGCCCAACGACGACCAGCCCTGCCCGCTCGAACGCCCTCCCGCCCCTAAGGATTAAGCGCCCCGCATTCATTGAAATGCGACCGCTCTCTCTGCAAATAAACTCCGTTAGAGTACATCCATTGACGCAAAAAGTAAAATCATTATGAAATTGACTAGTTGATTCACTTCAATGAAATACTGATTCAATTCGGTACTGAACCGGATAAACCTGAACGACCATATGCACGGCGAGTCACGTGAGACTGCCGAGCTAAGCTGCGCAACCTGATGCAAAGGTGCCGCTCACTGTTCAAGAGATGTCAACCATGATCATGGCAATTTTCAGGCTTTTGCCATTATGGAAAATATCATATGTTGAAATGATTTAATATAAAAGCGTCGGTCGGAATGAGTTTGTTCGGAAGGGTGAAAATTACGCCTTTTAACAACAGCCTCATTGACTGACGCGTTTGTTTCCGACTGCGAGTCATATCCCGTATAAATTTTACGATTAAACTCGTTTCTAGGAATGCCCGAAGCAGACGTAATAATACAAACGCACAAAGACCGAGATGGGATGTGTGACTGCATGATTATTGTTTATAAGTACCAGAACGTACAAACTGGCTGACATATTTGATACTACAGGCCTGATCGGAATCCCATTTTAAATAAAGTTCATAAAATGGGATTCCGATCAGGCCTGTAGTATCAAATATGTCAGCTCCCAACCACATACTAGCGAAAAGGCTTAATGTACTCTTCAGGGAGGTTTCCAAATTTTCCACGGAATATGGTGTAGTGAATTCCTTGGACCTTGTGAACAAACTTATGAAAAAGGTCATCCCGAAAAAGTGCATGCTTGTTTCCTTTGATGTACGCAACCTTTTCACCAACGTGCCACCCATGGAAGCGGTGAACCTTGCCGAAGACATCCTCATCCGGAAATCCATCCCAGTTCCAGTTATAAGTGAACTTTGTGCATTACTTAAGACGTGTGTTTCCCAAAATTATTTCATTTTTAATGGTACCTATTTCCAACAACCCAATGGTTTAGCCATGGGCTCGCCCTTGTCCCCACTCCTGGCCGATATGTATATGGACAATTTTGAAAAAGTTTTGTTCTCCTCAGCCTACCCTCTCATTAATAATGTATTTTGTTGGTTAAGATATGTAGACGATGTCTTCTGTGTGTGGACAGGTTCTGATAGGCAACTAGATCAGTTTCTAGCACATCTAAATTCTATCAATTCTAATGTACAATTCACGTGTGAAAAAGAGGAAAAAGGTTCCCTGAATTTCCTCGACCTATCCATTTCTAAAGACAAAGATGGGTTACAGTATTCCATTTTTAGGAAAGAAATGTATACAGACCAATTAATTAATTCCTCTTCAAGGCATTGCTTCACCCAAAAGCTTTCGGCATTTCATGCAATGATCCACCGTTTGACCGCTATCCCTATGTCAAAATTCAATGTAAATAAGGAACTTAATGTAATTAAAACGTTAGCAGTAAACAATGGGTATTCAGAAGATCTAATAAATAAACTTTACCGGAATAAACTTACAAAAATAGGCTTAAGCCACATTTACAACCCCGAACATGTAAAAGATCCCACTGCCAAATGGCGGAGAATACTATATCTTGGGACTATTTCTCAAAAAGTAATTAAAAGTTTACCTAAAGAAAAAATTAAATGTGCCTTTTACAGTCGTTCATGCCTTAAGAACCTGATCTCTCACACTAAAGACAAAGTCCCCGAAAACGAGAGGAGTGGAGTGTATGAGTTAAAGTGCTCGGATTGTAGCACAAAGTATATTGGACAAACAGGACGGAAATTTAAAGAAAGGATTAAAGAACACCAAACATGTGTAAAAAATAAGAACATAACATCCCTCTTTGCAAAACACCTCATCGAAAGTGATCACAAAAGTGACTTTGTGACAAAAATTATTCATTTTGAAGAAAAAGGTCAAAGGCTCGATGCTTTGGAGCAGTTAGAAATTTTGAAATGTGTCCGTTGGAAAGATGATCTTGCCAACGAAATTTTGTATCCCTCCCACTCCCCACTCCTAGACCTACCACTCTTCTAAATCAAAAATGTAATTCTCTTTTCTTCCCAGCTACATTGTAACCTTTTTACCCCTCCGACCTCCCTCTCTGACCAACCCCCCCCCCTCCTATGATCAGAAGGTATATATAGCCAGCGTGCTTCTATGAGGACCACCTGATGATGACGTTCAACGTCGAAACCTGGGTCGTGTGTTTTTAAATAAAGTGTGTGGAATTACAAAGTCAATTATTTCATTACATTTCAAGAGATAAACTATATTCATAACAACTAAAAATATTACCTGCACAGGGAATTCTTCAAGGTATCCGTCCTTCCAACGCCCGACGTGGAAGGAGGGGATCACAGGAAAGTATTGCATCAATAGCTACCAAATTACGCGCAATTATGGAATGCTTTGACCAAAAAATTCGTATCAAACCCAGTCTTTAGCATTTTTATTTTAGTCGTTTTCCTTACATAGAAGCACTAGCCATATTTAAAACGCTGGTTTTCGTGTGAATATATGGCTCATGTAGATTCTCATAAGAAATGTGTTTTTGATAAAAATGTTTTCAAATACAACTATCCTAAATAAGCATATAAATTAACTCATAGGCGTCCTTTCAGGATAAAATGAGTTCGTACATGCATATCTCCCATCATGCGAAACCAATCAAAACGACCAAAGTTGAAGTCGATTCCTTTTTACTTTCTAACCGTCGAAGCAAAAGAAAAGAAATTGACTTCGATGGATCAATTTCTCCTGTCGGGGAGGATCGTGCCGGGATCCACGATAGAGGCAGAATTCTGCGGGAAAGGCGAGCAGGAAAGAAGTGGGGGCGTCGGGTACGTAAGGATGCCTTCACAACGCGCAACCCCGTCCATCGCCTCCAGCCACTTAAGAAGTGCCTTCCTCGCCGGTGGCCGTCAGAATTACCGTCCTCGGCGGGTGGGAGGCACTGGCCATCGAGGAAATCACTGTGGAGGAGGAGGGGACGGAGGCTGCATGCAGCAGGCGGCCGACGGGCCCCCGCGCTCTGTAGTGGCGGTGGGATGGTGAAGGCATCACAGGGGAAGGGGTAGAGCACGCGGTGGAATTCTGCGGAGGGCCTGAAGTCGCACAGGAAGCGGGGGGCGCGAGAGACGGCAGGGAGGGGGGGAGGAGACCCGGCCGCAGCATTCATTGGTGCTAGTCTGGCGGACTAGTACCAGTGAATCTACCAGTTGCAGGACGGTCCCTGAAAACTATTACTCATCGAAATGGACTTGCACGACGACACAGATACCCCACATTGTTTCTTTTCCCACAGTCTTGCTTAAAGCCCCACCATGTCACCCCAAATAATAGTTTTCTTATTCCTTCTTCCCCAGTAATCCAAAAACTTCCCTCCGAAAAGTGAAGAGTCAGGCGTGATGTTGTGGAATCGAGACATAATAAAAACTTCGTTGCAATTTTCCACAGTTAAAACTTTATTTCGACCATGGTTTCGATACACTGTATCATCATCAGGTCACCTTTCATGTCAATTTCATGTAGATGGAGAGTGCGGCATTCGCTTTAAGCCTTCATAGAGGTTCAATTCAGTGAAAATAAGCTTGAGGAAAATGCAGTCCTCAGAAATACATTTCGAGACACACAAATTACATTGGACATAATTACTTTAAAGGTACGTGGAACATGGCAAAGAAGATGGTTTAACATTGAACATGGCAACGTGGATGGAAGGAAACATGGGGGAGAGAGCTGAAAAGAGCCGGGGGAACGAGAATTGAAAAAAATAATGGACCACTTAAAGAAATGCACGGTTACTCTAAAAGGAAAAGAGTGAGGGCGTGGGTAACAAATGGGGTAACTCCTCTTCCGAGTACGGAGGCATACCGACGAGTTTCGTCTCCGCCCAGTCGTCTCTCCCGCACGCCCACCGAGTACAGAGAATCGCCATTCGTCATGAAGACAACGGTGCACGCCAATGCATTGCAAAAACCATAACTTTCTTCCTTTTTTCGCAGTACACCTCGTGCCAAATAGGGAGAAGGAAAGGACATGACCTCTTGGGCGTGCAACGGGTCGCGTATGGACAATCCCGGCTCGACGTCCACCAAGACCAGAGAAGTGTGTGTGGGAGAGTGTATTTGTGAGTGTGTATATACATATATATACACACACAAATATATACTTATATTTATTTATTTATACATAAATATATGTGTGTGTGAAAGACACACACTAAAGCATCCGCATCAAATTTACTTCCCACCGCGCTTCCCAATGAGACACATTTCGCTCAAATATTTTCCACTAACACAGTTCCATTATTAGGCTACAAACAGTCATTTTATCATTGAGCTGCTAACAACCCGAGGTCTCAAAATTCTTCAATCGGAAAGTGGTTCATAGAGATAAAAAAATTTTAATGGAAAACCTACAACTTACGATCTCTAATTGCATACGATGGATAAAGATGCAAATTAATAAGAGGCCTAGGTACTTAGAACATTCAATATGGAGCCCAGTGGTCTCATCCTTCACGTAGCCCTAGAGAAGACGTTACGACAACCTTCGGCTGAGCAAACGTACTTTTGGGCTAGGGTGGAGAAAACAGTCGACGATTTACATAATTTTCTATTACGCCAGTCATGACGGCGCCAGTAAACTTAAGCGCCTCCTAACTAGCATCTGTTCCACCTTATTCGAGGAAACCGGTTTTCCCCACTGAGTTAAAGTCGTAAAGTGAAAGCTTCGGAAGTCATACTTTTTTTTGCATAAACAAACGCAGGAAAAATTGAGGCCAAAAAAATATTCAATTATTTTTAATCAAATGCAATTCTCATAAATTTGTATCATGGGAGTACAACGAAACCAGCTGTTAAACAAGTGGACTCGGGATTAGACACATCATTCCCGAGAGATGACATTCGTTTTGCCCGATCCCATCCAAGGTAAAGAGTGACACGCTTCGGGCACCATTTTATATTATTATTGGCATTCTACCGCTCAAGGTGGATTTTTGATGCGCAAATACCTTACTTACTATACCTACCGTTTCGTAAGTCCCAGTCCATCCATTTTGAATATTAATGATCAATGATTAGAAAAAAATTAAAGACAGTATGTGGTACACCAGAAAAAATATATGGCATAAATCGACAAGAAGGCACCAACTGATTGAGATGAGTTATCGTCTACACACGTTTATGCTTCCTCAAATCAATGAAGATTATAATGATGACGGTAATGCCGATAAGCTTACGCGTCACAAATGTGCGATGTGGAGGAGAGGGCACGGGACTGCGAATGAAAACAAAGGACGGCGACGGTGGCGATGCACGACAGAAAAGTGAAAGTCGCCAGACGAACGGTGAGCCAGTGGGACCCGAGTGGCAGAAGGAGAGAGAGAGAGAGAGATAAAAGGACTCCGGGATTGTCTCAAGGGTAACGAAGAAACGACTACCATTTCCCGAGGCTGCCAAAATCACAGATCGAAACCGCGAAGGCAAGAAAGACAAAGTGCCCTAATTTTCAATTCCATTTTCACACGTCCAGGAAAAAAAATCGTCGATGGGCTCGATCAAACAATTTGGAATGCAAACACACATGCTGCACGGAAATGCTAGCCGTCGGTGTTTCCGCTAATGCGCTGTGGGTTCGAAAATATTGCTTGATACATAAAGACAGAGTTGGGCCTGACTGATCAGGTTGAAAGTGTCCACTCTCCGTACTGCACTTTTTTTCGACCTCTCCCGCAGGCAGCACCGCTTGCAGTTTTGTTTTCTCCCCAATTTAGGCACGTTTCATAACGTTCTCCGCCGCTAGGGCTCGTTGGACTCACGTAAAATATTGGATTCCTACTAAACTAAGAGATATTCAATAAATTGCATAAATAAAAATATCCTGGGCTGTATTAAAGGCTTTTTGAATGGTTGCATAACCAAAGGGTGGCAATCGTAGTTGGTGTTAGCTCTAATTCAGCAGAAGACACTTCACATGTTCCCCAGAGGAATGTTATCGGACCTATTTTTATGCCTTCTCCACGCAAACGACATTAAGTCCGTGGTTAATAGTAAGATACGCTTATTTGCAAAAGATGCAATGGTTTACATAGATATCCGTAGTCCTGAGGCAAAAAAAGCTGTAGCACAACACTTAAATGCTATGTAATGTTGGTGCGACACTTGCAAATTATTATTCAAATTTAAAAATTGGGTAGAGATGAATTTTTGGAATTCCCTCTCGAACGCCTGCTGCACCCGGAATACCGAAATAGAAAGTTGAGACTCAATTAAATATTAAAGCGTCGCCCTCACTCACGACCTCTCCTGGGTGAAACATATAAGGGGAATTCACATTTGTGTACAAGGTAACAAAAAATTAGGATCTATTTAAAGAGTGTTGGGTAAATGTGATGAAGAGGTTCAAGAGAAATGCTGTCTTTCGCTGGTTAGGACTAATTTAGAATATGCTGCTAGTATATGGTATCCTCATTAAATTGGATTGATTGCAGAATTTGATTCAAATCATTAGAGGAACTAGGCTGAGAATCATCCACGGGTCGAACGTTAATTATAGATTAAATCTCTAGCATAAATTGGAAGGACTTCTAAGTGAAAATATTGAAAATATACTATTACTCCCCCCCTCGTACGATGGTATGAGAGATCATGTAAACAAAATTACTGAGATTCAGAGTAGAACAGATAGATTTAAGATGCCATTTTTTCCACGAACGATAAGGGATCAGAATTACACTACCCGACCACGCCAGGGAGGAAAAGTATTTGGTTTTCAAAATTAGTCTCGTGTATAATCACCCCCTTTCACACACCACGGCAGTGACTTGCAGGGTGACAGTTACGAGAGATATATAGATTACTATTATTGAAAAACAATCTACAGAATGATAGATCGTGCCAGCGGACGAAGACCACGAGTGCAACATTTTTCACAGATGAGTTGAAAAAGATTATGTACCATACGTGATCTTGAGGGTAAACAACGCACTAAATATCACAACTTATAAACAAGTAGACGAGACATTTTTATTATTTTACCGCATAAAAATGGCTACACTTCGGATAGCACCATTTATCACTCATCATACAGGTAGCAAAAAACTGTTGATATCGAACCGTAACCTTCTGAGCAAAAGGTGAGGCAAACGAAATGATATCATTATTCATATTTAGTAACGCAGCTGGCACGTGGAAATTTAAACCCCCCTTATAAGCTTCATTAGCCTTAGCTAATAAATGCTTCTTTGTGGTTCTAAATTGTGTGGAATTAAACGCGAGGAGAGGACATTATTCCATGCTACATTACTGCCTTTACTCTGTTTTTCACCTGATTATGCGGAAAATAACGGTCGAGGAGTAGGCATGCGTTTCTTTTTTTACTACTTCCAAGAAATTATTGTTCCACCAGCGAACTCTTTAATCATCCTAAATGCATCCATATGTTAAAAAATCATTTGTTTTTTAGCATGTGAATTTTTTGGGAATAATAATTGCCACGCTACTACTATTCTATTAAAACTAGTTTACATATTTTCAAAGAGTATCAGATACAGTAATCAACGCTTTTACGAGATAAAGGTAACAATTCAGTTAAAGAGACGAAAAAAACTCAATCGGAGAGTAACCGATAGTTGCGCCAACACAGAGCAGAGGAATTGCTGGGCGATAGTCGTGATATTCATTTCATACATTTGAAATACATTAATTAATGTTTTTGTCTTCCGATAGTATTTGTGATAGCTCTTACTTGTTGAAATCTACAGCAGGATATCGCAGGAGAAGCATACAAATGTATTACTAGCAGAAAGAGTGAAGATTGTATAAGTGAAAATACCGACAGGTACGCGCATTCACGTTCAATGCTCACAACCAGAGAAGGTTACATTAATGAGGGACTGCTCGCGCACACTAATACTGGGGAGATCGTGGCTGAAGCACATCCGAGAACACCTGAAGAGGCAGTACGGCTGTTCGAACCCTGAGCTGCGATTGCAAAATATGCTAAATCATGCTTCCGGTCCTTTCCCGTTCACTCTATTCAAAGATACAATCAATCAACGAGTAAAAATGTCTTGACAAACTTCAATAACAAAGACCTCTTAATCCGTGATGCTATTACCCCCATCGTAATACTGTAGGAGAGATGATGTCAATAAAATTAGAGAGATAAAGTGTAGAATAGATAGATTTAAGATGTCATTATTTCCACGGACGATAAGGTATGAAAAATAACAGTGTCCGGTAGGGTCATGTTCAGGTAAAATTAGTCTTGTGTGCAATCACCCCCTGCCACACCCCCCGGCAGTGGTTACAGGGTACTAAAATAAATAAACTTAAAAAGGATTGGAGGTGCAAAAACAATATTGACTCTCTTGCAAATAGACAACTAGACGAAAGACAAGAAGCATTATAGAAAAAAATCACCATGAATATGACAGTAATGTGTCAAATTTTGGTGAGGAAGAAGCAGGAGGACATTTATTTCGAAGGAGGCCATGGAATGGCGCCGCGCCAAGATTAAACCATGTAATCTTTCTCTCTCCCCCCGAAGAAAAGACGGCAGAATAAAGCTTGCATCAAGGGCGAATGTGTCAACGAGTCTCGAGCAGGAGGAGGCTGACCACACTTTATAAATGAATTACGACTCTTACTGCTCCAATTTACTTTATTTGAGGAATTTAATGAAGAGTCGGATTTGCGACTTCAAGATCGTAGCTAATGAATCTAATCAAAGTAAGATACACATATAGACTCTTCCGACTAGACAGATGAATAATGTCTTCTGTAGAGGCCTTTTGAGAAGTTACTCCAACACGATGATGACTACAGAGGAATTATTTCCATGTACCAAAGATGGAAGCAAAAGACAGCGCTTCCAAAGCAGGCTGGAACTTTGAATACCACACATTATTGTTTGACCACCAATACCCCACTCGTGTAAACAAAAAACCGCAAAAAAATCCATAAAATCTTATTAGTATTTCAAACTTATCCTTTTTGAATACCGTGAAAAATTCAATCCCCAACCGAGTACAAATAATATGTATCAGCATGCATCAGGGAGTACATGTTGACCAGTGCAATAGTGATGGAAGAACATAAAAATTCTAATATTAACAGCATAATTCTAACAGAAGAGTGCATATTTTCTCCGACTACTGCAAGCCTGTGAATCTCACTGGAGGAAATGGAGAGAAATTTATTACCCTGAAAAAGTGTGCAGCTGTAAACTGAGTGGAATAAAAAATTTCCCGGACACAAGAGATGCCGCGCAATGAATGACATCCAGACATCGGCACTGCAAGCGCGGTACGCATTGGATGGAAGGGCACAGGCGTCATAAATTACCATTGCTCAGTGCAATCCAATTCTTTTTATTCCATGGCCGCTCGACCCCAGCGAAGATGCGTAGGAGCTTTAAAAACAAGGGAGGAGTCTTCAATTCCTCCGTCGTCTCGGCAAGCCTAAGTGGAACTGCATTTCCGCTGGCCAGCCGTGACGACGACCAAACACGGCTGCGTTTTCTCCTCCTCCGCCTTCACTCCCTCCGATGGCGGGAGGACACGAATGCGGCGGCGGGCAGCATGGGAACGAGGAGGGAAAACCGCAGCTGGACGGAATCGCGGGCGATAGGGGAGGGGCAGGGCTCCGGGGAGGGGAGAGCGCCAATTCACAGCCTCTAAGGCGAAGACTGAATGGCGGCGGCGACGGCAGCGGGGTAGTGCATCGTCCTCTCCGCGGAAAAACGAGAGGTGGGGGGCAAGTCAGTGGACCGCGGTCTGAAGTTAACATCTGATCACCTCCACGACCGTCAGGGGCAGCACCGAAAATGTCCGGAGACAACGAAATTCACTCCATTTCACAAACACATTTCTGAGAGTGAACATAGGAAGTCTAGCGAGGCTGCAAAAAAAGTTATATAAGCGTAGTGAACGGAAATTTATCGCTCTTCTAGCATGATGACAAATGAGCTTTCTTACAACTTCACACCTCGAAAAAATCCTATTTGCACGTAATTTGCTAAATTCACGGATTCGAATCCCGTCTCGAGTATAAAAATAAATTTCCAGTGAGGTGGCAATACGAGTAATTATACACACTTTTATATATATATATATATATATATATATATATATATATATATATATATATACATATATATACATATATATATATATACATATATATATATATATATGTGTGTGTGTGTATGTTTTCATATATACATATGTATTTATATATAATTATATATATATATGCATGTACAGGGTTCGTCCGGAACATAAGTGTACTGAGCTCAGGAAAAAAAATTTATTACACTTTTACATATCTTAAGCTAATATTCCTCAAAATAGGACCCTTGTGAGTCGATACACTTGTTCCAGCGGCGTTCCCATTCCTGGAACGCTCCCGCGAAGGCATCATCGGGAACCTCTCGAAGACACGTCGTCACGGCCTCTTTGACGGCGTCCAAAGTCCCGTATCGCGTTCCTTTCAAACTCCTCTTTATCTTCGGGAACAGAAAGAAGTCCGGTGGTGCCAAGTCCGGGCTGTAGGGCGGGTGCGGCAGCGTTGCCACGCCGTGCTTGGCCAAGAAGTCGGACACGACAAGCGCGGTGTGAGACGGCGCATTGTCGTGATGCAGCCGCCAGATGTTTTTGATCGCTGGCCGGACGCGGGCGACTCGTTTTCGAAGCCTGTCGAGCACTTGGACGTAAAATGCAGCATTTAAAGTTTGTCGTTCAGGTACAAATTCGTAGTGGACGACTCCCCTTTGGTCAAAAAAGACAATGAGCATCGCCTTGATCCGAGATTTGCTCATGCGAGCTTTCTTTTGACGGGTTGATGATGGGGTGTGCCACTCCGCACTTTGTCTCTTCGACTCCGGGTCGTACTCAAAGATCCACGTCTCGTCACCCGAAACAACGTTCTCTAAAAAATGTGGATCATTTTTGCAGTGATCCGCAAGTTGTGTCGCGATTTCCAAACGATTGAGTCTTTGATCATCACTGAGCACTTTCGGCACCAACTTCGCACAAATTTTTCGCATCTGTAATTGGTGCCTAATAATCTCGTGCACTATTGTTTTTGGCACATTACACTGCTCTGCTATCATCCGAACACTAAGACGACGATCAGAGTTCAGTACATCGCGAACTTCTCGCACATTTTCGTCGGTGAGTGTCGTTGATGGGCGTCCAGGCCGTGGTTCGTCGTCGACCTCTTCTCTGCCCTCCACGAACATCTTGTGCCACCGAAAGATCATGTTTCTGGACATGGCTGACTCCCCGTAAGCCTGGTTAATCATACCGACAGTTTCGGTAGACGATTTCCCAAGCTTTGCCGCAAATTTGATGGAATAACGCTGCTCCAAAAACTTCGGCATCGCGTTCCGTGACGTGGGTCGAGCGTGGAGGTTCGCGTTAACAGAGCTCCTCACTACACCACAGCTCAGAGCCGACTGCCTTTTTCAGCGTCGCTTGCCAACATACCCCCCTCCAATCGCAGCCCGTCAGAGCGGTGCTGGGCGCGCCTGGAGCGGCGGGAAAAAATCAGTACACTTATTTTCCGGACGAACCCTGTATGTTCACACAGGGTGCGGCGTTTAAATCCGGGCAAGCACGCGTTACATCGAATGAGATTACCTCGCCGGGTTAGCGAAACCTTCCCCAGACTTCTCCGAAGCATTATACTTAGCCACAATATCGTAAACAGTTTATCTGGGGTACCACAAGAATCGAACTAGTTCGAAATATAACGCCCAGCGGGAACACTTTCGATAATAGCGACTCTTCGATTGTACTCCAAACTTGTACGAATCATGTCGGCCATTTTAAGGTTACGACTGTTTACTAGATGCCTGTAGCTTTCACGAACACGAATCGCCTACCGGAATTTCAGCGCCGCACCCTATTTATGTTTATATATATATGTATGTATATATAGTGAATACAGATACATTCAAACACTAAAACCCGCCATTTGGCGGACAAATATTCATTCAATGGAAAATAGATACAAGGAAAAGGGATAGGAACACATATAAAGGGCGAACACGGGAGCAATGTAAATTACGTTTCCTCAATAACACAAGTGGCTAGAGCACCGGCCCGGAAAGTCGAAAGATCTGTGGTTCAAGTCCCGGTCAAGGAAATATTTTTACCCTTGTGATCTTCTCGATTCCGCCTTCCCCACCTCTCCTGTGTTCGTCCTTAATGTGTGTTTCTATCAACTTTTCCTTGCACCTATTTTCCATTCATATACATACCCACACTGCCATATATATATATATATATATATATATATATATATATATATATATATATATATAATACGGAAACATTCAAACGAGCAGCACAATAATGGGACGGCACAATATAACACAAATAGCAACATTTAAAAGGACACTCACACGGTAAATTTTTGTATAGATAAGGACTTTTATGGCGTTTGCTTAGCCTTGATAAACACTTGCATTTAATTATAGTAAAAAATAAAAAAGATAAACACAATCACAACTCGCCTCGATATTACGACAGTCCCAGCCACAATTAGTCGTTCCTGAAACACGTCATCTTGGAATATCTAGAAGCTGTTCCAGATACACGACATGTGAGAATTTCCAATTTTTGCCAGTTGTTACTTTGTTGCCGATTAAGGGAGTGAGTGCATAAATACATATTCATTTAAATTACTCCAATAATGTACATTTATCAAGATTACTACAAGTGCATGCAATACGGTATGTAAGTGAGGTATACTTCACGCATACAAGATAGGCCGTAGGTAACAAGCAGGACAATAACTAAACCTAGATGAGATAAAGACAACACGCCAGGCTACTTAGAATGAAAAAAGAAAAGTTTCCCCCAAGCGCAGTCTAATAGTGTAATCCTGATCTCACTGGGATCTGAGATGATGTTGAAAATGTATCATTAGCCCCATCGTAATTCGGCAAAGATATCATTTCAATAAAATTAAGGAGATTAAGTGTAGAGCAGATAGATTTAAAATGTAATTTTTACCACGAACTATAAGGGACCGGAATACTGTTGTCCGACAGCGCTAGGAGGGAAAAGCATTTTGGGTCATGATTACTACGATGAGTACCCACAGCCGTACACCCTAGCGTTGGCTTACAGGGTAATAAGAAATTTAAAATATCCCTTATCGCTCGCGGGAACAATCTGCCGATTCTGCAATTGATATCTCTAATCTCATTTTCATTGTCTCTTCGATGGGGCCAATAATGAATTTTCGACATCATCGCTCAAGAGACCTCCTTCAAGCGTACACAAGAGATTGGATCTGTAATTTGTCTTTCTCTACTGAGTGATTCCCAATATAGTCCCTCTAATAATCTAAATTAATAATAACAATGGTTTACACATATGTTTCGACAATCTCTCTAATCTTCCGCGCGGTGTGGGGAGGGAGAAACGGGCCACTTCGGAGAGATCTTGCGCGACCGAAAACATTCGCGTGCGGCCCCCCCGCGACAAAGGCCACTGTTTAACTCTTCGCGGAGTAGGAAAGCGAGTCGGGGGGCACCCCCCCCCAGAAGTTATTCGGCCAAGCCCAGATACTTAAAGGCTATTATGGCATCACGAGTTGTTATCCCCCATTAGATATTACTATTAAAACATTATTAGAAGATATTTTAATTGCTTCCCCTCGGAGAATTTGCTGATAAAAGCCGTTTATGAGAATAATTCTTCAGTACAGGAAACAAAACATTCACATTGACTTTACACGAACGGAAACAGGAAAAATAGGGCCTGTTTGACATTGTTTTGACATTGCATTTGGATTACATGGTATCCTGAAAGCCACTGGTAGTGTGCGTGGCTGGGGGTGATTATACACGAGACTACTTTCGGCACAAAATACTTTTCCTCCCTAGCGCGGTCGGGCACCATTATTATGATCCCTTATCGTTCGTGGGAAAAACTAAAATCTATGTTCTACAATTAATCTCCATATTTTCATTAATATTATCTCTACTTACTTACGTAGTACGATGATGCTCATAATATATTTTCAACATCGCCGCTAAATAGACATCCTTCCAATTTATACAAGAGATTTAATTTTTAATTCTACCTTCGCTCCGTGAGTGATTCCAAACCTAGCGCCTCAAATAATTTTGATACGCCACTCAGTTTATTTGGTAAGAATAGTAAACTTTGGACATATCCATTTTATTTTTCCAACCATTCTCATACCCATCCCTCGATTGACGCTGAGGTGGGATTTTTTCCCTTCCACTACAACACTACGCGAAGGAGGGGTCGAAGTGCGAGAAGCTCCCTCAAGTCTTATGTTTTCATGGTAGAAACATTCTTGTATTACCATAAAATCCTGTTGGACACAAGTCTACATATATGAGCAGCTACATTACTTTAATAGGGCAAAGTTGCCAATGGCCAGCAACTTCATATATTTAAAAATCGTGTTCAATTATTAAAAATACCAAGTCCATTACAATGAAATCATACAGGTTTTCACTGACGTGACAAAAGTTCTGAAATTTCTCAACAGCAGTCCTCCTGACATCATCTTACAGTTGTGGCACCAAAGGCTGAGTATGCTGTCTGCCACTGAATACTCTGATCAACGGATTAGTTCATTTTTGTACCCTGCAAGCCACCGCCAGGGTGCGTGGCGGGGTAAGAATACACACCAGACTAATTTTTACCCGAACATAAATCTACCGCGGTCGGAAAATGTTATTCGGATCCACTATCGTTCTTGGGACTTTACTTATGCTGCAACTTGAGACGAACTAGGCTAGCACTGAGCAACTTGGCTTGAAAGATATATTTTTGTAACGCAACTGAGGATTGCAAAAATTAAAAAAAAAACTATTACTTTTATTTCCCAAGTATCACTCCAAACGGAAGGGCTGACATGTTTCTATCACGACCCTGACAGTGTCTAGCTTTGATGTTTGGCAATACACTATTAATCCATGAAAAATGCACTGGCAATGAAACTGAAATACGAGAAATCGTATCTCCAGGGCCAAAATAACGGGACTTCATCAGAAATGCCCAAATTCATACACATACAGTAGCGAAATCACATTATTTCGAGTAGATAACCGTTCCAGGCAGATTTATTTATATGTACCCTGCAAGTCACCGGCAGGGTGTGTGGCAGGGGGTGAATACACACCAGAATAATTTTATACGAGCGTGACTTTACCGCGGTGGAACAATGCCATTATGATCCCTTATCGTTCGTGGGAAAAATGACATCTTAAATTTATTTCTTCTACACTTAATCTCTCTAATTTTATTAGCATGATCTCTCCTAACGTGGTATGATGGGAGTATTAATATATTTTCAGCATCAATGCCAACGAGACCTCCTTCCAATTGATGCAAGAGCTTCAATCTGTAATTTACCCTTCGCTCCGTGAGTGATTACCAGCCTAGCTGCTCTAATATTTTGGATACGCTACTAAGTTTATCATAACAACGTTTTACAAATCCAGCTCCGCTACGCTGGATGCGATCAATTCCGGCAATTAATCAAACTTCGTGAGGATCCCTTATACTTGCAGCAAATTCTAATTGAGGCCTAACCAACGACAGATAGCAGTTGATGAACCAATAGTCTAAGCACAGATAAGCGTCTAAGCTTCACCTAACACGACAATAGATTCCCTAAAACCACAAAATAATACATATAAACTATTTCTGAATTCCACATTTTTCTGCCTATCTTTGAACTGTCCAACTTGCCCATCTTTCCCTCTCTCTAACTATATTACTTATCCAATATTCTCCTCTATATGACACTTTTCATATAATTTATTATCACTTAATATGCTCAGCATCCACTTTTCCAGCCTTTGAATTTCTCCTAAAACCTCGTTATCTCTCCCGACCATGGTACCACCTCTTCGCAGTTTTTATCAAGTCAATTTTTCCAAATTCTTTCCACACCCAGATCTAAATAGTATACAGAATAGTCTTATCCTCCAGCCTAAACAAATCCTATTTTCAAAGCCATACAAAACAACCTTCAATAATCAAAGGGTTAACCAACATTGTTAAGCAACACTTCATTGAATATCCTTAATACACTCCCAATCTTCGTCTAAAACCCTTCCTACTTGGATGAACTGTCCCACCTACCCTAGTTTATGCCCTTCAATTATAATGTTTCACAGAGCGAAAAAATTGTGGCATGTGATTCGACGCCTCCATACAGACTCACGCGTTCTTATTTCGGCGCTCACGCGGGCGTAATATTCTCCGACGCATGTGGAACACGGATGCACCACAGCCGCTTCGTCGTACGGTACGGGGCGTTGAGGTGGTAGTGTGAGAGAGAAAGGGGCGGGGAGGGAAGGAGGGGTCGGACCCCTCTCTCGCCCGCCGCCACTCGTCCGTCCCTCAACGCCCCACCTCCATGTCTTACGAGACTCCACTCCGAGGAGAGGCCGGGGGAGGGGGCGAGGGGAGAGGAGGTGGTGGAGCTAAGGTGGGGCGGGGTTGGGGTGTTTCGCGCGTGCCGGGAATGCAGGAGGCATTGCGCCGCCGCCGCCTCCCACTCACTGACTGCTCCGCTTTCGAGATCAAGAGTACGGAGCAAAAGGGGGCTTTCCCCGATTCACGCGGGAGACCGGGGGCTGGGGGGGAGGGGGAGTGGCCCTCCCTAAAGACGAAATGCTGTTAAAGGAAAAGTTCCCCCACTCTCGAGGTGGCCATTGCCTGAGACACACCCGACGACCAACAGTGGAAGGCACTGTCCTTTTCCGAGAACGCCTCACTGGGTTGCAATTCGCTCTCCAGGTCTGCTCAATGGAACTATTAAATTCTCTGATGGGGATTTCCTAATAACACGCAAAGGATTTTCGATTAACTAAATAATCCTCATCTACTCATCCGAGGGAATTTAAGTACAAATAGTTCAAAGATACATTAGCCGGTAAAGAACGAATCCAGAGACCTGCCAGCGAACAGTCAAGAGTTAATCAAACTATTTGCCGATCTATCTGTCGGTTAACTGAATCGGAGAAACTCAATGAAATATGAGCCGCTCACTGCCAGGAGCAGTGAGTAGTTTGATCACTGATGGGGAGAGTTCATTTGAGAAGTTCAATCATGAGGTCGCCTTCATCAGTGACAACCGCAAGAGCTACTCGTCTTCACTAATTAACGAGCCGGATATTGTGTCGTGTCGAGTCTCCTCTCTGTTCACACTCTTTAGGTCTAATTAATGTCTTTATAATTACAACACGCCAATACCATCTTTCATCTGTTCCTTAAAGTGTATTTCTCTAACATTTGCCAAATATCTTTATTATCATCTAGACCTAAATTAAACCGTGGTCTAAGGAAAGCTGCTGTGTCTCGGTGCATACGATGTGTCACCTCTCCTTACCGCCCTCCCCAATCGTTATTTTCCGAATATCTCCCAAGACCTAAAACTTTAGGTATTTCCATTTATCACTCTTCTTTTTCTTCAAGCAACAAATTACAGTTATGCGGCCCGCAATAGGAAGAACTGTTATCGCGTTTGTAGGGACAACTCGTGCAGCGGTGACGTTTCCCCCCCTGAGGAATGAAACGGAGCATCGGACTTCATCGACGGATACAGGATAATGATTACAGAAGATGATGGAAAGGGTTTTGGCTTGATAATTATCAAAACCACCTTTTAGAATAAAATGCCATTGGATAGAGGCGTCTTAGACAGTTGTCCCACCTTTGATCCACCATCTCATGAAATGGAATAGTTGTCCCCTCCGACCATTATTTGTGCGCAGTTGAATAACGTATATTAATAGAAAAAAGGCCGTTTGCTTCCATGTTAGTAAGATTTAACATTGTATATTACCAGTGTTTCAGGATCTATATTTTAAAATGTTTCATCTGAAATCACTGAACCAACTTGGGCAGTTTATTATATTTCCAAAGAAATTCACAACAATACGAATTCCTAATAATCACATCAAACAAAGAATAAAAATTAGCGGATTTATTCATATAACTTTGAAGGATGAATCCGAAGGAGTGGCCTAAGGGTTTCAACTTTTCCATCGCTTTAACAAGAGCAGAATTATACCACTACTATTTAAACATTAGGCTACGACGGAACTTTATTGTGACGAAGAAAAAGTCACGAATGCATTTAAAACCATCGCTACTTGTATTAAATGGCAAGACCGCAGACTGAAGAGTAGTTTTTCAGATTCGACCTTAAAGCTTAGGTTAGCATGCTATTTCCTCTAAAATCAACACTACTAATTAAATAATTAAAAAAAAGATAATTGCTGTGCCGCCAGTAGAGACCAGTGTATTTACTTCGAAGCATACCGCAAATGACGCAAGAAAATTTACGGAAGTGGACATATACGACATCTGCCGAACAAATATAGTATGTACCCTATCGTACGACCAGATATTTCTATTTCTACAAGTTACCCTGAAAGCCACATCCAGGATGTATGGCAGGGGGTAATATTACCTGTGGCCTGTCCGTGGAGCTTGCCCCATCATGAGCTCATTCGTGAAATTTGAAAGAGAATCCAAAAGCATTCTGGTCATACGCCAGAGAAGTTCAGGGAAATAAGTCAACTGTTAATTCACACTAACATAAGAAAGGCGAAAGAGTAACCAGCAGTTTGGAAAAGGCTAACGTATTAAATTCCTTCTTTCAAAGTTCCTTCGCCAATAAGCCTATTAAATCCTCCAGGCCAGATGAAATACCCGCTGGGGTATCTCAGGATATAGATTTAGAAATTGCACCTTATCTAGAAATAATATTTAAGAAGACGCTGGTCGATCAAAAGGTTCCCAGATATTAGAAAACGGCTAACGTAACACCAATATTTAAAAACGGAGTCTAGGAGGAACTGAGTAATTACAGACCTATTTCTCTCACATCCATATCGTGCAAGGTAATGGAGCATATAGTTGCTAGTTCAATAATCAGAAGTTATTAAAGAAAAATCGGCACGGTTTCCGAAAAGGTAGATCCAGCGAGACACAACTTGCTCTTTTTGTTCATGATATTCTTACTTCGGGAGAGAGCGAAGTTCCAGTGGGCGCGTTTTTCTTGATTTTTGAGGCCTTCGATTAAGTACCTCGTAGTGAACTACTCGCAAAGCATGTGGTATAGATAAAAATATCCGGGTTGGATTAACGACTTTTTGAATGGTCGGGCACAAAGAGAAGTGAGAGATGTAGTTATCTCAAATGCAGTGGAAGTTACTTCTGAAGTTCCCCAGGGAAAAAATCGGACCACTTTTATTTCTACTATACGTTAATGACATTGACACCGTAGTCACTATTAGGATACGTTTTTTTGCCGGCGTGGCAGTTGTTTACCGTGATATCCGTGATCTTGAGGACACATCAACTTTGCCAGGTGACCTCAATGCTATACAACGCTGGTGCGACACTTGGCAATTAGAAATGAAATTAAAAAATGCGTAGTCATTAATTTTTGGAAAAGGGCAATTCCAACCCGAACGCCTACTGCATTAGGAACACAGAAATGCAATGTGTAGACTCAATTAAATACCAAGGCGTTACCCTCACTCACGATCTCTCCTCGGTGAAACACATACGAAGAATATGTGGACAAGCTAACAAAAAATTAGGATTTATCGGAAGATTGATAGGTAAATGTCATGAAAAGGTCTGAAAGAAATGTTAACTTTCGCTGGTTAGGCCTCATTCAGAATATTCCGCAAGGATAGGGAATCCTCACGGAGTTGGATCAATTGGTGCAGCGTAGAGAAGCTGGATTTGTAAAACGCTTTAATGATAAACTTAGTAGCGTATCCACAATATTAGAACAGCTAGGCTTGGAATCACTCGCACAGCGAAGGTTAAATTACAGATTAAATCTCTTGTATAAATTAGAAGGGCATATCTTTAGCAGTGATGTTAAACTGTATTATTACGCCCATCCTAGTATGGTAGGAGAGATCATGTCAATAAAATTTAAGGGATTAATTGTAGAAGAAATACATTTGAGGTATTTTTTCCACAAACAATAAGGGATTACGACCACAAACAATAATATTGTCCAAACGCAGTAGAGTCATATTCGGGTCTAAATTAGTCTGGTGTGTATTCAACCCCTGCCACACACTCTAGCAGGGGACTAAAATAAACAACATATCTAATATCGCCAAACAAACCGACCTTCGGGTTGATTACCGTTTTTATGGTTTTTAATGTAGTTACTAAATGAAAAATAATTTGAAATAAAAGATGATATAGATATATTTCTAAGTGATGTACGTAATTTCTTAAGCTCAGTGTTACAATTTGAGTTGGCCATTTCCAGCCATATATACATTGAAATACTATTTTGTGGCTTAAGGTACTGAAAAGCCGAAGAAGGTAGGAAACATGGATCGTTGGTTGTAGCAGTACTTCAGTATGAATATCAAAACATAATTTTTTGGAATAAAATTCAATCCTTCTGTTCTCCGTCGACGTTTCGGAAGATTAGCTGAAGAGTTTGCCGCCATTCACGGAAATTCTTCGATGCCGGCACATCACCTCCCTGCTAATACTGTCCCAACTCAGAACCATTCACAGGCAAAGAAATGGCCGGCCCTACAGACAAAGGCTGCCCGCCAATCACCTCTTACAAAACGCCGGCGCGTGTAGGCACGCAGCTAAACAAGTACTGCATCGATTGGAAGCGGGAAGGGCGGATGAAAGGAAAAGCGAATGAAGTCGGCCTGACGCGCCGCCACCACGTGGCCAGGCAAAGGACGTCGCCGAGGGAGCGTGGGTGATGCGGGGTTGGGAGGGAGACGGGAGGGGATAGGGGGGACAGACCAACTCGTAGCGCCGAGGGCGAATAGGGGAGAGAGGAGAGGACCACGAAGAGTAGAGAGGGACGAGGGACCACCCAACTGTGTGGGGAGAAAATACCGAAACGTTTACTTGCCCCCTCCGCTCTGCCGGTTCACTGTCATCCCCCCCTCCAACACCCCCACTCCAGCCCGCCTCCTTTCCTTGCATGAGCCACCGTGTTACTCACGCAACACTCCCCGCCCCCTCCCCGCTCCCTCCGCCAAAACAATTCTGGCTACAGTCGCACACCCACCGTCGCAGCCGCCAAACCAAGGGTCGGAGTCGGAGGGAGGCGGGGTCGGAGGAACAGAGAGGAGGGGAGCGGAACAGGGGGGGGGGAGAGAAGCGAGCGAGAGAGAGAGAGACAGAGCGAGGTATTCGACACGGCGGCTGCCTGGCTGGTGAAGCAAACACGGCCTTCACATCTACAAGAAGACGCATCTTCAAAAGACGGGACTAGCAACATTTCTCTTTACAGCTGTGGAACTCGACACACAATCGTGGTTTCTTCAACTCAAAGGAACCGAGATTTCTAAAGTTAAATGCAAATCAGATAGGCTGGAGAGAGCAAGGAAGTCAATTTCATCTATGCATCTTAATCTTAATTTAAAATAGTCCATTATTACTTTTTGAAGAGATGACTAGTGTGTTCAAAGTAACTTGGTAAGTTAGGAAGACCTCCAAATTCTATTGCTAGGAGCAAAACAATTGCGCGAATATTCGGACCATTGAGGGCCGGCTTGAACTCTATGAAGACAATATGATTTTCCAAAATAGTCGGGACGTCACACTCGTAGGACCTCGCTGTCACGTCATATAAATGCGCGCTATGAGGATGAACCTTAAGCAGTCCTCTTACGTGTTACGCTAAACGTTAAGCATGCCTACAATGGCGAAAATACTAATTTTTTCGAGTTTATTGCAAGCATCCCATACAATTTTTAAGAACCAATGAAGAGCCACATAGTATTTCGCAATAAGGAATAGAGAATTAACCCAACAGATATATTATTGGGTCTTTATTTATTTCTTCAGCTCTATTATTAACCGTGTTGAAACGTTTTAATGAAACTGAAAGATGAGCTGAGAGGATGGCTACGTGAGTGTGTTAAACTTAATGCTAGGAGGTAAAATTCATTAATTATTTCACATTTCTCCAAACATTGTGCGTCAATGACTTAGGAATTTCATTATATTTTCGATAAAAATATGACAAATATTTTTCTTTTCTGGAAAATACTCCCTTGGCTCGATCATGGGACGCATACACACTTACCCCATGAGCAATTTGGCGAATTAACTTCATAGCAGGTCAAAGCCGCAGGTCGTCCAAATTTCGCTCCTCCAGTAAAATACCTAATTAAACACTATGAAAAATGCTTTGAACAAAACGGATGGCTAAAAATCATCATTGCCTTGTATCCAGCGTGAGCAACACTGCTTCAATGGATACTAGTTTAAACCTGTATTCATATGTGAGCCGTGGTTGTCCAAGGGTTAAAGCGTTAAGGGACTACTCACCGGAGGTCCCGGGTTCGATTCCCGGGTACCCACATCATCCAAGCTGTGCGATTTTTCAAGTGACCGATCTTCCTAGAAAATCATAACCGGCACAGGGAAAGGAACTGGCCCTGGCCTAATGTGTGAATTTTACACACCATTGGGTGAACTCTGCCATCACCTACCAAACCGACCTTTGGGTTGATTTTTATATTATCGAGTAATATGCATAGCCTAGGGAAGATTACCCACGTACTCACGGAATAAGACTCCCAGGGGGCGAGTATTCTCTGCTCTCATAATTTTTTTGTATTTCTACATGGTACCCTGCAAGCCACCTCTGGAGTGTGTGGCATGGGAAGCCCTCAACCTCAAGTTTTCTTGTGGTCTGAAGTATTTCTTAAATGATACTTTTCAATATTTTCTTCCACCCACGTGTTTGATGGATTTAAAAACGAAATTATCTTTAATGCAGTTTCACGTGAATCACTTTCATACTTAATTTCATCGGCTCTCTTTCAAGAGTAATCAGTCCATCCAGGTTTCCCGAAATACAGATCAAATTGCACATATCGTCTTTCAAGAAACCTTTTTTACCACGGCAACTTTACAACTACCTATTTTTACGGAGAGATTAAAAAGTGCTTGTTATGCCAAGAGATGACGCTGGGCTTATTCGAAGTAAAACAGGCGTAAAATAATAATTACATGGGCCATGGGAAGACCCGTCGCGAATAGTCGATCATCTTGGCGTCGTCATTTTCTCTCAGGTTATTCCAACCCAAAAGCCCACACATTACACACCGACGGGTAGCGACTTCAACAACATGCGTAAATTACTAATAACAGCGTGCTCTGCCCTCTTGATTCAAACACCTTCTCAGGCTAGGTACCGCTAAGCTCACTATGCGACCAGCAACGCGACGAGTGTATGAACCCCAGCGTGAGATTACACGGATAGGTCCCGACGCCTCCTGAGCCCTCGAACGCCTGTCTAAGGCGACGACGAGAGCGCAGTGTCTGGAGGGGAGCTTACTCGGCGAGTCTCCTCCTCACCCCGCGCCCCCACCCCGCGCCACCCCCCCCACACTCTCTCGCCCCCCCCTCGTCCGCGTTGGACGCCGGCGGAGAGGGGACGGCGGGCGGCGCGCGCTCTCCTTGCGCCCGCTCGATAACCCCACAGCCACACCAACACATCCACAAGCAACACCAGCCCGCGCGCCACTTTCCCTCTCTTCTTCCTCCCCAGAATGCACGGGGGGGTGGAGGGGGCTGCGGGGAGGAAGGAAAGTAGTGAGGGAGGCAGCGGGGGACGGGGGGGAGAGAGAGCTGGCCTTGGGGCCAAGGCGACCGAGTTTTCGCCCCGGCGAGTATAAAGGGGAGAGGTAGGGGACGAGGACTCTCCTTCCTCCGTTCAGGGGGTTGGGGGGAGGGACGGGTCCCAAAATCTCGGCTCCGCTGGATGGACCTCCCCCTCGCACGCCGTCTCTTACGCATCCCCCTCCGAGGCAACCCCTTCTTCTCCCCGCCCTCCCGCGCCCGCCTGCTTCCGTCCCACCCCCGCCTCCCTCCTCTTCCCCCGTCAGTCGCGGCCCCGCACCGGGCACGGAGCCTCCCTGCCACCGCGAAATACGTCTGGAAGAGACTCTCGAGAGGTTTGGTGCTCCCCCCCTCCCTTCCCTCCCCTCTCCCGGCCGCCGGGCTCGGCGATGCGAACGCACTCGGAATCTACTCGATTCGTCCGTGTGTGCATGGTTGGAGGAGGAGGCATCGACCCCTCCATGTCGAGCGACCGCACGAGACGGTGCATCGAATTTCCCAGTTCGCTGGCGCGAGTTGTTAAGTTCCCGGTGTTTCAAAGAACCAACCCCGGACCTCCGTTCCAGTGGATAATCTCGAAACGTCCCACCCTGCACGTCGGTATTGATCTCTGTTAATTTAAAACACAAGTCACGGTTGACGTAGCCGTAATGTAGCAGTATATAAACAGGAGGCAAAAAAATCAACATTACTCCCAAGTCTGGTATTAGCATCAATCAAGGATCGCTGAGAAGCTAGTATTATTAAATTATTAAAATGTGCAAACAATTTTGAGGTATTACACAAGGGTCGCGTCGACTATTTTTCACAAATAGAAGTGATGCAAAACTAAAAATTAGATTCTTGCATGTTTCATGCATCACTCTAGGCATGGCATTGCCATGGCCGTGGGAATGTTATCCACACCACAAGCAATCTGCCAAAACCCTAAATGAGGCTAGCGGGCTGGGGTTTGGTTGGACGTCTCAGGTATTTATGGACTTCCATTATTTTTTTTTAATTATTTAGTACCCTCTAAGCCACCGCTAGGGTGTGTGGCAGGGGGTCAATACACACCACATTAATTTTGACCCGAATATGACCCTACCCAGGTCGGACAATGTTATTCTGATCCCTTACCGTTCGTGGAAAAAATGTGTCAATTACGAAATTCTGAAAATATCCACGAACATTGTTCATACTATTTGGAATACCTCGACCAACTTTCAACGCGTCAGTGCACACAGAAAGACGACGCTGGAAGTGGGACGTCACGCCGCAGTGGGCTGCCGCTCCGCGTCGTTCGCTTTCGCCCTGGAACAGGCGGGACCGCGGGAGGGGAGTGAAAACTGGACAGAGGTTGCCACGGCGAAGGCTCGCACGTCATTCTATTGCACCTGAAGGCTCGACGATGACGTCAGCTTAATGACGTGCATTCCGCGACCCACGGCACGGGCTTTGGGCTTTAAAAAATTAAATCGCTGCCGAAGGAGGGCAAGCGGTCCATGGCGCGGGGATCGGCGAAAATTTGGGAAATATTAATAAGGAAAGCGCCCCACAACAACCCCACCAGAGAATGGCAACCGCTACATTGCAGGAGTTCCCAATCACCGCTAAAGCACCTCACACGTCAAGCTTTAGGGATTAGATGAACTGACAGCACCGCCAAATTTAATTCTTTTTGTTTTATCAATCCACTCCATGTCTGTCTGCATTTAGGGTGGGGATCTTATTAATTTTGAAAGTGGAACACGATTTTGGAAAAAATCCAGATACGTGGGGATGTCTTTTTAAAGTAATTATTAGCAAAAAATAATCGAGATAAGCCGATAAAATTAATTCTGCATTTTAATTCATCCTTATGTACATGAAGTTGTAAATTACAGCTATTAGTGTTGACTTTTTTGTTTCGCGAAGACGCAGGTTGAAGTAACACGAAGTATGAAGAAGATGAAGGCTCGTAGTGCTATTTTTCATTTGATAGGTTACAGTGCCCGTCAAATCTACGATAAAATAATGGCAGTTTATGGAATTGATAGCCCTTCATACGACACAGTTGTGAGGTGAAAAAGGACTTTTGAAACTGGCCAAGTGTACCTCAATGACAATCCAAGAAGTGGAAGACCTTCACAGACGACGTTGCCACAGAGAAGAATTTGGAGAACTTGATCCGTCTAAATGATTACGAATGAGACTGATCTTAGTTACCACAGTGTGTGGAAACTTGTTCACAGAGAACTGCACATGTAATAAGTATGTGTCAGCAGGCTGGGTACCACGATTACTGACTCCTTTTCAGAAACAAACACGGCAGGTCCTGAAATGGCGACAGCTTAGAAAGTTCAAAAACGCTGGAAGAAATATAAAGATACATAGTGGGTTGCGGTAGTCCAGGGGGTAGTGCCTTGGACTACTGACCGGAGGATCCCGGGTTCGTTCCCCGGGCAAGCTATGTGATTTTTCGGGTACCAGGTCTTCCTGGGAAACCATTACCGGCACAGGGAAAGGAACTGGCCCCCCTACACTGGTGTATGGATTTCACTGCCGTCGAGCTTAATACTGGGTGAACTCTATCGTCACCTACCAAACCGACGGGTTGGTTCGGGTTGATTACTGCGTTTATATATATATATATAATATATAAATAAATAAATATATATATATATATAATATATAAATATATATAATATATAAATAAATAAATATATATATATATATAATATATACATAAATAAATATATATATAAAATAACTCGGGATGGTGACTATGTTTAGAAGTAGAAATAATAACAAAGAAAAATTTAGTTTCTATCTCGATTATTTTTTAGCAATAATAAAAATTTTACGATGCCCCCTCATACTGTATTCATTTAAACTTTCAAAACGAAACAAATAGCACTAAAAATGAGTAATATACCAAATAAAAAATCGAAAATTTACAATTAAAGAATTTATTGGGTACTAAGAATTAGGGTCAATTATGGACAATATTGGGTGTACGGAATAGCATAGCACAATCATGTAAAATTCCTGGCAAGTTATTCCTCTCACATATAAAATAATATAAACAAAAGGTTTCTGTGTGATTGCAACCGTGGTTTCAACTTAAAAGATATTTAAGATTAACGATAGAATTTAGTTTTCCGTACCCGATATTATCTAGGATGGCGTCAACTGCTTCATCTGTTTGGAAACAACTGATGTCTTTGCCGCGTGCGATCTTCCTGTATATTCCAGCTCATGAAGCCAAATGATGAACAAGAATCCCACGGGCATAATGACTGGTAATGTCCACGTAATCATGGCATATGCCTGTAGCGTACATCTCCAAGGTATCTACTCCACTGCCATTCGATACGAGAACACTTTTTTCTATTTTCACGCGACATTATAAAACTGTGAACGATCATCGAGGTGGAAATGGGAAAATGGACATGGTGCTTTCATGTCGGCGTATCAGTCTCTGATATGATCCTTCCATGCATAGATGCGTATTGCTCATCTACAGGGGAATCGCCAATATAGAATAACGTTAACAATGAGGTAGAGATTTATGCATACTTGACGTCAATTCACGCGTGATGATAGATGGAACCGAATTTCACAAATGGAAAGTTAAACATACTAAAATCATACCTCAAAGCCCTCCTCTAGATATATTCCTCCGCAGACGTTCACCAGAAAAAGCGTTCGCTTCATATCCGTTTCGTCAGTGAATGAAATAAAAATGGCCGCCAGTAACGTTTGCGTAACTCCTCACTTTAAGCGCAATACCGCACCGACGGAAATAGCTCGACGACGGGAATTCCCTGTACAAAGGGTGGGGGCTCGGGAACGGTCCGTGTGAGAAGAGGGAGGGAGGTTGAGAGGGTTGGACGATGGGGGAGAGGGGACCCCCACGGGCTTGGAGTCGACCGTCTCTGGTAGCCAAGGGGTGGCCCGTGAGGAGGGGGGGGGAATTGGAGGTGGACGCATAAGGGGCGTGAAATTGTCGGAGGCGATGGGCGAATGCGAGCAGCGGGTGCATGTGGTGATTGGGGGGGGGGGGCGATTCCCCTGTAGAGGAGCGATACGCATATATACACGAAGGAATCAAATCAGAGACTGATACGCCGATATGGAAGCAGCATACCTATTTTTCCATTTTAACCGCGATTTCGAAATGACACCTGTATACTTGTTCTCGAATAACTCTAATCATAATGAATAACTGATTGTAGCACTTTTCCACTTGATAAAATATTTTCACCAGGTTTCGATGTATTACATCATCAAAATCACAGCTGAAGATAATCAATATGTTTAACTTTAATCATGATTTTTTGGGGAGGTCATGGCAATTTTAAAATAAATCATTGCGCAAGGATAAAAATTATATTATAAGTTAATTAACTTTCTGCAGAAAAATGTTGGCTATAAAACAAAATGCATAAGACTTCCTCACGAAAGAATTATCGATAATGGGTTTACGATCTTATGAACCAATTACTAACAAAATAAAAGACAATATCGAATGAATATATGAGCATATAAATGAAATGAAATGAAGTTCAAATAATATGCCATTATATTTCTTAAAAAATATAAATAAATTATCTGTTGATAATGATGATACAGATACCATTATCGACGCACATAACCTTACAATTCAGGAAAAAGCACATCTCACATATAGTATTTCTTATCCAATCATATTATTATTCATTAAATTATTTTCATTATTATAATTTTTCCATGAAATAAATATTAATTCGTCTGCTGTTAATGTCAACTATCAATTTTGTAATTCCACTAAATGACATCCGTAGAGGCCTTAGCATTGACTTGTATTCCGCGATTTGCTTTACAAGCCACTCTCGGTATTTAGTGATTGTAAACAGTGGTCACAACGTTTCCAAATAAAAATGACGGAGTCGACGTAAGTCGGTCAAAGAACCGTAGTTTTTGCCCCTTCACAGGGCCTCCCACTGAAGAAGGCATACTGCTTGCGGCATGAGCCCTCCGGGTCGTGGTTTTTAACCCTAGGCCGGTAATGACTTCCTAAATTATGCGGCGTATCATTCACTCAGATGAGGTCGGGACTATGGCATTGCCCTCAGCTGGAATCTTTCATGAAGAAGAGCACGCATTAGAAGAATATAAGGGATCACCTTAAAAAGACGAATTAATTAAACCGGAGGTGAATATGATGAAAAAGTCACGAAAGGCATTACCTTACATTAGTGACAACCACATTCACGCCAGGGCTTAGCGAATTGTCTCAAGGGTGCGCGGCAGAAGGTGATAGGATACCATTTTCTTACACAACTGTAGGCAAACGTAAGGTCCTTGAGGAAGTAAAACAGTTAATAGTTGGTTTATCGCAAACATTTCTTGGGAGTATTAAACAACCATAACAGTAACGTAGTTTTCCAAAATCTTTTAATTTTGTACGACCGATGTTTAGTTGCGACGCAGCATGAAACAATTCAACCAATCGGCACCAGCCGATTATTATTAACTTAGAGCACTTAATCTCGATTTTTTTGTGATAGGGAACTGTGGGAGAGGAAACGATAATTTAAAACAATCATTGCTTTCCAGTCACCTAGGTTACTTGAATGGTCGAAATAGCCGAGGGCGCAAATATGGAGCGGCGTAGCTTGGCAATTAAAAGATCTCCAGGCATAACATGTTATCCACGAGAATGCTACAATATTATAACAAGGTATACAGTAGAACTACAGGTCTCTAAAGTCTGCATTTCAGGCTTTCCGACCACTTCTATTAACCTCATCTCTCTTGCCAGGTGTTTGGGATACCAGAAAACGCCAAATTTCCATTTCATTGTAGGTCTAAAAGAACAAAATCGATCCTCTGCGTCAAACTAAATACCCTAATTGCGTAGCTTAAAATGGTGAATATATCACCATAAAAGTGGCAATTAAGTAGTTCATTTCGGCCTGAAGAAAGATCTGGCGTGCTTTCCTGGCGCGTACTTGTAATGACCGGGACCTCCATTAAATAAAATCGTGCACAGTTGCAGGCGTTCTGCACTACTCGTACAGAAGGGGAGACTACTCGTCCCTCGCCTTCAAGACTGAATCCCCTGCCTCCTCCCGCCCCCCGTTTCGTTTGCACGTGCCTTTCCCCTCTCTTGTTTCCTTTCCCGCCCCGAAGACGACGGGCGAGTCGTCGTCCCTGGAAACTGGCGGCGACTATGCAGGATTTAACCCCGTGGACATCACGAGAAAACAGATAGTTCATCACAACGTTCGGACAATTCGTAAGAAGGGCGAACGTTCAAAATTCTCCTGGATTGAAAACATTTGAATTATGCAAAAAATAACATGAAACTTACTAAATGCACTCCGTTAATCGTTTAACGAACATGATCTGGTGCTAACTGGACCGGGCAAAATTAAGTCCATTGCCGTCACATTCCCACATTAACACAGCCTTTTACTCGAACAGAAGGTTAGGAGATACGGAACAACAATAAACTCCTTTTCACTCGCAATGCAGCAATCGGAATGCTCAGAACACGTACACTTCGATGATTTAACACAAAACCAAACGAACTAAAATCGCACAGATATGCTTTGTACAGGGTTAATCCGGAAAATAAGTGTACTGAGCTCAGGAAAAAAAATTATTACACTTTTACATATCTTAAGCTAATATTCCTCAAAATAGGACCCTTGTGAGTCGATACACTTGTTCCAGCGGCGTTCCCATTCCTGGAACGCTCCCGCGAAGGCATCATCGGGAACCTCTCGAAGACTCGTCGTCGACCTCTTCTCTGCCCTCCACGAACATCTTGTGCCACCGAAAGATCATGTTTCTGGACATGGCTGACTCCCCGTAAGCCCCAGACTCCCTGTATGCGAAGACTTACATGCTTCACTTTCCTGACCTCCGGATTTTCAACAAATTCAAAAAATACAAATAGAAACCACAAGTCCCCAGTTATTAACGATTAATTAGTCAACCGTTAATTTTACTACACGGTTTCGGCGACCAACACGTTGGTTGTACGTCAATAATTACGTATCCTTGTTACCATACCAGATTATTAATTTATTTTACAAAATTATCTTGTTTCGCCTGACGAGTGAGTTTAAACTATTTTTCTCGAATTTTTCGACTATCGGAAATATTATACTGAACTTGTCTACGAACACACGACTCGTTATTACAGAAGTATAGCTCTAAAAAATACAACGTTTACGGATAATATGTAAATGCCTCTTCCATCAAATTTGTGCTGCAGGATTTATTCCACTAACGAGGATCGCCAGAGTAATTATCTATATCTAATATCTGATATCCACAATCAAGTTCCAGATAAGTACATTAAAACGTTATGATATTAAAAAGGAAAACGCATTTAAAAACAATGGAATAGAATCAAATAGACGTAGTTTAAGGTTTACCGAATATCGTCCAATCCTGGTTGACTCCTCCGAGGTGGGGATGGATGTATCAAAGGAGATCGGTGCAGCACTCGAGGCTGGTGGGTGGGGGTGAGATGGGGGGACGGAGAGGGGTGCGCGGTTAGGGTGGGGAGCAGGCGGCGGGGGAGGGCATCCCGCGCACTGAAATACACGCGCGAGCGTGAAACTCGTTTCGAAAGTCGCCACCCTCTCTCCCCTCGGTGCATATGCGACGTACTCTATTAATAAAGTCCCACAGCGAAAATTATTTCGAAAATTGCGGGCCCAAGAGACCAGATTCATGCGCAAATTCATCCCGCGTTTCACCATAGGTGAGTGAACTTGCCTCCAACGAAAAGGGCTTAATAATGGAAGAGCCCAAGTACGCGCGATCGCGCGCCGCCTCGCGAAAATGCCCCCTGGCGTCTCAATTATGAGCGACGGAGGGAATTTTGAGCGCATACGGGACTCGGTGACGCTAACCACGCTACATCAACTAGCGTTTATTAGAATTACAAATTCCTCGATTTTCTTCGCTAACCGCTGACCGACATATCCTTATCTGATCAACGCCGATACCCTACTAAAACTCATTAGAAATACCTCAAACGCGATAATTCGTCAACGGTCTCGAGTCCACGGATTTTCCTGGTGTTACATCACGTAACATGGTACCATATACCCGGTAAAAAACGACAAGAGCAATAGGAAAATATGATCTTGAGATTTGAAACATGTACCATATGCATTGCTAGTTTGATGGCAATTGGCAATTAACAATACATCCACACGTTTTTCCTGTCAGAGCTCAAGCTAGGTTCATACCTCGTCACGTGCGAGGCATTTATGGGCTTTTCCCATTTCTTGGTGAAATGAATAGCACCAAACATTAATTTATTAGAGATGCGTTAGCAATATAATGAGCTATTAATTCTCCTATCATTTACCTGCCATGGGTAATCTTAAGGTAAATTTTCGCTGAAACACAAAAACTAAAGATTGCAAAACAATGAAGTTTTCACGCGATTAAGTCAGCCTAAATAAATTTCGCGGGCAATGAAGGCTGCCATAATATATTTTGGGAAGAGACGTTTGAGATTTCGGTCAGATTCGAACCACGAAAGGAACTGAGAGAAATGCGATGATCTGAAAATGGAAGACAGAACTGGTTGTCATCGCATTTTTATCAATGAATTATTTCTTCTAGAGAACTATGAATATCTTACGATAATAGAAAAGAGCAAACAATCAGAGCTGTCCCCTTAAAAGCAGAAAGTGAACGCGATTAACAACTTTAAACTAGAAATTATTGAATAATCAATAAACTTAATAACAAAAATTGAATTCGGTCTCTGCTTGAAATTAGAAAAGTTGGAGAATAAATGCAGTAGGTAGTACTAACAAATTTTAACTCTAAACTATAGTACTAACTATAAACATAAACCTGAATGAATATTACAAAAATGTGTTACACAGAGAATAATCAAATGAGTGAATGGAATACGAAAATCGACGAAAAAGGAATGGGATTCAATGAAGAATTCGTTATTCTGAATCTGAGATTCAATGAACAAAAAGAGTCCGGATTCATTCAAATTGTTGCTTAGAGCCTTTATACTTATCTGAACGGATGAAGTCAATTCTAATCCACGATATGAAATTAATTAAGTTCGTGGCAACACTGCACTATAACTCTTGACATTTCCCAACTCCGAATACGCCTACTCATACTGATATTTAGACATTAAAATTTCTTAGAACGATGAAATATTGTGCATTTGTGGACGTATAGGCTCCCAAGTTTTAAAGGCTTCCAAGAGAAAAACTTAATAACATTACTAATAATATTTATCATTGAAAACTATGCATTCCAAACAGGAATGCATAGTTTCCAGTGTATTACGTATGGAGATGCCTATTCTCTTCGTATATATTTACACATGGTTTATAGTTACACTCGGAAATCATTTGACTCCACTTCACGTACATGTAATACGCATACGCCATTAAGATGCCTTAAAATAAAACGCGTTCGTACGAATGCGTGAAAGGGAAATACGGAAGAAAGTCGTCCTACTTCTTGTATACGACTCCCACTTGTTGATTTCATTGTTTCAGTTCTTGAAATTAACTTAAAGGATCAACGAGGTGGGAAGTTCAATTATACATATTATTAAATAATATACAAACGCTACTGAGAGGCATCCCTTCAAAAGTCCGGTGTCTCTGCGACGACTGACTGATATGATGTACACGATTGCATCACTGCGCCGGTGACTGGGTTTGATATTCTCTCGCATTTATCGACAGAGAGAGAAGTGAGGAAATGTCGGGGCTAGTATGTGACCCAGAGCGACAGCAATTGACAACATGGACCAAGAGAGATTGGGTAACCGGATACATCTACTACATCATATGATCAATTTCCCACATTTAGTAAACAGAAGCATTAAGGAAATGACGTATAAAATTCTCAAGAAAAGAGTCCGAAATCTAAAAATCGCCGAGTGAATCACGGAGTGAATTTATCGAATATGATATTTGTTAAATAAATCTCATGTCCAACCAGGTAATTCGTACTTCACGCATTAGGCGGCAAAGAAAAAAAAAGTTGAGAAACGACAAAAAGAAGACACACGCTATGCACATATTTAATTTAAAATACGCACAAGCAGGCGTGACATTTGGCAAGAGGTATTTTCACGAAACTTGCCTTCATTTCGCTCATAGTTGAAATAACCATTTCGTTGGGATTATTTTCAATGACACATTGCTAAGCTCAAATGAAATATTCCCGGATACCGAAAAATTGAAAGTTTATGAATTTTGCACATAATGTATCAGAAACTTTTAGCGACTCATCGGATGAAAATAGAATGGAAAATTCGGACCGTAGTGCTCACAATATTTTAATTTAACACTCACATAAATAAAAATCCTAAACGGTGGTAACAAAACAAAAATCAGATAACTGCACAATTAAAAGCCAATGCATACCTAACACTTGAAACTGATTTAAAAATCATATTATTCCCTACCCCATTAACGGTCAATATCTTAACTTAAACAGCCTGGAAGCCTATTCCAATTTGTTATGACCAAATTTTGGTTGCCTCAAACATTGCTACTTTAAGTCCGAATAGTTGATGAAGGCACAGTTTCATGGATAGCACACATCCTCCATTAAATAACTCGCTGGAGCAAAGGCTACAAAATACGTTATCAAAACTGAGATCTTCACCATGGATACAACCTCAAGAGTAATAGAATTTTTAATGTTAGAGTTTGAATATAGGGAGCTATTCTTTTTTTAATCACCTTTGATAAATGTTTTTCAGTTATCACTTAACACTCTTTTAATTTAACAACGGAGCATATGATTCGCATTGCCTAGGCACAATTTAAACACAATAATTATAACCACTTAATATTATAAAACGTTAAATATCACTAAAATGCAAATCGCCTAATTTTCAGAGAATCAACTCCCTCTGCTTAATCATTTCATTCAAAATAAAATTAAAAAAGGACACCTATATAGCAGGTATGTCTTTTGTCGAAAAAAAAATGTATTGTGAATCTGTCAAGTTATTACTTTCCTCTGTGGTGAGTTTAAAATTCTTATCCTTCATTTATAAATACTCACGTACGTATTAAATGAGTTGTCCCACTTGAGTCGATAGAAAACGTGGATTAGTCACCACAGAAGCACAGTAAATAGATTCATGACCAAGTTTCTGTTATTCGGAAATATAACACAACTTTCCCATAAAATTTTATAAAATCGCATTAATTTCGGTAACTAAAAGTATAAAAACAGGCCCCACAATAAAAAATACAAACAATAGCCAGCATTAAATTTGTATTTTCATGTACAATAGTATATGAAAATACAAATATAAATTTTCATTACCTAACCATAACAGTATATAGACGAAACTTTATTTGAGCATAGATCAAAGGCTTTGAGATTAGTCTCACTTTGAAATATGACCTTTAATTTTATGGAATTAAAAACAGATTTTTCCTTATTATTTATAAAAATAAAATTCATCATAAATTCACTGGCAACGGAAAATGACGATAAAATTCCTTCAGCCTTCTCGATCGGCTAATCGATGAAAAAGTCTTTATAATCATGTGGACCTTCGTCAAAATCTTTAAAAAAAATTTTAACGTTAAAAAGAACGGACCGCTGAAATTTTTCGCGTCGCTAGGCTAGCACAGGGCAGCGTTCCGGTTCAAAGACAGCTTTAAGGTCAAGGCTAATCCACGGCGTTCAATAACCAGACATACACTGTACCCCGAGGGTTGAGCCATCACAAAAAAAATCACTAAGAAGCTTCAGGCGAATTGTGACATGGGGTTCACGACGGGGCTTAATTAAAGGAAAAGAGGCCAACCAACCCCACCACATCTTCATCCTAATTACTCCAACCTCAACCACCGACAACACCCAGCCTCTCCTCATGCACAATTTCGCAAGCAGCGACAGTTGATACCGCACACTAATTCGGAATCACTCATTTACAATATTCAAATCGACCTCTCATATTCCCTTCGCGTGACGCACTGATTTTCTCGCGAGTTGCCTTTAACCGAGCCTTACACTGGAAATCGGAGAAATGTTTTCACTTCATATTGACACATTAACAGCCAAAAACGGTACTCTTTATCATATAATATTCTAATACCCTAATTTACAGGATTCTCAAAGGAAGGAAATACCCTCACACACGTACACAAATAGACTTAAAATCGTTTCACGCTGGAAGGGGGACTAAACAAAAAATGAATAAAACTAAACAAGCAACAATGAATCAGCTTTTACGGATCAATAATTATCTATGTTAAGACCATTTTAAATACTAACCGCACGTCGACATGGAACCGCTTCAATACAACTGCTGAAGAAGCGGTTTTTCCACATAACCCATGGGGCTTCCGCAGAATTCACTGCTAAGCCACAATTCCTCTCGATTAGTTTTACTGATTAAAAAAAACACAAAATTGGATAAACGAGGGTGGTCTGAAAAGTTTCCGACCTCGAAAATTTCAGAAAAATGTCTTGCATCTTTGCTAGATCGGAAACTTTTCAGACCACCCATGTAAAAGTACGCAGCGTACAACAGCAGAACCTCAAAGTGATACGACAGGTTCCTTCGTTTAATAGCCCTAATTTGCATAAATTATGCTCAAAAACACGCCGTAATTCAAATTTAAGAATTGCCACTGAGCTGTCAACGGCTGGGGAAAAAGCCTCGTAGGATACATGAGCAACAGTCCCCGCCCTGAAGATTCAGGTTACATCGCAAGATCGATAGGGAAAGGACAAATTAAAGGAGGATAGTTGTGACTATGCTGAAGCTCGCGAGGAAATACTTCCAGTAACTCCAGTGACACTCGCCCCTCCGGGGAACACCACTGCCGACAAGCCAAGATATCTGCGCTCGAGACCTTGCATGTCTTTTCAGGGACCCTAGGAGTAAAAACTAGAGAAGAGACACGGAGTACTGATGAAGTATCAAGTGAGCATGACCCCGTGCTAACTGAAGAGAGTGAATACATTCGAGAATCAAGATGAAGAGATAAGCGGGGTGCGAAGATTAATGTGGGTGGAAACGACATTGATTTTCCTGCGTCTGCGAGGATTAAAAATATTGTGCCGGGGAATCCATCCCGGAGTCCTCGCTTATCCCTCTTAAAAAAAAAGCCCTAACCTAAATCTAAGTTCACTCGGGAAAGAGATCAGGACTGCAAAATCTTCCTCCGCAAATATTCAAAGACAATGCACTGAAGCGGATTCGCAACCACATATTTTCCACGAGGATGACTTCCCTCCAAAGAAAATCCGCAAGAAAGCTTCACTGCAATATTTCGTACACGATGAATGAACCGATCTAAACAACTTCATATTGAGACATGAACAACGGACAGGGAAGATTAAATGCTCTGAGGCCCCAAAAATTAAATACGCCAGCACCAACCGCGTTTAAACGAGTCTCACGCCGCCCCCTCTTCCCTCCCGCGCACGCGACTTCGTCGAGAGAAATGAAAACCGCCCCGAACCCAGTGACTCGAAGGAAAAGTGATGTGCAAAGGAGATGGTACCGCACGGAGTGAATCTGACCAGATAAAAAAAATACGGAAAATGGAATGAGCGAGATAAAATTCCATATATACTTGCGCCCTCGTTGCTAAAGAAGGCGAAGAGTAGCGAGAAGTAGAGAGTGGGCGGAGGTCACCGTAGAAAGGGCACGAAAGGGGAGAAGGAATCGGAGGTGGGCAGGGCCAGTGAGGGTAGGGGGCGGACGCGGAGGTGGGGAGTTGCCGCCGTGGCTTACGGGAGTGCGGAGCGAAGGGGAGTGAGGAAATTCTACAAGAGCAAGGAATTCGGCGGAGAGAGGGGGGGGGCGCGATGCAAGGGGGCGTGGAGGAGACAACAAGAGTAACAGATAGAGAGAGAGGGGGGGAGGGGGAGAGATGGGATGAGGGACTGCTCTGGAGGGAGGGAGATAGAGTGAAGGGGAAGAGAGTACGAGGGGGGAGGTTCCTTTCATCCCAACCTCACGCTACGTATCGATCGGATAGGCGAGCTCTGGGTGCGGAGGAGGAGGAGGGGGGGAGAAGGGGAGAGGAGGCGGCCGGGGGGATGGGAGCGAAGGAGGGAGGAGGGAGGAGGTGAAGAGGGAGGTGAGGGAGGGAGGATAGTAAAATCGGGAGGAAGGCGGAGGGTCTAAACGAGGGAAATGTGTGAGAGAGGGCGGAGAGGTGGGAATGGCGAAGGGGGCGAAGGAAGGGCGCGGGGAAGAGCGGACCACCACCGCCCCCACCCCCCAAGGAGATTGGGAAAGTCTTCTCGGATTCATGACAGACAGTAGTTAATACTAGCCAGGCTTGCCACACGCCCGCGCACCCCACGAAGGCAGGGACGACGGCCCGCATTTTGGAATCCCTGCCCCGGCGCGTGGTGTGCCTGTGCTCCCGGATTCCACTCACCCCTCCCCTTCATCAGATGGCATGAAAGTTGACTAAAACTTAAAGAGGAGTGTAACTCACCCACTCCCGACATCGGCGATAGTGTCGGTGCGCGAAAGACGAAGTGGCTCGTCCCACACCACAGACCCCGTCAGATCTGCGGGATCCACGATGCGAGAGAGAGAGTGGTGGTGCCGATATTGCACACATTAAGTACTCCGACAAGCCTCCGTGAGAGTGAAATGAAAGGTGGAAGTACGGAGCAGATTTAAACGAGATTATTGAAACCCGGGATAAAAATCAGTAATCACGTAAAAAAAACTTTCAATTAGAAGATAGCGCGTTAGATCATCGCAGAAATTGGAGAAAATGCCACTGAATACGCGGAAGAACGAACCAGAATGACCGAAATATGCGGCGCATACGCTTATGTAAGGAAATATAATACTTTTACTCGAAGAGTAACCTGGGCAAGCGACAGCGTTGTACATCTGCAATCGCAATCTTGGTTTCCTGCACGGATTGAATACAAGACATACGATATTGTTCAAATGAAGTCAATCGTCAATCTCAAGATTAGTGAACTGACACTCGTGAGTACACGGGCTGCACATTAATAGGTTTACATAGTACGTGGAGCTACCAGCCCCTTAGCTAATTTGCACAATTATGAATAGGCTAAGTAATTGGGACCGATGGGTTAATTAAGTACAGCATAGGGTGACCCGGCTTGGACATTGGGATGGTATCTAGCTGCACCAAGAAATCAACAGTTCCACATCCTGAGGCCGTGGTAATGATCTTGGAGTTACTCTTCACACGGCAGCAATAAAGCTGGACCGAAATGGGAATAAAAATCTCCAACGGCCTGAATCAGACCCTGGCTGCAGGCGTGGATAGAGATTAGCGCACTGGTCCACCGAACCATCCGATTCTAGGAAGCTGGGCAACATTGTGGTGAAAATGCGGAAGGTAGGGACGGCAGGGGGAGGAAGGTTAACGAGGCAATTGGGAGGGAGTACAACGACAACGCTGACGCAGTCAACATGATTTTAAAATAACCAATTAATACAGAGGGCGGCGTGGCAGACTACTGTGTTGAGAGTTTGGCCAATGATGGGAGGACCCTTGTTCAAATCCCCTTATATCTCATGGACTCCCTCCGCTCTAAACAAGCTGCTACTTTTCGGAAACCAAATCTTCCTGAGAAATCTCAGGCGGCACGGGGAAAGGAGTAGGTATTCCTATCCTCCAGTGTGTGTAAATTATATGTATATGTGTATATACAGGTATATATATAAGTATATATATATATATATATATATATATATATATATATATAAGTATATATATATATATATATATATATATATATATATATATATATATATTATATAAAATGTACGTATAAAAGTTAGCGCTAGTGGACAAAGACAAAAACACACCAAAAAAGAAAAGAAACTCGCTAGGTTTCGAATTTTCGGCGGTTCCATCGTTCCAGCCCCGTATTTCCATCAGTTCTGTCCTTCTCTTCCTTGAGAAAGGTGGCTTGGACCACCGAAAATTTGAAACTTATTGAGTTTCTTTTCTTTTTTGGTGTGTTTCTGTGTTTTTGTCTTCATTGTTATACATTATTATACCCGTCCGTGAGACTTTCACAAGAGTGTTATACATACATACATAAATAAAATTATTTATATATAGTATATATATATATATATATATATATATATATATATATATATATATATAGACACATATTTGTGTTTGTGATATGTATATATGTATATATTTATTTATATATATTATATATATATATATTTATTTATATATATATATTATATATATATAAACCATAAACATAGTAATCAACCCGAAGGTCGGTTTGGTAGGTGATGGTAGAGTTCACCCAGTACTAAGCCCAACGGCGTGTCAAATTCACACATCATCGAAGGGGGGTCAGTTAATTTCTCTCTGCCGGGACGTATACTTATTTTTCTTTCCCAGGAAGATCTGGTACACGAAAAATCACAAAGATTGGGTGGAGCGGCTCCACCGCAGCGACCGCGACCCAAACACACTCACAAAAAAAACATATACACACACACACACTTACAAAAAAACATTCATACATACATACACACACACACAAAATCAGCCTTCGGTTTCATTACTGCCACAATTTAATATAAAGCACAACGCAAATTTTCCTAACAATCGGTAGACTGTAGAATATTCCTGGTGATATCTAGGAGCAAACATCTAAATAAACACATGCCACCAAACTAAGTACTACGTTGTCGGCGAAAAGCTCCATATTTCATTAAAAACCTAATGTTTCGCACAAATATTTCTTATGGCGCCACAACTTCACTATTTTTTTACGCATAGAGATTTTGGCATTGCCTGAATCTTCTTCGACGCACAAACGCACTCGACAATTGTGATTTTATAAACTCAACAATTTCCTGACCAGAAAGACATTTGATTAAATTCTGCTACTTCATTTGTATCATTTCTAATCTTTCTATGGAATGTAAAGTCGAACAGAAAGAACCAAAGCAAACATTATAAACTTTAGTGGACAATAAAAATAATAGATTGTCCACTATCATTAAAATAGTACTCCGGAGATATCCGTGATATTGCAAGTAATGAATATATAATCCCTCCCTTTCCTGGATGCTTCATAACTTTAGTTCTAATAAAATTTCACTGTAACAAAGATTTAGCAATAATTTCCGTTCAATACTCAGCACGCCTGCGCCAAAAAATAAGACATCAAAACTAACTATTATAAATAATGTCACATTTAAAAACAATCCTAATGACGAAAGTAATATGTATATTTATTCATATTCCTTAAAAATAATGGACAAGGAGATGACCACGAACTCGGAAGCCATTTAGGTTTTACCGCGACACGAACTGAAGTCCTGGTACAATTTCACTAAATTCCACTAATATCATAATCTGAAATAAAGAGATGGGGTATCGCCACCAAGGAAAAAGCAAAAAGACATAGAATAGCAATTCCGCTTTTAGGAAATGCAGTAATTTATTTGAACGCCAGTAAATTGGCATCCACGATGATACTACGAGCTTGGCGTAGCTCGTAGCTTGCTGATACCATCGACGGGGTACCTTATGCCAGAAGATCAAAAGCGCCGACGCTCTTACTAAGGGAAGCATGGGGATATATCTGTGAAGAGGGTTTTCTATTTCCCAAACGCTGACGGTTAACTTCAATAGGCACTCTCAGAGCACAGGTGGCTCCTTCATTAATTTCTTAGGAATGAATATCATCAACGGTCATCAACTCGAGAATGGTTAGGCACAGCTGTTAATTATTTTCTATCATTGGGTGACCTCATTAAATTAATTTGCTTTCTCACGCATCCATTATATTTAAGAATAATTTATTTGACGCCTTTTTCGGTTTTATCTACAACATCTTCCACAGGTTAGGGAGAAATTGCAACGTTTCTACTCCTCTGCAGTTGGTACCCATGCATCCACACATATCCAACTAATGATAAATGATGAATTCGGTGTCACAGGAAATAAACATAAGTTCTATACCAGCTGATTTTAAAATCAAAAAAAGGAAGACTTATTTTCTCCATACCACTCGCGTAGTAATTGTATGACGGAGAAAATACAAATTTTGGAGCTCCTAAGAAAATATCAAGACATTTGGAAATTTGCCACTCTACATTCCAAAATGTTAGGTAAAAATTTTGACAGAACGTTTCATTTATGTGATAAGGAATTAAAGTCCACGGTTCAAAAATAATAATATTCAAATTAGTGAGTCAATCTCGGAACACTCATACAAAATGGCGATTATCTCATATTGAACTCAGAGACTGCAAACGACGACCCCGGCGGGGTCCGCTGTGAGAGCCCAAGAAGGAAAAGGAGAGGGGGTGAGAGAATTTAAGGGACCGGAAAGAAAGGGAGACACCATGTGGTGTGGCTGCAGGGCTGCAACCCCTATGAATTTAGGCATTAATTTTCCAGTCTTTCACTGGCCAACATTTCAATATTTCCATATTCTTACGTGAAATGTAACACTAAAATCATCCAAACACATAACGACACACACTGTCTGCAAAATATATCCATTCTGAATTTGAGCAGGCTCCGTGGCCACCTCCCCTCTAAGACTTCATTTGTAATACGATATAATAATACACTTTTCCATCACCAATGTGAAAAAGGTGATACAAATCTCAGCACAAGCTTTCGAAAATAAAAATTTAACCAATCGAGTTTATCAGGCTGCATAAATTATGAACACATGCCGTAACACTCACGACCAAACGACTTCGTCCCAACGAAAATATTCCACCACCATCTTGCGATAAAAGGAAACATTTTGAAGTGAATACATCATTTTGTACAGTCCCCAAAACATTTCACCTTCCATAAAGCATTTCATCAACTCTCCCTGACTTTTCCAGAGGTTTCCCCAGGATCGGTACCCATTTAATTTCCCCTACTCCTCCAGTTCATATTTTCCAGACTCGTCCGGGGCGAAGGGATTTCGACGCGGCGGGAAGGTCGCATCCACCACGGAGTGCGGAAAATGACGAGGGCGGCGGAGAGTGGAGGGGATATGAGTGGGAGGGTGTGGCGCGGGCTAGAGAAAGGGAAAGTGGCAGACTGGGAAGAGAGAGAAAGAGAGGACACCGTGGATGGAACCAACGCGGCGGCTGTGGGGTCGGGGGGGAGGGACCACACGACGAGAGTCCCGGGGAAGCTAGGAGGGGGTGGGTCGGGTGGGAGGGTAGATGGCTGCAATGGGGCGGAGTAGAGGGCCTGGCAGGGAGGGGGAGGCTTGGGAGTCGATGGCTACGAGTCAAAAAGAGCGGGAGAGATAAGGGAGTGAGGGGAGCTCACGGAAGCGAGGGAATTGCCGGAGGAGGGGGGTCGAGGCGAGGGGGGAATGAAAAAGAGGCGCGCGGAAGGGGGAGTTGCGTGGCACTAGCGGCTAGGGGCGGTGACTTTCACCAGGGAGCGGAAAGAGTATTGCAAGGAAGGTGAGGGGACGATTGCTTAGGAGGGGTGCGGGATATTACGTGGGGTGTAGTAGTAGTAGTAGTAGTAGCAGCGGCAGCTGTAGTAGTAGTACTCCGTAAAAGACTCCCGAGATCATTCGCTCAACTCAGGTGAGAAACTGACGCCCACGTAATATTAATTACGAACAATCCCCTCGTTATTTCAGGAGTCAAATGAGGACCATTAGGTTTTCTTACACAAACCATACTTCAAGAAACTCCATTCGAGACAGAACTTTTTGCGGCTACCATTATAGATAGCCAGGTGGGGCTTTTGAAAACCCGGCGTCGGTCTAGCCATCTCTACACGAAATACTTCAAGGGAAACCATACCAATGGTACGTCACTCGGAAATACTCCAAAATGGTGCACTGGAGAGCCACTGTCATTCGGGGGATTCGATCCCCATGCCTGCCCAATTTTGAAGAAATTTAATACGAGGGTCATCCGGAAAGTAGTACCCGTTCGTGCCGCATGAAGTGCTGACGACGCGAGTAGCCGCTGGACGAGGTCAGATAGCTTCAGTGGCTTGTCTGCCTTCTCTGAGCCAAGTTGCGTGACGCTAGCATTGCCTGTGTTGTTTCTGTGATTGTTTACAATGTTTAAAAAAATTGAGAACGCCGCCAGTTGTGAAGTGAGGGCAGTGATTAAATTCCTCAATGCAAGAAACGTTCGCCCATGTGATATTCATCGCCAATTAAAGGAGGTGTATGGAGACAATGTAATGGACGAGTCGTCTGTTCGGCGGTGGTGTCGCAACTTCAACATGGGGAGGGGGAACACACACGACGATGAGCGTTCGGAGAGACCGTCTGTCATTACAGACCAACTGGTGAGCTCAGTTGACGAATTCGTGAGGAACGATCGGCGCGTCACAATTGATGACATCTGTGAGCATTTTCCCAATGTTTCTCGAACAATTGTTCATGAAATTGTTAAACACCATCTGCATTATGCAAAAATTTGTGCAAGATGGGTCCCTCGCGTATCTCAATGAGCTGGCGGCGAAGGACTATGCAGCAGGAATACAGAAACTTGTCACACGTTATGACAAATGCCTTAATTTGCTTGGAGATTATGTTGAGAAGTAGTTTAAAGTATCCTCTTTCAAATAAAATTTTTTATGTTTGTTAATATTTACTTTTGTGTCTTTATTTCACGAACGGGTACTACTTTCCGGATTACCCTCGTAATTTCCTACGTTCAAATTTCTAAATTTGTCAAAATATTTTTTAACTAGTTTATGACAGATAGGATTATGCAACTCACGAAACACCACTAAAACATATGCTACAGTCCACGTAACCAAAATAAGAACAGAAAAGAAGCGAAGGCAACTCAAAACAGCGGGAAAACTAACTACTACACTTTCTATTTTCATAAGTGAACAACCGAAGGAGATAAATCATCGTTAACATAGGTCCTAACACTGAACAATTTCCAAAATGAAAGTCATGATTTAAAGATTTTTTTTTACGGATAAGAAATTCCAGCTTTCCACTTTTGCCAAGTTCTCTATTTGGTGAGAGGCAAGGCATAACAGATGGAACAAGCACTTCGGATTAAATTAGTACTTACATAAACGAGAACAGGGTGGGGATAAAAAACCCCGGAAGAAAATGAGAGAATGAAGAGTAAAAAATAAACTATCACATGATTAAAATAACAATCATCATGACATTGGCATTTTTCATAAGCGTGAATTCCATTAACGGATTCAGCGAACTCGGAATCCCAATGTAAAAATCCCTCTTTTCCGGATGGTGAACCGTGGGCCAGAGCCTACGGACAATTCTAATCCCAGAGGTCGGGCATTATCCTCAAAGAGATAGTATGAGATTCCTTTAGACCTGCAACGGTTAAAATTGTAAGACTCTTGAGGAGATACGGCGACGACCGAAATAAACTGAACGACTAAATAAAATTCTGAAGCATATTAATTCCCACGAATTCAAACAGAAGTATGTAGTCCCATTCACTAGGAAAGGACTACCTCTTACGTAATTCCCTTTTCATCAATTTGGAAAAAGAGAGTTAAGGTCATTTTCAGAAAAGTGAAAAGCCATGCGAATGATAAGTTTACATTTCTTTTAGACATCACGTTCCTAAAATATTAAAACAAAGATGAAATAGACATTGCTGTACAAACATCGAACCTTTTCGGAATAAAATGCCAGTGCCACTATAATGCCAGCATGAAATTAATCATAACGATCTGATGTAACAAATCAGCAAGTATCTCGCTTACATTGAGATTGTTAAATACAATCTTCGTCATTCACATTTATCGAAGGTGGAAAAGACTGCAGGCGACGGCGGTGCTCAAGTATAGGAAACAATAGTGTGTGGAGGGCTCTGTGGAAGGGGATAGAATGCGAGAGGAAAGATGACGACGACCGAGTGAGAGATGGCGGGAGGTGAATGAGGAGAAAACGTAATGGGAATGAGTGGCGGGGGACAGGGTTGCTGCCGGGAAGCGATTGCAGCGGACACATGTGGGCGGGAAGGGAAGGAAGCGCAAACGACCCAAAGGGAATGCAAAACATGCGCAAGGAATCTTAAAAATGAGAAGATCGTAGGTAATTTCTGGACGCAAATCGGTGGGCGGCGGGCGTGGGCTACATGGGCACACAGATTCGGAAGAGTTTCATTGGTGGAGGAGTGGTTCCACAACGATGAGGCTGACCCCAACAGAATGTAGCCCTTCCGAGTTGGTACTGTCCTCGGTCTCACCAATGCCTCCCGACTTCTTCGGTAGAAATATTCAGTTTTAGAAGACAAACAGCTCTTCGAGGGAGCCAGATACGAGGAGAAATTTGGAGAGTTCAAGGCTCTAGTCTGTCGAGGAAAGAGTAGCAGAACTACAAACGAACTGATACAGATTGACCAAAAATACTAAATTCAGGGTATTGAATATTTGCCCGCTCTGATCCCCTTATTTCCTTTTCCAGGTTAATGGGATGGGCACTTAAGTTTATTTTTAGTTTTCTCAACTGCAAGGCTTGAAGTTTATACAAGCGTTTATAGGTAGAGAACGGTGTAGATCGCTTGAATACACGGTCAAATTTACCGAAGAATTAGTATGAAAAAATATATCCAGTAGTAAAACTTTGATCTATTACAGTTTCAGGGAATCAAAAGTGAACTTTTGAAGTGATTCAAAAAATTGACCCTAGAACGGTAAAGCTATTTTGCCACCCTTATCTGGTAACGTGGGGGGGGGGGCAAATTTCAAACATTCGTATCTCACACCCATTATGACTATGAGTCCCATGGGGGCTGATTTTTTAATGTAGACACACGTTACACATTGATTGGGGTGAATTATGGTAAAGGTCCCGAGTCACAAACGTAAGCCGTTTCCGTTTGGCGCGAGATTTCAACCCGCTCTGGGGTGTTTTTTCGCCCCCGTTGCCGTTCTGGGGTTACGTGAGCTCAGATCATTTGTAGCAGGTATTTAGGAGAGCGACGAGAAAACTATGACTTGTCAGATTGAACTTCATCAGGGAAAGTGATTTTCATTATATTTTTCGTTTTCTTTGTAAATTTGACTAACAATAACACTTGGTTTTACTTCCTGTACATAATCAAGTACGTAATCGGGATGACTGCGATTACCTAGCAATCAACAAAAGGGACTCGCAGTTTTTACCACTTAATGACGATGATAACATGAAAAAAATGCAATAATAAATTATTTTTGGAATCAGAAAACAGTAAATGGAGGTAAAAACCTTTTACCAATGAAAATCTAATGTTTTCAGCTCATTTAATACATGTATGTGCGACGAGCTTCAATTACAATAGAGAATTTATTTACTCTTGAGCTAACTCCACCATGCATATGAAAATATCGCCCCAGAAATCATGGTACTGACTTCTACTTCCATCCCGCTGATTTAGGCACACTCCAAATTTATGTAAAATATAAAAATAAAAGCCTTCATCAAACTCAAATGAGCTCAAAAATTCAAGAACGAAGGAAATGACTCCAGAGTGACCATATTAAAACAAAGAGCAGGCGAAGGAAGCGAACCATTTCCTTTAGACATTACTCTACATATGAACTAACTCTAATAACGAATACACGACTCAATCTTGGAACAATAAAGGACTCCTTAGTCAAAACTTAAGTACTGCTATCCATCACTACACGTAACTCATGCACAACTGTTTCAATTCCGTGAACTTACCGCGTCCCACCACCGGTTACTCTGCGTTGTCAGAACAAGCTGGGGATCATTACACACGGACGCGCGCACGACTCACCGCCTTGCCTCCTTTGTGTGGAGCACTAGAGGGGCGGCGCGAACGTGACAAGACGTATGCGAGAACGTGACCGACTCCTTTCCCCGAGATTCAAATCACTTTCGCTCGCACTCCGCGTCTCGGAGGCTGCCGCAGCGAGGGCACGATGGGAGGCGGCAGGGAATGAGAGGGAGAGAGGCGAAGCACTCCACGAGGCACACCTTTCATGACTGGCGGGGAGAAGGGGAAACTTTATATCCAACCAAACGCATTCTTACATTTATTTTTTCTTACCAAACTCCCCCGTTAGTTATCCGAACGGATGGAGCTGGAAGTGCGGGAGGAGGTCCGATGGGAGGGCGGATTATTTCGGAACGAAGCGAGAAAAGAATACGGTGGCTTTCTGGCGAGTGCAGCCGGAGGGCGGTGGGAAGAGAGAGAGAGATATACGAGACAGGAGGGGGCTTACACGAAGCTTTGAAGGGGGGGGACGGCGTGCTTGTATGGGTCACGAGCACGCGAAGAAACACACGCCCTCTCTTTCTCTCTCCCGCCCGCCGCCACAAATATCGCCCCTCTGCAGCGCCCTCGTCCAGCGGCGAGCCCTCTTGCCTCCGGTGTCCACAGGCCATCCCCTCCCCCACTGACTCACGCCTCCCTCAGAGACGGGTTTTAAATAGCCACGCGGGAAAACCCTCCAGCGAACAAACCACCATGCTTCTCCACGCCCTCAACTCCTATTTCGGAAGCCATCGGCCCAGAGCATAAGAGCGTACGATTTTCCGAGCATATACACGCCTTCACATAAGTTATCCATAATTACACTGCATTGAAGACAAAAGTTTCATTTTTGCTTTCATACGTGGAGGGAAAATAACACTTCATACTTCTTTAATTCCAGTAGTACTTCAATTTCGCCACCCGGGTGTTGATACGTTATTACATCTTCACTTCTAGACATGATTGCATAACATTCCGAACCCCGTATCTAGACGATTAGAAGACGCGAAATAAGTATCAGTAGAATAGAAGAGTTTATAATCGTTTATTTTTTCCACAGAAATAGAGAAATTCCACCAAAACATACGCCAATACAAGGTGAATCTTATTTCTTATTCAAATTAGAAGCCATCCACTTCAAGAAGAATGACCACGGAAATGGAACGTATGAGGCCTGCGGTTAGTGAAATTCGCACATTCAGGGAAGGGGTGGGTAATTCAGCAGGTTTTATGGTATTTCCAGCAGTCCCATTCCCATTTGCCACCTGCTGTTTCCCACAACATTTCAGTAACCAGATGATAACACCGGTTGGATTTTATCGGACTGGCTCCAATGCATTAACCGCATACTTTGATTAGCCACCGAGCCTCCAGGCTAGCAGACCAAGGTACATAAAAGTTTACATTTAAACCGCCCAGAAAACACCTCCATTTCTCCCCGGTGACTTATCTTGTTTTTTAGCAACACATTTTGAAGAATGATAAAAAAAACCTCAAAACCCAAACACAAAATCGAAAATTCGTCCACAACGGACAATATACATGTAGTTTCTTCACGATTCCCAAAGGCTTGAAGCCATCTGCAACATCTGAAAAAAATGCCTTCCTGACGGTAACACCCTAAAGTAACACAATCTAGGGTAGTTCAACCCTATTCTAAATTTAACATTACAGCACGAAGAGCATTAATGAAGCATCAGACCCCTAAAATTATCGCCACTCTATTCTTTTAAATATGCCAATCAACCATGGACGTAAAATCTATTTTGGTCTCGAATCAAAAGTAAAATTTCAAATTTATAACCATATGATATATCATAAAATGATAAACGTCACAGAAAAGTCCAAAAATTAAATAGGCATAAACGATAAAGGAAGGAGTAACTGCAAGTACCAGTATATTAAGCAATACCTATGAAGGGGAGAAAGATAAGAAATCATTCCGTTAAACTAAGCCAATGATTTACTTTCCGAATAGTGCAAAAGTCGTGGGTATGAATTTTACTGACTCTGCACATGGCTGTGATACGTGGAATTTCTTTTCTAAAGTAATTAAGACGTGGAAAGGAGGAAGGCTCCTCCTATCGCCTCGTGAAAATCCTCAACTCATGTACGTTGAGAATGGAAGGCGGGAATTCCTTAAGGATGAGATTAATTAAACCTGGAGCCACAGAGTGAGAGGAAATCAAATCTTCGATATTAAAGTCTGATTAGAGATGAACTGCTGTTGAAGTAATTTAGTCTTTCATTGCGACAGTCCATCATGTATCTTTAATCTACAAATATTTTACACAAGAGAACATCTTCCAACACCCCATTACCTCCCGAAGGAAATAGCACAGCACCAGCTGAACTACCTTTGCAGAATGACGTGATAACACTACCAACACCAGAACCATCCTGCCATTGGTTATGAAGACACGAATGAAAACTGATTCAACAATGTTAATAAGCCAAAGAAAGCCAAGCTCATTTCGCTATCATGTATCACAATATTTAGCACTCGGAAAGATGTATTGACCAGAGAAACCCCGTGTTGTATAAATCGACGATTGAAAATATATTTTCAATTAGAACTCCGTATATATATGCACGAGAGGGAAGGAATGTACGAGGGTCATCCGGAAAGTAGTACCCGTTCGTGCCGCATGAAGTGCTGACGACGCGAGTAGCCGCTGGACGAGGTCAGATAGCTTCAGTGGCTTGTCTGCCTTCTCTGAGCCAAGTTGCGTGACGCTAGCATTGCCTGTGTTGTTTCTGTGATTGTTTACAATGTTTAAAAAAATTGAGAACGCCGCCAGTTGTGAAGTGAGGGCAGTGATTAAATTCCTCAATGCAAGAAACGTTCGCCCATGTGATATTCATCGCCAATTAAAGGAGGTGTATGGAGACAATGTAATGGACGAGTCGTCTGTTCGGCGGTGGTGTCGCAACTTCAACATGGGGAGGGGGAACACACACGACGATGAGCGTTCGGAGAGACCGTCTGTCATTACAGACCAACTGGTGAGCTCAGTTGACGAATTCGTGAGGAACGATCGGCGCGTCACAATTGATGACATCTGTGAGCATTTTCCCAATGTTTCTCGAACAATTGTTCATGAAATTGTTAAACACCATCTGCATTATGCAAAAATTTGTGCAAGATGGGTCCCTCGCGTATCTCAATGAGCTGGCGGCGAAGGACTATGCAGCAGGAATACAGAAACTTGTCACACGTTATGACAAATGCCTTAATTTGCTTGGAGATTATGTTGAGAAGTAGTTTAAAGTATCCTCTTTCAAATAAAATTTTTTATGTTTGTTAATATTTACTTTTGTGTCCTTATTTCACGAACGGGTACTACTTTCCGGATGACCCTCGTATACACACATGGATTATGAATAACTTGGATATCACCAGCCCTACATAAACAGTTAAGGAATAAATGAATGGCCGACATTTTTTTTATTAATTAACGGTACTCCGTGGAAGTTCATAGTCCTGCATACGAAAATCATCAATTGAAAACATAATTTACTTCGTGACCCTATGAGGCGTATTTCACCTCATACGGTCACGAAGTCAAAGGCTGATCCCAAATAAACGCCTCTATAGCAACTTAATTTAAATCAGGACAAAATCTCTTTGGAAACACAAAATAAGCTTTGCAGAAGACTCAAACCCATGACCTTTGTGTCAGTTGGCGACTAGAAGACGCTCTAGCCTTCTTAGGACCATTACCTTCAACCCCTTCGACCAACTGAGCCGCTTGGTAACCCCGAGAATTCCACTTCAGGCAACCCGCAGTGCATGGGTCTGTTGGGTGATGCATATCCTCCACGCATTAAAGTGGGCTAGTGAACACTAACGCACTATTTTCAATACCAAATACGAGGCATGGAAATTATGTCAATGTCATCGGAATATTTCTTACACTAACCGTCTATAATACTTCCATAAATTCCGTCCTTTTCCTCGGCTAGAGTAACAATTTCAAGGCCCCGACAATTGGAAATACAGAGGGCACCTTGACGATAAATTTCGGAGCTGGGCAATTCCGCTCTGATTTGCCACATAAAGGGTAATGAATGTATTTTCATGTGTCGGAGAGCTAAAGTAGATCATCTGATATAATCAAATTATATCTATCACAAATATAACTAACCGCTCAAACGATAGCGAATGTTCCTTCGAACATGACGTAAATATATATTTTCAAACAGGATAAATGCCTCGCCACATTTACCTCCCTCGCCCTGGTTAACTATGACGTCCCGAGAGAACGTGGTTGTCTCTCAACTAAGCAAGAATTATTAATCAAGGCACTCTAGTTTACATTAATATTGTTCAATGCAGAAAACATGCTTCCATGACTGAAAGTGTAAGTTCGAGTTAACGGAGTTTATCGGGATATTAACAACAAACGAACAGAAAGAGCATGAGTTAAACCTACACCACTCCGAAAAAATAGTGGAAGAACGCAGAAACAAGCGAGCTCGTAAAGAACTACCACTCCCTACCCAATTCATAGCATACTTTCTCGAGTTGCCTCGGGGACGGAGCGTAATCTATCGGATTAGATTTAAGATCTGAACCAAAATCCATTGACAGAATTCACATAACCTGGTTAACACCCATATTAAATTAGTTTGTAATTGTCCGCAGACTTTATTTTAAGGTACCAGTTTCACCGATTTGCGGCAACATCTGGTACAATTTCCTTGCAAATGAAGCAATTGAATGTTATAACCTTAGGACAGAGGAGAGGGGGTGGCTATGCAGGGTGTATATTCAACTGCTGCAATTCATTTTCCTTTCTTCCACAAAATTTTCTTACAGAAATTCCTGTTGGATCGATGCTCTGGGTGTGATCAATAAAAACAAGAGCGGATATTAAACGCGAAAACACAAAGTGCGAGGTTGGGACGAGAACGCACTACCCTTGAAAGATGCGATGTTAATGAAAACATTCCAAGAGCCGGTAAACGACAGAGGGAAGACGGGAGACAAAGCGATCGAGTGCAAAGAAGTGGTGACGGAGGCAAAGGGAGCGAGTGCTAGTTCCCAGAGAGGTAAAAACAAAAGAGCGGCGGCGAGCCCCATTCTCCTGTGAACACGTAGCGGCTGGCTATAAACTGGATGGGTCAAGTGCGCCCGTAAGTGCGGCTCGCGACGGGAAACGGCGGCGTGTGGGGGGATCGAGGGGCGTCGCCGCCGTTTGCACCGCGAGCGGGAAAGGCCTTTCCCTCAAAGACAATGAGTCACAAAGGGGACTGCGCAGCGGACGCGAGAAAGCTCAACAAACCGGGAGTGGATGGACGATCCTTTCGACGATTTGCTTGCTTCCTACATAGCATCGGGAATAGTAAGGGGACCGGGGAAGGGTGTGGGGACGATGGGGCGGTGGCCTCTATCGCGGCTTCTTGAAGAATCTCTTCATCGCCCCTCCAGAACGCGGGCGTAATTTACACGCAATGCCCCGGACTACAAAGGACATACAAAACCTTTGACTCCTGCATACCCTCACACGGCATTCGCCGAATTCATTTCAGGGAAAAAAGCGCAGAAATAAAAGGAATCAAGCACGCAATTAGAGGACAGAAAAATGAAAAATAATTGGAAAGCAGTCCACGAGGAAAAAATTACTAACGGCTAGGTTTTCACTCGTTAACACCTACTTGAAACGTCATATATCAATCGGCTTTAAAGCTGCATTTGCCACACTCAATATCTCACCGCACGACAAAAACATTTTAAATGCTTTCATTCAGACGCTTGGGTAATTATGTACACGATGCAGAGCAGGCAAGCAAACATTAAGCGGGACATAAACCTAATAATCGAGTGGCTCCGAGTGGTTCAAGCTTTAAGAAAGTAAAAATTAAATGGAATGCGGAGGTTTTTACCATATTGATGCTCGACTTCTCCATGGTCGAAATTACTCATATTGCCAAACACGACATCATATTGCAAATTTCAAAGATTCTGAATAAACCGTTTCTCTTTCACATGAATACAACAAAATTAATGAGTTATGGTATAGCAAGAAATAATGAGCTCTACGGCCTCTCAATTAAAGAAGAAAGGGGAAGAAAACTCCATTCTTACGGCCATTGGAGTTTTCTTCCCCTTTCTTCTTTAGTTATGGTATGTTAAGTCAAGTAATAAAATCGTGTCTTTGGGAAAATTAATCAAATATTGGGAAAATATAAGTTAAATTTTCCTAAATGAGATTAATTAAATATAAAATTTCAAGTCGCAGTATTTCATCAATAATTCAAATTCTTGAAGCGTGGTAAGTTATGAACTCAAGGGAGTTATAATTTCAAACCATAAAATTCAGGCTTTGGTCTTCCCTGCTGGTTGAAATGGAATATTTTCTCTGTGCAGTGGCGCCTCCCTTCCTCTTGACCCGTAACAACAATAATTTTAATGATTAAATGCTATTTTATCCTAGTATAAAAAGACAAGAAATATGCGCGAATATAATTCGTAGAAGTGCAATTGTCAAGAACGAAACATAACTTTCAATTACCTTTAAAGAACCACCAAAACCTAAGAAATATATATTACTCTAAAAGAAATTATCACACAGAATTACACTTGTATACACTCAACCTTTTCTGAATATTTGTCTACACTATTCTCATCATGCGTCAAATATCTAAGTGCAACAAAAAGCATTCAAAATCAGCAACTTCCGATTAAATCTTACTATCCCTAAATTTACAGTGAAAACATTTTTTTAAGAGCTACTTCACAGGTTAGGTGTTAAAGAAAAACACGAAACAGAATACCGAAAAGGCTTGGCGAACAACGACCAAAGTAAAACATTCTGTGACTCCGAATAGGTACAGGTCATCAGTAATAACATAAACGAAAGATTTGACCATACATACGCAGTGCGTTGTCTGAACACACTCTAACCTTACTCCTCGAGGAAGATAGTGAACGCAACCATTAGGCCCGCCCACGACGTTACCGAGGGAAACGCCACGAGTCCCATTCCCGCGGACGCGAACCCCGGCGGCGAGAGTGGCGGCCTCCCAGCCATCGAACGACCCGCGAGACACAAGAGCCCGTGGTCAGTACGATACATCACCACTTCCCTTTATGATAACTCCGCGCTAAGAAGGAAGAAGAGGCGAATGGACGAAAGAGAGAGAGAAAGTAAATTGCAAATAAAAACAGCCCTCCTACACAATAACGCCGTAAGAACATGGGCAACATCTTCTACGGAGAGAACTCGAAGCAGCAGCACCGGTGAAATCTAGAGACGGAAAGAAACGCTTGCGACGACGAGGAACGGCAAATGGCGCGCACTTTTAATGCATGAATCTGATCGCCAGAGAGTACTCCCCAAGACGCCGATCCCGATACGCCCCCATGACACCAGTCGGGCGCCGCTGAACAATTCCATCGCGTATTCCCCCTCTCCAGGGATCCGCGATCCACTGAGAGAGAAGGGTTTGAATTTGTGACTTTAGGGGGGGGGGGGCACCATAAGTTACATAGCCCGGAATTAATAAAGCACTTCCCCCTTCTTACTTCCCAGTTCAGCATGACCTGTCAAAGTATGGTGGTCTATAGTATAAATGGTAGCGGTTCATTATTATTCTCTCCTTTTTCGTATACCAGAGAACTTACAATATTTAGTGGGTGAGATTAACACTTGTTTGGAATTAAGTTTTCCGCCATGATTTGCGCGTTTAGTTGGGATATTATTAGTGAATTTTTACCCTTTTCCTAACCACTTAAAGACCTTTCCTCTCTCTTGTCCCTTGCCCATTCCACCTGGTGCTTCCACCCCCTGCCGCACACCTATATATGGTGGATAGCGGGGTATTTATGTAGATGTAGAAGAGAGAGGGGGGCTCAGGTGGGATCTTGTGAGAATGACGCTTCCTCCCCTTCCGACCGTCTGGCGACTCCCGACGAGATGCGACAAGGGGACGGCGCAATCCCCCCTTTAATGCAAGGGGGGGCACCGCGACGGGAAAGTGGCGTCGGGCAGGAGCAAGGGGAGGGTGTGGAAAGAGAGTGGTGTCGAGAGGAGAGGAGGGTGCGGGGACGAGAGAGAAAGTTCTGTTGCAGAGAGCAAGACCCCTCGAACGTCGAGACGCCCAGGTTGCTGAATTCCCCTTGGACCGAACGACTTGAGAGCGTCGGCTTCACGGCGACGCCGCTCACCGTAAAGGCAAAGGAGGATCCCTTTCTCGCGGGTCGCCCGGGGGCGGGGGACGCAAGTGGCCGTGAAAGCATAGCCGGGGAGCAGCCATCCAAACCCCTCCCCCTCTCCTTCCGTGCACCCCGAGGCCGAGGGAGGAGTCGTTAGGCTGTGAGGGTAGGGTGGGGGGGGGTGGAAGTTAAGCGCCGGGGAGCGAGGGGTAGTGGATGTTATAGGGTGGGAGAGGAGGCGGAAGGACTATCGGAGAATGGGAGCGGGAGGAGGGCTAATCGACTCAACTGACCGCTAACGCGCAACCCCTTATGTCTCGCCACACGAAGTTTTGTCATTTAAAACTTCAGCCCTCCCGAAACGATTTGCCTTCCCTTCTCCTAATTCCAATTTCATTTACTTCGAGTATCGTAAGTCGAGAACAAAGTTCTTTCCCAACATCAGAGTAAAGCGATTGATTGAAGTGGTACCATCCTACTCCTTCAAACTAGGTTTTAACGGCGATCCCTCACAATAAAAACCACAGCCGAATAGTTACCGCATGGCGTGAAATATTTTCCGAGCTGAGATTGTAAATGGTTTTTACGACACCCTTGACATTGGTAATTTTTTAATGATTCCTTTAATTGTGCGAGCGATTCGCCGATTTCTGTATTGCCGCACGTGATCTACAAAACGATTATGCAGATGAAAACAAATGTGCCAAGAGTGAATTTTTTTCAAGAGGGGAAACTAAAAGGGCCTCGGGGCTTTCCTGGATGATTTTTCAATCACGAAGGATCGCTACCAAAGACGACGACTCCACGATCACGACGAGGTCATACAACGTAAGCCACAACGTTTCGTTAACATTTATCACGGTCATACTCATCACTTTGGGTCGCGGTAGTCCAGGGGTAGAACATTGGACTACTGACCAGAGGCCCCGGGTTTGATTCTCGAGAAAGCCTCTATGGGCACCAACAGCTGTGTGATTATACGGGTGCCAGATCTTCCTAGGAAATTACAGCCGATACAGGGAAAGGAACTGGCCCCCTAACCTGATGGGGGAATGTCACACGCCGTCCGACTTAGTACTGGGTGAACACGACCATCATTCAACAATCCACCCTTCCCGTTGATTACTGTGTGAATGATTTTAAAAAAATATTTATCTTTGGCGATCCCTCCTTCTTTATGTTGAGTTGAGGAAATATGAGGGTTATTGAAGCATATCGTCCATAGAAGAAAAAATAACAGGTCGTAGTCTAGTATTTCCGTTAATACTTTAGTCCTCTTATTAGATTTAGGTTGAAAACGCTGTAATTGAATACCGCTAGTTTTGCAACCTGATATTCGCAAAACAGGAAGTAAGTGGTTCATGATTCTTTTTCTTTAGAAAATTATCATGGAAAACATTATTAGCTCTCCAACTCCTAAGTATCCTACATGCGGTTAATGCTTTTCAAAGTCAAAAAACGTCACGTTCGCATAAAACATGGTCGGAAAGTTGGGTCCTGTGCGTGACGATATCATTAACATGGACCTCACCCAGCATTTTAAGGTGCTTATACCACACAAAAATGCGACGAAAAAACTCTCCTTCCGAAAGATCAAGGAAAGGGTCTAGATACCATTTGACTCAACATGGAGAAAATATTTTTAGGCTAAGCATTATAATTCTAAATTTCTTCGCCAGTTTTGTGAAAACTTAAATTTCTCTTCCATTTGAGAAAGAAACCAGACTATCCGAATGAGACTGGATGAAAGATTTTCTAAAAATAAACAAGATAACAGCATGCAGACAAACGGAAGCAACTTCCATAGAACGGGAAATTGGTTTCAATAAAAATCACAAAATTATCATTTTATTAAACTTTAAGTCATAGTGGAGTATTATTATGACAATGTTGAACACTTGGCACCCCCGAAAATCTATATGACGTAAATGCGTCAGGTTATACTTTCTCAAAGATGTTTCTACATCAACTTTTCAAATTTTATCACTAATGTTTTTCAAATACAGCAGTGATCTGCTCTTGATATAATGGGTTTCAGTAGGTCAATGTCATAGTAATCTGATGTCTCAAATTTCAAATATTATTTGGAGAGTCCATAGAAGTAATATCCTGCAAAAATGATCTTGTGCCTTACAAACAAGCCCATTTCACCCTTCAAACGCAAATCAGGGTAATATAAGCACAGGGAGAAAGTTTTTAATTTTTCATATCACTTTCAAGGATAAAAAAACTATTCCTCAAGTTTTGAAAATAAATCAACGATTATTGAAAAGTAATCTTACAGGGTTTAAATCTCAACAGTGACAGAAAGTTCAGTATACGTTTCCTAAACATTTAAGGTATATTAAATATAAACAAAGAAAACCAAAATGAATGTATGAATAAATGGAAGATGAAATATTCAAGTTTTAGGCATAATATAAATATTACTCCGAACACTCAAAACATTTTTTCCAATTTTGGTTTAAATATTTTTATCAGAAAAAAACCTAACTTATGCTATGGGTTTATGTTAACACGGAATTGGAATAAATGCATCGTCCTATAGCATGGCTCACATGCATGGCATCACAGACTAGAAAAAAATCTCCCTTTCACGATTGAGATTTAAACGAGGTAAAATATTGATAAATTTGTAACTCGGGAGACCATTTGAAGATTTTGCTTCGGTAATTGTATCGTCTCCACTTATTTTCACTCAAAATTATAATTCAGGGAATTGATGTGGACAAGCATTGTTTCGCTAACCGGGACAGGAGGATCGGGACGGTGCAATGTTTAATGTGGCTCTGGCTTTCCACACCGAGGGACCGGGTTCGAATCCATTAGGTGGCGGAATTTCCCAGCTGTCTCAATCCCTACTTGGGACGACATATGGCAAGCACTGTAAGCGGAGTATGTTTCCTGTCGAATGGAACGTTAAGTTAAAGATTCCTTGCCGCCTTTCGTTAAGAGTAGAATAATGCAGATGCCGGGTTTCTCCACACTCTTCCTCGCTTTCTCGAACATGCTACCGCTACCAAATAACCAACCTAGGTCCTCGGTCACTTCCCCTTAAGTCACGTTGAAGATGAAGCAAAGCGACAGCGAAAGAGAATGGATGTCATCTACTGAGCATGCGAACCACGTTAATTCAGTCAGTAATGCCAGAGATAGTTTCATTTTAAGATTTCAATGATGCTATGCGACACACTTTCAGGATTAAATACATATATATTCGATTTCATGTTTTGGAACGAGCTCTAAAACTATCTTTTTGGTGAAAGTATGAGCATTTAATGAAGATATGTGTGAAACATAAAAATATTTTAATCAGAATAGTTTATTCTTCGATACCCGAAAAACCACACAGCTCGGCTGAATATGAAGATGTGCAATGTCACCGGGAATCATAATCGGACCTTCCGGTCATTGGCCGAACTCATCACCCACTGGGCAACAATGCTTCCGAGGAATTATAATAAAAATTCATTGGAATTAAAAAAGCACAAGGAAGAATCAAAATAACTTAGCCTTTCTGAAGGATAGCATTTTTTCTTTCCTTTTGAAAAGTAAAAATTTATCCAGGGGAAATACAAAGTTATTTTGATTCTCCCTTTTGTATAACTATGGAATTACACAAAGTAACAGCATCGACTATCTCTCAAAAAAAAGAGATGAAAGTGAGACCGATTAGCCCGAATGCCAACTTGAGTAGAATCAAGTGTATCGCGAATTCCACTTACACAAATTTTGGCGATATCTACGATATATCTTCCCAAAATTCTGAAATTTCCGTGGGCGAAATTTTAGCATATAATAATCCGAGAACTACTCAATAAAGAGCGATCATACATATTTTATAGACGTAATTTATCACGCGAAAATTGAATTTTATGCTATAATGTTAGGTTAAAACGTAATGCACATGTGGTACGGATTTCCTTAATTTTCTTCCAATATTAAGTCCGCGGCAGCCGTTTCAAATTGAACCATGTTAATCTCGCCGCCCTAAGTCCTTTAAAGGCAGTGAAATTGTAATAAAAACTATGAAATATATTGACTCCATAGTGCAGCCAAGTAACAATTACCGAGGCAACGTTTCCCTGCTATTTTTCCGCAAAACCTAATATGATATCCCAAATACATGGGGATGTACATGAGGGAAACACGCATTGGGACAGTCTGTTTTCAATATGCGCGTATTACGAGCGTGTGGAGATCCAAAAATTCTACTTCTCGAAATAACAATAACTGAAAAAACGGCAACATTTAACACTATTACTGAAAGTCCTATACATGAGTCCAAATGTGAAAATTTTTTAACCCTTGAAAGAACGAGGAAGGAAATTATTCAGGGGGGCTAGAATAATCGGGAAGTGGCCTCTCGAAGTCACGTCAAATCCACTCGTGGAGATTTAATAATGAAAATCAAAATTTCAATCCTCAAACTGCTTCATTAAAAAAAACGAACTTTCAACAAAATTAAAACACTTGTCGAAAGTATTAAAAGAATATGACATGTTTTGGCACCGTTCCCGTCTTAATTACAAGATTGGCAATTGAACCAAACATTAATGGCCAAACGATTACGATAATGGTTCAAAAACATGCAATGAAAAATGTAACTAGTGTTATCAGGGCGGAAGTTCCAGGAAAGTACAACTCAAGTAAGTAATTGACGAGTAGAGTGCATTATGATTTCACCAAAAACACATGAAGGTTAAGTACGACGGGATACTGAGGACAATCATTAGGCAGACATAGCATGATTTTTTGAGGCTATGGATTCTTGAGAAAATTCGCCGCGACGCACCAACCGGAGTAAGGACTGCTCGATCCATTTCCCGCGGAGCTGGTCGAGGGACGGTGACACAAAAGTAGGGGCGGCCACGATGGCCAGACGAAAGGGGGCAAGGGCCGGATCGATGGGGATTTCCAGCAGCTGATTGTACGCGCCGCACCTCCACGGCGAGAGTTAAAAGCACCGTCCCGCCCCACCGCACCCCACCCCGCTCACGCACGCGACGTCCTCGTCGGATTCCAGTGAGCCACGCACCGAGGGCGGGGAGGAGATAGGAAGAGGAAAAAAGACCAAGCCGGTGAAAACTTCCAGTTTCACATCTTCCTCGGCCTAACCCATCACATCTCTGGATTAACTGCATCATAGTGGCTCAAAGCCAGACAACCACGATCATAGCTCGATTTAACTTCTAATTGCCACTGACAGTGTGTTCACGTACATTACTACGACTAATACCCTGTTTAAAATTCGCGCATTTCATTTTAGACGGATGAGTGTCAGAAGTCGACGAAATTGACACGTTATATGAGAGTTATTGTATTTCCTTGACCGCACCATTATATGGTAACTGAAACTATTTTCCGAAGTGGAACAACATTTAGCTTTGCAGAGAGAAATGCAGAAACCGGATGAATGACGCAAAAGCCCTTCAATAGCAATAAGTGCTTAGAAAATGGAAGATAATGGCACCAATTTATTAAGAAGCCCATTACGAATCTTCCACGTAAAATAATAATACATATTTTTCTTTATACCCAAAGATCTTCAAAGGAACTACGCACTAACTGTCTGCATAAATAAAAAATGACGTTTTGTCCTTTTAAAATCAACCAACACAGCTTACTGATTTTACATTAAAAAATTAATCCATCAATATTTTTTATGAACCCAAATGTTAGACAAATTAACAAATATGTTGGCATGAGATCTGAACGGAAGTCCGTTGATACTGAAGCTTAATTATGGGGTAACAAATTATAGAATACATATCTTTCAGGGGAAAACTTCAAAAACCATATCAATTTTGAATTTTCAATAAAATGTAATCAGCACTGAATTTCACAGATATTCAGGAAAGTCGTAATGGAACAAATCTCCCAGTTAAATTAACAATGTAATTAAGTTGTTTTTCTTCGGTTCTTGGATAAAATTGAGCTTCATCACAGTATTCCTCAACCAAAAGATCTAATACAGAACCTTGAAGAATACAATCTTTTCGCCACTGAAGGTAATCGCCCGCCAAATCAGCAGTGGTTTCCATCAACCCGTCGCGCGGGCAATAAGTAGTAGTAGTAGTTTCAATGCCACATTATTTGGAATTTGTCAAAGAAGTAGTAGTATTTAGGGGAGGCGACCGACTGCTGAGGTCATTTGCGCCATAGGGGACGGACGGGAAAGGATGAAGGGTGGAGAGATACCCGGCGTCGGCATTAGCCTACTCTTTACGAAAGGCAATAAGCCTCCTGGGATTGAAAACTGAAGGATTAAAGTACCCCGAATTTTGCGGCGAATGTTTTACGTTGGGAGTAAAATTAAATATGCAGCTCTAGGCAATTTCCGTTCACATTTAAAATGGTAACATGCTAGAAGCCACTTCACTTTCCTGATAGCCATAACTACAGGAAATTGCGAACCATTTAGGCGGAAAATACGTTGCCTTAAAAATTTCACTAAAGTACTCGTTCGCTAAAACTTGGCCTATAAAACATTTCCATTACTAAATTACTTAAACAGCATTTCGTAACTAATTGGTCACATTAATGGGAATTCCACCAGGCACACCGACCATTTCCACCTACCAGTAATGAATAATATATTTAAAATATATAATAATAATATTAAATACTAGACAATTACTTTTTACTTATGCTCATTTATGTTTTACTTTCTAAAACACACGTGCTTCCCAAGCATGAGTTGATAAGCTTTCATAATATTCCAGGCTAAAAACACTTATCCATAACAAGTGTGTTGTTTGAAGACTACCAGAAGTGCTAATCAAAAAATTTATTTGGCACTACTAGTTGAAAACTATCTGAATGCATCGTAACAATTACCCTATAATAATAAAACTGAAAATTTTCCAATTAAATACTTCCTTAGTAATTACATAAATGTACATAAGGGGTAAATGAACAATTGCATGACATCTTTTTCTGTCACTGCAAACCAAAGAGAGGCAAAATAGTTTTAAAAATAACTAGACCTCACAATTTACATAGAGAATGTTTTTGATCGGTGTGCTTCGTAGAAAACACAAAATGGCATAATTGCATATGATGCAATAATGTAACAGAGCTCACAATTGAATACCTGCTTCCTACCTTGAAGTGAACTATGAAGCATATTCAACTATTCCAAATTGTCCTTGGCCAAGTCCTCTCACAAGATACTATGAAAACATGCTCATCACGAGAAATGAAGTAAGTAACCACATTGTATGGTTACCATCAACAGACCAAATTTTGGCCCAAGGAGATGAAAACGTTTGCATACAATATTACTGACACACATCTATAATTAGCACAGGACGTAATACGGCTTCTGCTTCATAGTATGCAGCATACTAGTAGCAACACTAATCCACAATAAGGCTCACATTAAAAATAACCAAAACATATTATTTCTGCCCTTCTTTCAGAGTAATTATTTAGTATTAGAGAGAAGTTCTAAGCAAAGCAATGAAGTATACTTCCAAATATTTTCACAATACTGTTGTCAAGGCTCTCAATTTTCCAGCTACTTCACTTCTAAACCATAAGCATTCTTTGTTGAGTCTGTATTCTAGTGGCATTTTGAAGGCATTACAGCATCCACTATGGTTGAGTCATTTTGAACTGAAAATGGAAGCCGCAAAGCCAATGTCACCGAGAGAACTAACCCCGAAAACTTGAGAACTCCCATTAGATAAAATTTATCGGTAATTATGATTATTCAGTTTTATACTCTTGATATAATGCTGGATGACAATAAAGGTATAAGATTTATTGATGAAACATTATTCAGAGTATGGAGATGCCTGAAATAAGAATTCTATGATTGCAATTCGATCCTCGCATATGTCAAAATATCCAAGTCAGAAGAAATGACTTTTTGACATTGAAGTAGTCACCAAACAACAACAAGCTGTAACTCCCTGCAATAAAAAGTCTAACGCTCGCCCTTCTTCCTATGAATTTTCCCTTCTTTCTTGAGGATGAATTCTTACAGGAGTTATTATTGCAAGCCATTATCTTTACAATGTTGGTTTAGTTGCAGTAGGGCAGGGTAAGGGCATCTGTACTCCATTACAGTAATGTAGCTGAAAACCACATAACCACAAAAGACTGGCAGATAGCTAGAGCAATTCAGCAATAAGTGAATGCAAGAAGTATCCACCAAGTCAAATGCTCTTACCTACATATGCTCAAAACAATACTTGAGAATTCCCAGTTTTAGATTTCACTAAAATCACAATGTACTATACTTTAAGTCTCCCGGCAGAAAATCAGCGTGAGAACTGTATTATTACGGCAGAATCCTGTAACCATGTTATGGACACTACTGTGCTTGCCTTATCCTCTCCTTCAGTCTGATCAAATGAACATATCAATCAATTGTTCGACCAATTTCTGAAAGAGCCTATATATTTGCAAAAACTTACTAAATTTACCAAAAAAAAATTAAAAATTTACTACTGGGGAAATTTGTTCTTTCATTTTATCAAATACTTCAAATCAGATTACAGATATCATGTAGATATACCAATTCACGTACTTCCATCTTGTCGGGACACCTACCCAACAAAAAAATGACTCGAAAAGACTCTCATTGGACAAGGTGAGGGACAGCTAAATTTAATTGAGGCATAAGGGATGGATAGGTAATACGATGGCCAGAGGAAAAGACATGGAGGTGAGAGAAAAGGAGGTGGAGACATTAATCGTAAACATTAGAATTACTCCCCGAAAAATCATTAGCATCGGGGTTCTCGAATTACACCCAAGAAGCAGAATATTATCCCCAAATTGTTATCGGACTGACAGGGATTGGAATGGTGCCATGAGCTCAGCCATTGTTATAACTTGATACCTGAATTTAAGCTAACATACAAGTCACAATATCTATTCAATCACAACTTATTATGACTTGCTTGGGCTGGTATTAAATATGTTAAAACAATCTTAGCTTCAATGATGTTCACACTAACAATTACCGAATTGTGAATTTTAAATCCTTGCACTAAACCACTGTAATCAGAAACAACTCAGAGAACAATCAGAGAATATCAGGATAAATTCAAGTTAATACGAATCGAATACTGATTTGCTTTTCATGCCCTCTTTTCCTAATTCAAGTTTTTCTACATTTTGAATAATGAAGGATAATCACACTAAATTCTCATGGTTTTCCTACCCATTATCATTATTCAAGCGTGGTAAAATTAAATTGCTATTTAATAGCAATTTCAAGGTGAAAATGGCATCTGAGAATCCCTCGAGTAGAATACACCATGCATAGAAATTAAATGGAAAAAACAAAGACTTTCTATTTCCGCACAGCCTGCGGGAAAGCAGTCTTATTTGTTACTTTATTTTCATTATAATGGAATTTCACAAAGTATTGACCTTGACTATCTCTCAAAAAAATACCATCTATATTTTGACACTCCTAGCCCCAGTAGGTTCCTTTTATTTATACTTTTAAAACTTTAAGAATGTTACAGGGTTAATAAAGCAGTTAAATGGGTTATTTTCTACAGAGAATAAATTCATCACATAAGATTCCCGAGTGGGTGACATTTTTCATTCTGATTGCCTGTTTGATGATGAGCATACTGAGTGAGCTCTTCCCTCTTTCAATGGAGTCCAAGTACATGTGATTATGTACCGAGTGACACGAAATGAATTTTTGGCAGTATGGAATCAGGAATTGAATAAAAATCTTTTATTACTCTTACTTCCCAAAGACGATTTTTGAAAGCACTCATGACATTTAACAGAGTCGCTTATCAAAATGAATCAAGTTACACAACTTTCTTAATATGCTTAGTTGAAAACAGACCATGATAAAAACTCAAGACCTGCCCATTTCTTGCCTCCAAAAATAACAGAGGCCAAAAAAAGTACACTTTACTTAAATAAAAAGGGATTTCAATCTTGCTCAACTAAATGAATAACTGATCGTAGCACTTTTCCACACGATGAAATTTTTTCAAAAAAGGGTTACACCTGATGATGATGTAATACATCTAAACCTGGTCGTAAAATAAAAAAAAATTATCAAGTGGAAAATTGCTAACAGTTATTCATTATGTTTGACTTCCACCACATCACGCCTGAAGCTACTCAATTTCTTGCTAACCTCAATGAAGAAGTTTAATGGAAAAATAAATAAGCATATTTCACATGGGAAATCTGCTACATCTGACCATGTACATTAATTTTCTTGATGGTACAATGCAATTAGTACTGGCCAAAATCACACATTTATCATTCAAATATGAATAAGTTCACATCTAATAGAATACTATCTTCACACGGAAATCACAAGAATGAACACAAAATGGTCAGCCCGTGAATCAACTCAGCCCAAAAAGTTGTGAAGGCATAAGAAAGCAGCTAAGATCCAGGCAATGTCACACACATGGTGTGCTTTTTCAATTTTTCACTGAAGATAAACCTTTCCCCAACAATGAATCAAAAACAAATATTACCAAAGGCAAACCACCACGATAAGTTTTACAGTGATGTGAAGAACCATTTTTGCTCAGAAATATGGCAATTCAGAACTTTTTTCACATCCTTGTACAACTCTGGGAAGGATACTACGTAAATATTGACCCTTTCACTGACTAGCAAAGAATGCTAGAGGACTATCAAGAAGATTCTCACTGTTTATTATAAGTTTTCTAGAAATATTAATGATTAAAACAACAGGCAAACCTATCCTGATTTGGAATTTATTGCATGCACGTATATACACAAGTCTTTAATAAAGTTATTATTGACGTACATGGTTTAGGGTTCAAATTGGTGAAAGATTCAATTTGATGAGTGCATACATTCATCAGTCCAAAATAAACATGATTGGGCAAGACCGGAGTTTCATGATACCTGGAGATGTTGAAATGCAACAAGACTGGGGTTCTCTCATCAAAGTTCTGTCCATTAAAAAGTGAAAAATATATTGCATGTGAAGTAGATTACTCATAACATTAACATAATTCTTTGAGTCTTCAATCACTGGGTTGAAATATTCAAATATGAACAAATATATGCTCTGTGACGATAATGAGTGGCAGTTTAAATAAGGCATCATAGATAAAAACAACTACAATAATATATATACTAGCTACTCTTTTAATGATGACTGGTGTAGACTTGCACAATATTAATAAAAATCGAATACACACTTGTTTTCTCAAATGTTTAAGGCACTATAAACAATACAATATGCCCTCTTAAGATTTGAACCTTCAACTTCCAGGGAGCTCATAGACACACAAACTTAGTTAGCTAATTTTGTGCTTGGTCCTAGGTAGCATCATGAAACATATTATTGTTTTTGAAGACACAATATTCACTTACCTTGGCCCAAGATTGTGATCCCATCTGTTTGATTGACTGAAGTATCCTTAGACCAAAAAGTGTAGCAAAAGTTTGTAGCTTTGGCACACTTTTCCACACTTTTTCCATAAAGACCCTATAAATTAAACAACGGATCAGAAACAACATCAAAAAGTAGCCATTCAAATTTCTTGACTGTTTCAAGATAGTAATGTCAAGTACATAAAATTTTAATTTAGTTTTTTAATTACACTGTCTTCCTTCATACATTGAAATAATACAGGAGCAGACATTTATAACTTTCAATTACTAGATGCAATATTATCCTGCCTATTCGTCGTGTATTTTAGAGAAACCAGAACAAATATGACAAAGTTACTAATTCATGCACTTTGACTCCACACGTTTAAAGTAGAATTAACTGCCAAATTGGGGTATATGAGCTTCGTCACTAAACAACGAGTTAATTTACATTTTAGGAAGACAGGAAGTCGGCTTATATAGGAATTCATGTAAGTAGTGGTTCTAAAACTTCACTTCTGAAAGTTAGTTTCTCAAGACTTAAATATTAATATATGGTCATATCTCATGATTATAATTACCAATATTTCGTCCAATCCATAGTCTTCCGATGAGTTTTCAACAGCTTGATGCACTTCAACGTTGTTGTAACGGCGAGCACACAATCTATACTCTGACGACTGGGTGCCTATTGTTTAAAATCATATCCATCAATGTCTGAGAGCAGACGTCGACGCAGTAATGATAATAACGAACACTTAAATACCTATTTCAAGAACCCTACCTTGAGCGTGGGAATATAAGGTTATTATGAACACAATGGTGGCAATTTCCATTGTACACCAAACACTCAATCTTCTATAGTAATCATTGTAGGATATGGAGACATAAGAAATAAATCCTAGGTCGCTTGAGCCGTCTGAATATTATACGATCCATTTATTCCTGTGAACGAATTGAAATGTTTAATACATCAATATTATCATCAAATTTGTCGAAAAAGCCTCTGGGTATAAAGAAATGAATAAACAAAATGAAACTCCCAACAACCGAGTGTCGAGATTAATGATTTTCAACTGTACATAAATTTACTCAAATAACTCTCGAAGCCGAGCATCACATTACAATAAACAGAAGTATATGATTATCAAAAACGTTAAGAAAATAGTGGCAGAAGAAGGAATTACGTCAAGAAAACAAAAGTGTCAAATCCCTGACGTACAGTAAAATCTCAGTAGGGAAATGACGAAGGAAGACAATTATTCATAATACGAATTTTTATAAAATATAAATACCCCAAACGCATAGAAGTCATTTCAAATTCAGCCGAGGAACCAGTCCGCCAGTGCTAGTGCTCACAGTAGTTTCAATAACTGTGAGTGTCCAAAACGACTTCCCCATGTCAACACAAACAAAAAACTATTTCCAGTTTAACGTGTAATTTAAAAAAATTGGCATGTGGAAACGGAGAAACCAGCACCTTTCCACATGCAGAAGAATAGCTCAAACAGAATAACTCGCTAATGTATGACAGGGGAGTTAGTCGTCCTCGTCTAGACGACCAGACGGTCGGGCGTGCTTATACGAATCTCGCTTAGCCGGGTTCTGCTACCCCCTTCGAACTGAAATGAACCCTTCTGGAAATCTGAGTAGACGAACAACTCACTCCGCGTCTGGCTGGAAATCTTTCATATTAAATGCTCTCTGCCTCCCGTCGGATCCTCGGCGCTGGCAGCGCTGCGAAGGGAATCAAAGGAAACGAAGAAAACCCCCGGAAAGTGCTGCTATCTTCAAATTTAAGCTACAAACCATATAGCCGCGACATTTCAAACAACTTAATTTCTGTCATTGCGTCATGACTCCAATTACATATTAGTTCTAAGGCCTCAATATCGTAAAAGGTAATTTTGGTTTGGCCAAGCAATTTTGAAGAATATAGCCAACTTAAATGGCGTTGCTTTCATGCTTTTGAATCCATTTAAAGTCTCCAGTGATTTATTTATTACGATCGTGATAAAACACACGACCGAGAGCCTCAACTTCAAATTTATGACTTCTAACCTTCTAGTCAAAATTTTTTCGAGATTTCAAAATGCGGGAACGTGGATAACAGCACTATTTTTCTGGCACAGCGAGATGACCAAAAATAATAATCCCGTTTACATATTTGTTACTGCTGGGTAAATGTGTACAACGTTTTAAATTTAAGATTCAATATCAAATTCTTCATAGTTTGGCTACTATTCTGAATGAAATTTTAATTATACAAGAAATAATTATTTTAGAAATGGTTACAATTCTGGCCAAGGCCTCTATCATAAGCAAATAGTTCCCGCATGTCATTGGTATGTATTACATGGGATGACAAAAAAGGAAGAGTCAAATGAAGGATTTTTTTCAGAAAAGTAAGAGTTGTGGTGCGTATGTGGAATGTCCTCGAGGCCACTCGATTTCGAATACATATTTAGGTGGGAGCCCACTTAAATCTTTCAACTAGAACTCCCATTAGATGAATCCTGTTTACATGTATGTCACTTGGTTTGCCTTTTGTAGGACATGATTATGATTTCAACCAGAAAAATAATCAATTACAACTACACGAATTACAGAAATGGAGTTTGTAAAAATTATTGATTGGTAATTTACCTTCTTATTGAGTTTAATTTAAATGCGTTTTAAATTGAAATAAACGCAAAAATATTTTGCGTTTATTTCAATAAACAGATTTGTGTACATGCATTTATATTCTCTAAGCCATGTCTGAGTTTTGGAAAGGGGACATTAAGTAAACATGGGAATAGAAAGAGTAGAATAGAATAGAAAGGTGGTCTTGAAGAAATTCCTAATGTTATTATTTCCTTAAAGTCTGGTACGGGCATCAATCAAATGGGTACTAGAATAGCTATTTGTATTTTATTATTCTCGAAGTACTGATTTTCTTTCCCTTTACTGAACTTGTGAATTGATAGCATTTTTCCACAATGGCAGCGTGATCACAAAATAAATATTTTTGCAATATGATTTGTGCCTGGGAACTGCAGTCAATATTTTTTATCAATGAGGCTCCCATCTTGTTTTGTGATAATTCCACAACCCTTCCTCCATCAAAGCATTAAATTTTAACTGCATAGTCCATTTAAAAAGATGTCGGTAACATTATTCTCCACCACATATGCCAGCCCATTTTAGCAAAATGGTTTAGAATAATCTTAAATTTCTGTCAATCACCCTGTTTATCCTTAGAAGTCCTTCCTTGACAATATATTGCTTAAAAATTTATTTTAGTAAATTTCCATATAACTTACAGCAAAAAAGGTTTTATTCAGTCAGCTTAGTGATAATCTGGAAATTTTGACCAATAACTTGCCAAGTAGGTATCACAGGTTTATCTTATAAGTGATGTAAGTTTTGGCACTTGAAAGAAAGAACTTCTGAGACTCATAAAGATAGCATGTGGTCAAAGCTCTCATTTTCTTTTCCAGAAAACTATATATTACCATCACCATAGTAAAATACCTTACTCACTGTAGCTCATTAACTGTGTGTTCCAAATTGTAGGTTGCACCTATAACTTCTGCTCATCATTATTTCAAACAAAATTAGCAGATTAATATAAACACTAGGATTGTACCAAAATGAGCAATTACCTACATGGCATATTGTATGAGTATTATAAAAGTATTGTTGGTTTATGGACATTTATAGATATTATACAAGGTTTGTATTAAAAGTATCAGTAACACTTGTTTCCTAGCGTGAGTGTAAAAAGCTGCAATCAGACCATTGGTCAGGTGTGCGCATGATCGCATTGATCTCACCTTTATCACAGAAAATTAGGCAATGCCAAAGATCTACACGAAACTTGTCCTGATGGACTACTAAGAGCAGAATCGAGTGTCTGCTTGTGAAAACCGTCTGAAACACAAAACAACAATTCCCCATCCCCTCTACAGTTCTGACTTGGCACCAGCAGACTATTTCCTATTCCCAAAAGTGGAATCCGGGACCCTGAAGGCCATCAAAGAAGCTTGCATGTGTACCCTCAAGGATCTTCCAGAATTTGCCTACCAGGGAGCCTTCGAGGCGTGGAAAACCAACTGGCAAAAGTGTGTTGATGCTCAAGGGATGTATTTTGAAGAATTTTGAGGCACTGTAGCAACATCTGAAATAAATACATTTTTCCAAAATTTTTATACAAACCTTGTAATTATAATCATCTAATGAACTTCGTTCTTTGAATTGGAACTGCTTTCTGACTGGGTTTCAACTGGATGTCCTCCATCAATCTCAGTCCTGAGAATCTTACATGGTATTCAAGCGATATAGTATAATGCAGGATCAAGCACTGGGGCAATATAATATGAACATCAGCAAGAAGAAAACTATAATCCTTGTGTGTGGAAGAGAGAAGCTGAATGAAGATATCAAAATTTGAGGGGTGAAACTAGAACAGGTGGAATCCTTCATCAACCTGGGCAGCAGCATTACATGGGATCGAAGAAGTTCGACCGACATCAAGCGAAGAATAGCCCAAGCTAAGAACAGATTCATGAAGAAGGGGCAATCACTATGTTCAAAGAACCTAAAGCTGGAAACAAGGAAACTATTCGTCACCACTTTCATGTGGAGCATGGCACCCTATGGTCCCGAGACTTGGAAATGCGGATCAGCGAAAAATGTAAGCCTTTGAAACATGTTGTTGGAGGAGAATGCTAAAGATTAAATGGACAGACAAAGTAATGAACGAGGAAGTATATAGAAGAGCAGAAGAGGATAGGACCATATGGAGAACTCTACGGCAAAGAAGAAATAGATGGATCGGACACACATTGAGGCACAATGGATTGATTAGGAATATATTAGAAGGAAAAATAGAAGGGAAGATTCCACAACGAAGATCAAGAGACATGTACATGGGACAGATTAAGAAGGATGAAAACAGAGAAAGTATCAAGGATTGAGGGTATTGACATTAAATAGAGTAGGATGGAGGGCTGCAGTAAACCAAGCCTAGGATTGAAATACTGATGATGATGAGTATGGGATGATGCAGGAGCATCTTCACAACGCTTGTGGCCAGGGATCAGGTGAGAAAGGGGAGCATGAAGGGTTGTCAACCTATTCTCCTAAACAGGTAGCATACCATTCTGATTTGGTCATCATTACTTGCATATAAAAAACTTAAGTCATGTATATGTACAAGAAGAGTAATGTCACGGATACATTACCATTTATCACTTACAGCCCCACAAATTTGTGGGGGGGACCCTCATGCCACCTGCAGCCTTGTGTCACATTTCTTACCTTTGTCCTTGGAGGTGGAGACCATTGTATGTTGCATGTCCATGTGGTAGTGGAATTTTGCCTTCTTACTTTCCAAATTCTAGCTTGCATATTATTGGATACATTCTTACTACATTACAAGTTGCATGTGTTTGTTAGTTGACAGTTTATGTATTTGCATGTGTGTGAGTTAAAAAGGTTTTTGCATATATATATATATATATATATATATATATATATATATATATATATATATATATATATATATATATATATATATAAATATAAATATAATGGGCAGACACAATATAACACAAATAGAATAGAATAGAAACATTAAAAGGACACTCACATGGTAAATTGCTCGAGCTTTCGGCCCTCTCAGAGGCCTTCTTCAAGAGAGTCTCTTCTGATCTCTCTTGAAGAAGGCCTCTGAGAGGGCCGAAAGCTCGAACAATTTACCGTGTGAGTGTCCTTTTAATGTTTCTATTCTATTCTATTTTTGTTATATTGTGTCAGTCCATTATTGTGCCGCTTGTGTGAGTTTTTCCGTACAATCAGTATATATAAATATATATATATATATATATATATATATATATATATATATATATATATATACATATAAATATATATATATATATATCATACGTGTGGGGGTTCGCATAAATATTTTGAATTTGTACGTGGTTAACTAACACCCCCCACCACACACCCTTGCAGCGGCATGCAGGGTATGATGTAGATGTAGAATTCATAACTCAAATTACTTTTCCATGAACCATATGATACAACAAAAATTGTGATAATGGCTATCATGAGAATGGATACATTGACTCCAGCTATATCTTATGTATTGTACTTTAACATGGACATGGTCTTTCAGTAAATTTGAATCCATGCTGTAAAAAAATCAACTATTGACTGATACTAGGTAAGAATAAGAACAATAAGTGTGCAAACAGCTAAATGAAAATACAGCTTCAACAAAGTAATAACTGGGTCTGCAAGCAATTAATAGTTGTATGGTATAGGATAGTACAATATACCTGTCATGACAAAACTTTAAAATGGAAAATGCCATTTCAAGACTTTATTAAAGGCAACAAATCAATTTACATAAACGCACATAAGCAGACCAATTCTGCTTAGAGAATTCCAAAAGTCACAAAACAAGTTGATTAAAAATGTATACAACTGCTCATAAAACTTTCCATACTCCAAGATGTTTATGTTAAGGAAATAATAAAACTATTATGAATTTAATAATATGCTTTTGAAGTTTCATGATCAAAGTTCCAGTTTTACGCAGTCTTCTATTACATAAACTTATTAAGTCCATATTTAAAAAATGGCCCAGATATTGGAAAAATTCAAGAAAATGGCAGATAATGGCTTTTGGGAGCTCAGTTGTTACTTTGCATAGGATGAAATACATACCAATCTGAGGATGAAAAAGAAAATTCAGCAATAAATTCACTATGTGACTCGAGTTGCAGTAAAATTTAATCAAATTCAGACATTCAATTTTATTAATTCTTAGAAAATAGGGACAAGACTGACAGGGAATATTTTTGAGCACCAATGTAAAATAATTTTTCATTTCCAAATCCATGACCAAACTACCACTGATTTTCCCATTTTTAATACATGATTGCGTAAAAAAGTTTGAATATATTTTCCATATTGCAATAAAGCATGGATGTTCATGTTCACCTCTCCAATAAAAAATATGAATTCACTCAATATCTCAAGATGTCTATTCTGGTTTCTAAGAAAAATCACACAAATTATCAAATGCCTTTACTCTTATACTCCACAGCCAAATGTAGTATTTTTTTATGGAGTGATCCTCTTGGGGTCTCTTGGGAACATTGATGTTTTCCTAATATTATCCAGTCCAAGGTACAACATGACCACTCTTTCCATCCCAATTCCGCCTCCGGCATGTGGAGGACAGCCATAGCGAAAGGACTCAATGTATGCAGCAATTTTCTCAATGTCTAGGGATAAAAAAGAACACATGAATGAAAGGATCAATTTCAAAGATTAATAGCTTATTTATTTATAAGGAAACCAATGGGGTCAAAGTATCAATTAAGAATAATCAACCAATTAACGGCCAACCTATATAAGTAACCCACCAAACTAAATAGACAAACATTTCTCTTTTATTGTTCTTTTCCTGGAATAAAATTCCTTTACACACAACAATATTTTGCCTTTCAAGTTAATCTATTGACACCTCAGAGAGAGTTTAGACTCAATGAAAGGAAGTAGTTTCTATGCCAAAAAATGCCATTCTCCATCATGAGCTATCGTTGAACTACAGATGACCAAATTAAATATAGAAAATTGTGGAAAAAAGAAAAAGGGCAAAATTAATGTACTCTCCTTAAAAGTCCATCCAGTCATATTGACACATGCCATAATTAGTATCAGGAGATACTTATGGCTAGTTTAAATGTCATTCCACATCTACCTACTCATGTAACAGTTTACCCAAACATAGCAATAAGGGGCTGGGGGTATAAACATTTGCCCAAGTAAGTTTGACTATGTCACTCAAAACTGTGGCCTTGAGGTAAGCTGAAATATATTGGACAGGACCTAAGATGATTGTAAGAGGGATTTAGGCGGACATTCAAATCAAAGCAGTTCAGTTAAATCCACCTTCTTTTCCTAGCCCATACGTATAGATAATCTCAAAATTATACACACACAAGTTTTTCTGATCCAGTGGGGTGTCTACTTCAGAGTCAGCTGCTAAAGAATATGGTTCCGAAGATATTCCAACCTTAACTAACGTACACACAAAGAAGTAGGCACAAAGGTCGAATTACATTATCACTAACAAAAAAGTCATCTCCATTACATGATGGCAAAATTTACCAACTCAAATGTTGGGGAGCTAGTCTTAGCCAACCACTGACATTTAAAATATGGAGGTTTGTGATAATTCTGTTTCTGTTCATGCTTTGTGCAAAGGAACCATTAGAAAAGATCTTAAATTCTGCCTATGACTTCATTTATATGAAATTGAACTAAGGAGCAAAATAAACAAAAACTATCTCGAGGAAGCCAATAAATAAGTAATTTTCTTGTGAAAATGAATTACTATGCATTGCGCATATGGTATCACTTATGGAAACATGGTGGTCCAATGGATACAGCACTGGGCTGATTGGAGGGCCTGGGTTTTATTCTTGGCGATGCCTCTGGGCATCCTCACCTTCATCCAAGCTGTGTGATTTTTCAAGCAGTCAGAACACTCTGGAGAATTGCTGACAGTACAGGGTAAGGAACTGGTCTCCCTATCGTGATGTGCAAGTTTCACATGCCACAAAGGGCTTTGTATATGTTGAGCTCTTTCACCAATGAAGCAAACCTTCGGGCTGATTACTGTGGTCTGGTGGTATCATTTATGCTAAAATTTTATGTAGTTGGATAAACTTGGATGTTGAATATTTTCAGGTTGACGTACAAAATTATTAGCATCAGCATTTCATTTCCAACAGCTAAAACTCCGAACTAATATGAAGCTATCAATTTTTTAAGCATTCATAAAAACTTTTCTTTTTTAAAGTCATTCAGGAGAATGGTGTTTAGATAAAGATTAAAACTTTATACTGAAATGTGTGCTTTGAGTGCAAGATATATTTACAAATTACAACATACGTACTACACTATGCTAGTATATACTCGGCATGAAATTCATTTTCTAAAGAATATGCTGATACCCAAGGTCATTTGATCAAAAAACAATGAGCAATAACTTTTTAGAAATTATAATATTGAAATGAAATGCACCAAAAATATGAATTACCCAGTAGGCTGGATAGCCCGAGCATTTTCCTCCTTTCCCTTCTTTCATTTCCGTCAAAATACACCATCACTACTTTTCAAGATTGGCGGACCTCTAATGGATATTGCAAGGCTGGAAAACTGGTAATAACCGTTAAGATGGGCCAAAATTCTACTGGGAATAGGAAACATTTGATTGTCATCTGATACTCAGGAACCGGTGTTGTTTGTAATGCATTATTCACTCTCAGACACAGAAAGCAACACCACTATAGGGCTAGCTGATAACACGATACCGCTCCAATCAATAACAGTAATCAACAAAAACGTTGCTTTGATAGACGAGGGCAGAGCTCCAAAACACCAACTCATATACAATGAGTGAAATTCACTCATGGACATAGCCATTGTCCCAGTTCCTTACCCTGTGCCGTCTATGCTTTGCCAGGGAAATCTGGTACCCGAAGAACAGAACACTTGGGTGATGCCAAGGGTATCCCATGTCACCAGGAATTAAACCTGGGTCCTCCAGTTAATAGCCTTGTGCACTATTACTATGCTACCCCAAAATCAGTAATTAAAGTAAGTGCTTTTAATTAGAATTTCCTTTCTCCTATGAAAGCATTTATTTGGGGAAATCCTTTGACATAGACTTATTTCATAAATAATACAAGAATTTGAAGGGCAGTTATTAGTAATCGATATGAAATTTATTGGCATTTGTTGTAAATAATGTAATATGTTTTCATTGCTGCTGCAAACATCTTTCCTTTCAATAGTAATTCATTTTATGAAGTAATTTTGCTATTGAAAAGTACACCCGTATTATTCATAACGAGATGATTTAAGAACTGATTTAGGATTTTCTACTTCATTAAAATAATCCAAATACTCACCCACTCCATGAACTTTTGCCCTCTCAGTAAGATATTCTGGGTCATGGATTCGTTGGGCTCCGGACAATATTTCTTCTCCACGCATGAACATATCATATGAATTAGATGTTTTCTGCAAAACACAAAGAATATATAGCCCTTATCTTTCATGAATGAATCTAGCAAATGATAGAAATATAATTTAAACATTCTTCGCACAATGTACATTAACTCTTTCAAAAAATACGGGAACATCACTTTGATCCCAAGCAAATATTATAATCTATAAGCTACAGATTAAGTGGCTGTTACAAAATAGCAACTGAACTGTTAAAGAGAATTTAAGGTTGCATATCCATAGCCAAAATGTACTTTTTGAACAAGGGTATTCATGAAATTGACAAAATGATATAATATTGCTAGAGGTTTAAGTAACTAATGATATAAAGAATTTTAAAACAAGAAATACTCACAGGATTATTTGGGTCTGGCATGGTGTAGAAAGGTCTGACAGCTAATGGATACTTGTCTAGGATATAGAAATCTGTGTCAAACTGCAATATATAAGATAAGGATTTTCAAATTATATGAGGTACTTACTTTGATTTGTGCGATATTTACGTACAACAAATTTCCCAATATGTGTGGGAGTTTTTTCTCCCAAGTACATGAAAATCAGAGATATAAGGCCTCCTCAACGAGCATACTAAAAATCAAACATGCAAACACTTAATTGTGTACAATATCTTGGGTAAATTTTTGAAATTAGCAATTCATTTGCCGGTCAAGCAACCAGAAATGGCTAAAAATTACTTTTTAGAGATATCCTGTACTCCACCTGTACTAAAAGCATTCAAATTTTGTGCTTTAGGCTGAGGATTATACTTAGCTTTAAGTTACCTGAATTTTTATGTAACCAGGCTTGTAATAGCATGTCTTTAATGTACACAAAAAAAGTTATGCTGTTTTACTTGCATGTATTGTGTTTACATTTTGTTTTAAGATATCAAAATACATAATTAAAATTAACTAAACACTAGGATGACCAGTATCAGGTTGCATAAAAGAACATTATCTGATTTTTGGAAAAAGAAGCATTTACAAAGATAACTCAGTTTTGATTATCATTCACTAGAAAATATATTCAGCATCAAAAACTCATAATTCTCTGACCTCAAATTTACATTTTGAAAGGATCAGTGGAAAATATGTAAAAATCAAGGTTTAATTAAAATGGAAGTCACAGAAAAAGATTGTAAGTGTATTTTCATAATTTTATAAATGAAACACCTCACAAGACTATAATAAAATAAATAATATAAATAACATAAATCTGCTAATACGATTGGGCACAATCAATGCAAGTAAACAGAGGTCTAGCATCGAAAATTTTGAAGAATGACTGACTCATCATATACAAAGGTTTCCTTATTTCTGTATGCTTCATGTTGAATTTCAAGCTCCTATTTAGTTTCCAATGCTTTTATTTGCTTCCAATCTTTGGAAAATAATATTAATCAGTTTTAAATAAAATGAAATGTAACTAACATTGGTCATCAACAGTGCTGTTATTTGAAGAGGTCAAAAAAAGTCAATGCCAAATAAGAAACACAAGCATAATTAAGCTGCCTAGATTTTAGTAGTATTAAGCTAACAGAGATTGGATGAGATATGCAATTAGCCTTTGTTAGTTCTTAACAATTACCCAGATCCCATTTATTTTTACGGCAACATTTTTGACAAAACAGTAGGCCCTTTTGTGTTTGGAAAAATTAATTATGCATTGATGGATTGCAAACATACTTAATAGAAAGTTAGGCCACAGGTATCCCCACTATCTCCACCTGGAGAAAGTACTGAATCTTTCATTAAGTACCAGTTAACTTTAGTAACATCATAATAGGCGACAGGAACCTTAGCTTTCACCAGTCTTCCAAGTAGCTTCTCATCAGGGGTACTGAGGTCATCTTCTTCCCCCAGGTCCACACCAGCCTCCTTCAGGAGGGCCCTAGCTTCACTGAACTCCAATCGCAGAGGAGGGTCCAAGAATACAAATGGCTCCACAGGATATTGCTTGGCCACTGCAGCTATTTCTGCAGAATATCTGCAAAAGTCACGTAATTGTCGGTAATAGGCAAAATAGAAATCAAAGGGGTAAATAGAAAAACACATTATTCATTCTTAATACTCTATCTCAAAATTACATATTACAATTAGAGATGCCATAGTTTTTATCATTAATTCTGTACAAAATGAAGATACATATCATCTACTATATATTTTAATCCCAACGAACTTGCATTGAGTTACAAGTTTCAGAGTTAAATACAATATAAGCTTAGTTATCTTGGAGAGGGAATAATTAGCTTTTGAACAGGTGATGAAAGGTCATTAGCACTATGCAACAGTGGTAGATAATTCAGCAATAAGTATACAATGAATAAAAATTAATAGTATTATTTGAGAGCAATGTAATTATTGATTACCAAGAGTAACAAGAAGAGCTTACTTTTCTTGTAGACCACGGAACATATCAGTAAAAGTCTGCCCTATTACATCCAAAACTTCATGATAATGGTGTTTAAAAGCCATTTCCAAGTCCAAGCCTACAAATTCAGTTAGATGGCGATGAGTGTTACTGTCTTCAGCACGAAAAACTAAAAAAATGAAGAATTTTGCCCATTATTACGTTGCCTCTCAATTTTCCATTTAAAAAAATGGTTTTCCACCTATTTTCTGCATGCCTGCAGACCAAATTTAACCATGATGGTTCCTCTAGCATAGTTTACTAGATGTAGAAAAAAAACTTCCATTTTTTTTTCAAAACCAAACCACAACCCATGGTGGGGTTGGTGATTATGGCCACACAAAAAATTATCACACTAGTTATACATAGATGAATTGTTCAATTATACAACTTGCATATTCAATGCAACTTGCTTAAGTTGTTCCATTAAAAATATGATATGCAGAATGCAATTCACACTACTTCTTAAATTTATGATATCAGAATTTGTCCATATTTGAAGACACGTACCTGCCCCCACGGTGAACACACGATCAAAGTCTGCCGCTATGGCCATTTGTTTGTACAGTTGAGGGCTTTGCGCCAGATATGCAGAGCCTTTGAAATAGGACACAGTGAACACATTGGCTCCTCCTTCACTGGCGGCAGAGATGATTTTTGGGGTATGAATTTCAACAAATCCCTGACGAAAGATATTCAAGCATAATATATCAGTTTTAAATTCAGGTTTTATGCATTTAATGCTGGATATAACCATCAAGGATAAGAGTGAGTTCATTCCCAAAAACCCAACCCTCACTAAAAAAATCCAAATGCCAACTTGTTCTCATTGCATACAAACTTATTCACTTGTTCCAAAAGTTAAAAAGGTGTCACCATACCACAGCATTGTTTTATATGTACAACTTAAGGTATTATACTTTCTCCAAGGTATTTTATTATTTATTTGGCCTTAGTCCGAAAACAACACTTTTTGGCCTTTACATCAGACTAAACCATAAACACAGTAATCAACCCGAAGGTCGGTTTAGTAGGTGATGGTAGAGATCACCCAGTACTAAGCCCTATACGGCGTGTGAAAATTCACACTTCAGGGTAGGGGGGCCAGTTCCTTTCCCTGTGCCGGTTATGGTTTCCCAGGAAGACCTGGTACCCGAAAAATCACTTTAGCTTGGGTGGAGTTGCAGGTGCCCAGAGTGCCTTGCCCAGGAATTGAACCCGGGACCCTCCGGTCAGCAGTCCAAGGCTCTACCCACTGGACTACTGTGACCCATTTACATCAGACTATTAACAGTGAAAACAATGGAGACGATTACCAACACCCAAGCCCTAGGTGGATGAAACCCACCCAAGCAGGAATCAAACCAATGACCCTTGGATTGACAGATGAGGATGTTACCCCACCACCACCAAGGCCAGCCAATTGTGTTCATTTCATGTATTTATATGAATATATTATATGTACATTATTATAATACTTACGAATGCACAATATGTAAATACACTATTTTAATTATATGTGACACTATATGGGATAACCAATTCAAAGTGTATTAGAGTGGAATTAATTTGAAATTGTAACGAAAAATATGAATGATAAAAGCAATGGATGAAAATTTAATTGTATCAACTGATTAACTTAAACTTCCTTGAGGCAAACAGTTTAGTTTCATGAATCACAGAATTCCTTACAAGTTATTCCCACTAATTAAATTTCCATTTTTAGTTTCTGAAATACGATTCATAATTCTCCCATCTCAAAAAGTAAATTAAACAAATTTTAAATGCCTTTAATTCCAGGTTAACTCATCTTCAACCTGCGACCCTTTCCGGAAAGTTATCTATGCTAAAATTGTGGCATGGAAAAATTATTATGCCAGACAGAATAATCAATGCCATGGCCATGAACATAAAACCAGATACCAGGAAAACTGCTTACCCATACTGAATTATTTCCTGGCTTTAGAGATATCTCATCTAATATTAGACGACATTATTCGTCAATTTCTCCAATTTTGAATGAAACCATAATGAAGGATGGCACATTATTTCATAAACAAAATTTTCCCACATCTGCAGGAGGAAATTAACCCTTTTTACAACCCAACCCATAACTTTTGATGTAAAATTAATAATTTTAATTTCCATTTATTTTTTGTGCATTTGAAAAACTGAATGCCCACAACTTTAGGAAAAAAACATGTTATTTAGCATAGATACAGGGACCTCTTTACAGTAAAAAAAATTGATATTTAGCAAATTTCAAATTAACTTTCATCAAATTAATGCCACTTACTGCAGTCAGAAAATTATTAATAATGGAAAACACTTCTTTTAAATACCCATGAATAAAAGGAATATGAATAATGCCCGATTTGAACTTTTTATTTAATATTTTAATAAGTTGTTGGGCTTAGTATTGGGTGAACTCTACCACCACCTACCAAACCGAAGTTCAGGTTAATTACTGTGTTTATAGTTTTTTTTTAAACTGAACATGCAGTTTTGTAATATTACAAGTATTGATGAAACAGTGTCAATTAAAAATAATGGAAAATATTTTCATATTTAAACCATGCAGAATAAAATTATTTCTTTAACTTCAACATACAAACTTTAATACCTTATCGGTAAGTATGTCACGGAAAAGACGACAGACTCCAGCTTCTAATCTGAAGATGGCTTGGTTGGCAGGAGTTCTCAGGTCTAATACTCTGTTATCAAGCCTGGTGTCCTGATTAACAGCAATATTTGGTCCTTCCACTTCCTATCAAGAGAGGCAAAAGTATAAAGCACAAAATTAGGGAATAAAATTCAACTCCAAATGACAGCTTTTAGAAAAAAGCCCATTTCGGGAAAATGGCACTGTCCTGGTGAAATACTTAAGATAATAATTGCACAGAATTATTGTGCCATAATACATGGTCATTTAATGTGCCTACTTGCATCTACAAAAATATTGTTATACTCTATCAGCTATCAGTCTGTTATGCCTAATTAAACAATATCATGGTAAATTTTAAAATAGAAATTCAGCAAGATTTCAGCCGGTGAGTGGTCCGCATGATGGAAAAAAATCCTAAAATATGCTATTTCCAACATGAGTTGTTTATAATTCCATTTTACTCAAAATTAACAAAATGAAATGACTAATGACTTTGCAGTCGGTGTGAAGATTGGCTTATTATATCATCAAATCATAAAACTTATAATTACATTATCTTAACAGCTAACGGAATCGGATTTTAATATTTAGCTGTTAAGGCACTAAGAAAGTGCTAACTATCATTATTGTCAGGTAATGTGTCAATATCTCTCCGTACAAATTTTTGAAGAGTAGCTACCATTCAGATGGCTTTGGCAGTTTTGTGAGTCAGAGATATATATAGCAATAAAATAGCAGAGCCACCCCTTATTAAATTTTGTTATTTTTCATAAAAATATTAAATCTAAATGAACTGAACCTGGCTAAGTTTAACTGGCTATGCCCTTACCTCTTCTGTTATAGGCCTTGCTGCATCTTCGATTTGCAATGGAAGCTGTGGTTTTGCAGAACTTATTACCCATATCTGTTTTACCTGGAGCTCGACATCCTTTTGGGTGCACTTTTCAATTTTAGATGCTACTGTTGAAACTTCAGCCTCTACATCTACAATGGATTCCTTTGAAATGCTAAAAAATGGGGAAAATCCGTACTTGAGAGAGAAAACTGATCAAGACATAGTCACATATATTTCTGTTTGACGAAAAAACATACTTTGAGGCGAACTTAACCATTGGTTTGCTGATTGCATCATTCACAGCAAGAATAGCTTGCACAGTGTACTGCTGTTGTCTAATAAGCACAAAACACTGCTTCCCTGAAAGTCATAAAAACAGTAGTAAATATAAAATAAGTATCAATGGGGCAATTTACCACACGTCAAACACCGACCTATGGCTCGACTGGTATGAAGACGACCACGTATCCACACTGTCTTCCCTGCACTTTCTGGGTCCAAGTCCTTCACATGAACATAATGCCGCTGTACATGCTCTTTACTTTGTATCATTGGAGTATTACCATATTTCCCAACTGAATAATCATCGGCAGGAGGCTGGGTTTCCGCCTTAGGTAAAAAATGTTAACGTTTAGGTAAAGGACGCTGTTTTCAGGCATTGAACTAGAAACAATAATTAACTTACGACTTGAGATTTTCTGTCTTTTTTAGCAGCTTTTGCTGAGTCTTTGGCTTCTTTCTTCAGCTGCTTCTTCGATTTAGCCTGTGTTCTATAAAAAAACATATTAAAACAAATATATTTACCAGAGAAAAGTTAGTTTATTTATCATCCAGTGCACCATTACCCTTCCGCAGGAACTGCTTCATTTTCCTTATCCTGAACCATAATAACTGGTTCCAACTAATACAATATTCACAGAACAAAATTCAACCTTATCTTTACCACAAGTAAAGTCACATGTAAGAACAACCCGGGACGAAGTGGTGGGAGGGGGTTTAACACGCTTACCGATTCTCTCAATTTGCCAGCAGGCGAAAATAAATGAAATGCGTAAGACGCAGCCCGGACTGGTTCTTCCACGTCTTGTTTACATGTGGTAGTAAGGCATATTTTCATCATCATTTTTTGTCTCAGCACTAATTATTCTTTCTAGTAATTCACTGAACTTGAGGCAGAAGGTTATTCGTATTTTTACTATTACCGACCCCGATTCTATATACCAAACTATCAGTTGCGGCGGATTTGAACCTACAGCAATCGAGTCTTTCTTTGGGGAAAAATGGTAAATAATGGTGAATACCGCCTTTATTAATTTTGATTAATTATAAATGTGTCATTTATTTATTTCTTGAATTTTCAAGGAACCGACGTTATATACCGTTAAAGGAATGGCAATCCTGGACAATGATGGCCACCGGATATTAGCTAAATATTATGACAAAAACATATTTCCCACTGCTAAAGAGCAAAAGGCTTTCGAAAAGAATTTGTTCAGCAAAACACATCGTGCCAATGCTGAAATAATAATGTTAGATGGTCTGACTTGTGTTTACAGGAGTAACGTAGATTTGTTTTTCTATGTAATGGGAAGTTCTCAAGAAAATGAGGTATTGAGCTGAATTGTTCTGGCAAATTTTGATGATTTGAAATAATGGTCACTAATTAAATTCATTCTTTGTATTACTAGCTTATACTGATGAGTGTTCTCAACTGCCTGTATGATGCCGTGAGCCAAATACTGAGGAAAAACGTCGAGAAAAGGATTGTTTTGGAGAATCTTGACATAGTAATGTTAGCAATGGATGAAATATGTGATGGAGGGTATGTAAAACTTTAGCATGAATAATAATTGGTACACTTATATACCTACATGAAAAATATCACCTCAGTTACCCCCACTACCGGTTAAAGAACATTTGTAATGATATAATTTATTTGAATGTGTTGTATAATTTCATAATTTATGTGTGTATAGACTTGGAGGTTGTCAAATGCTGGGAAAAATCATTCAAATAATATCCAGTCTGACGTTATGGAATGTATCAATGTTGCTGAACTGGATTCTCATACATATTGCTTATTTTTCAGAATCATTCTAGAAGCAGATTCTTCAGCAGTGGTACAAAGGGTAGCCTTACGTACAGATGACATACCCCTCGGAGAGCAAACAGTAGCACAGGTATTTTTATAATTTATTTCAGCCCTTTTCATTATTTCATTTACTGTATGTAAATGTGACTTAGCATTCAACTCTCACTTTCCATCTCCAATAAGTCCATTTGAATGCTTTATTTATACAAATTAAAAGACCATATTACTCCATTGTTCTGTTTGAAGAAAATGGGAACCCAAAAGCTGCCTCCTGTGGCAATTGCAGGTAGAATCAGCGATGCTGAATACGCTAGCTTAGGGATTGAACATTGGATCACTGAAAATTAAGTTTTCCCTGGTTCTATGGAATGTGTGCACCTGTGGTACAACAGCATTTAAGAAAAATAACTGTAGACTTCTGGAAGCACTCCACTATTTAGATAACTGCTGTGCACACCCACCAGTTAACAGTCTCATATCCTATGATGGAAAGATTAGGTCAATCTATTTACAAAAAAATACCACAGGCTACTAGCCCCATGATCAAAGAATAAACTATAATCAGGTAAATTTCATATGTGAGCCATTTTTATCCTTGTTCTCCCGAGATTGTAGTATTTTTGATATCCTAAATTTCTTGACTAGTAAATAGTTTTTAAACTTGTTCTTGGAGAATGTCCTATTTTTGGGTTTCTTAATATTCCATCTTGAGGACAATATTTCACTGGTCTTTTTTGGATCTGAAATGAACATGAAGCCTGCCAGAGCGTCCGTGAAATAATATCCTTTAGAAAGAACAATGTTGCAGGTCCCACAGTAGGACAACTAAAAGTGTGGAAAATCAACCAAGTGATTTCATCTACCATAGTAATGATTGTAGAGCATTTCAACTAAGTGGTGTCTGAAGGCATATTTTTATTTTGAATTTAGGCCAACCTGAGACTTGGCAATAAATAGTTATATGTAGTTTTCTTTCTTGAACATTATTTGTGCCTGCATGTGGGGGAAAGGCCTTCTATTCACTAATCCAACATATTTATAAATGTCAGTTATTACTTTTATTGGATGTTATTAAATGATTTTTAATTGGTGGGCCCCTCTCAAATTACTCTTTTGTAAGTACTTAAATAATGCATGTGAGAATTTTTTAACTAATATTGCTTTCTTGATGTTTATGTGAAAATGTTTAACCATATGAATAATGATGAAAATTTCAATTTTTTTAGGTCCTACAATCAGCAAAAGAGCAGTTAAAATGGTCTTTACTTAAGTGACTGTTGCAAGATTTCATGTAAGAGCATTCCATGCAAACTGCATTGCATTGTTTTTTTTTCATTTTGTAAGATTATGTACATGTATAATAGAACTACACCTATGATGTAAGTCACTTATACTTGAAAGAATTAAGAGAATAAGATTCTTGTTAAATGTTTCTATCTATAATAAAACTAATTAAAACTGGCATATAATTGCTAATGTCTTAACTTTTTTGTATTTATCTTGATTATTGTATTACTTTGTTGTGAAGTAACTTGATGATATGCATTTAAAATGCATATAGGCATTGGCAAATGACCCTGAATTGGTTGGACATTTTAGTAAGGAATGTGGAAAATCAAGGACTTAAGAATTTTATGTATACATTAAATTGTGAAATTTTGTACATATTAATAAAACCCTTAAGAGTTGTTGAGTCAAAGTCAAACTTAGGGGAATTTTATGAAGTTTTGGAATGCAAACCATGATGAAATCTTCCTTCAAAGGCTAGAAATAACTCAGTACTTGTTTTGTGGCTAAATAAGGTGAGAGCAAATCATTTGTGTATGTATGGCCTGTTATTACACTAGAAGTTGTTGCATACTATGCAGCTTAGATTTAGAATTTCACATTTATTTAGAATTTAGCATTCATTTAGAATGTAGCATTACATTATGTTCAAAACTGTTACCTATAGGCTACCTGGGTTACTGGAAAATTTTATACCCAGAAATATTTTTAATGCTGATGAAACAAATTGTTTATGATGGCTCTACCTTACAAAAAACTTCAGCTCTAAAATCAAAATGCTGCTCAGAAGGAAAAGCATTGAAGAAATGCTTAAGCACATTGCCACATTCACGCAAAAGAAGTACATGTATAAGACCCCACATAATTGGAAAACCTGAAAACTAGCAAAGCTTCAAAGACAAGTAAAATTATGTAGGTATTACACAAGAGCAGTTATTGGAAAAAAGATTTTATTTGTTGGAAATTTTCCCTGTTGTCCTAATTTGATATTAAATAGTCACTTTAATGTTTTTCCCTTCAAGCATAAGTGCTCTGCAACCTATGGACCAGGACATGATGCATAAATTTAAACTGCATTACACTAACTATTTTGAAAAAGCAGAAAATCCAAATCTCTATGCGCAATCTCAAACTGACAAAAATCAATTACCAATCTTGGTGTGAAATTATGGATTGAATGAGTGAAAAAAATTCTGGTCTAGTATGTTTTTTCACATTGGGATTTTGTAATTTGGAAGTTATGTCCAAGGTAAAAGATGCATCTGTAGAATTAGAGCACTTATCAAAAGTTGTTGGTGAAGGCCCCTATCACGTGTCCATTGATTTGAATTTGTTGATGGTATATTGTGGGGTAAACATAGCAGAAAATGTCAAAATTATTGGAGATCAAGAAGACAGTGAAGTAAGAGATGGTGTTAAATCTGAAATGAAGGAACTTCAGTCCTCTGCAAAACAATTTTCATATCATCAGCTGATGCTGTCTGCCAAGTTGAAGATTTAAAAAAAAATCTGCATTTCCAAAGGAAATAATGATTCAGTTCAATATTTTAGTTTCATTTTATTACAATTTTGAGATATATAACAACACTGAAAATTATGTTATAATCTCCCCTCTATCTAAGGACACTTTCTACTTCCACGTCGTTGAACTGTAATAATTTATGAGAAGTTCCACTGTAGTTACAGCGCCATTTTTTAGAAAACCTGCTTAAAATTTTGTAGAAATACCTGCTGAGGATGTCTAAAAGGTAAATTTCTAATTCATATAATTTTAGGAATCAAATAAACTCATGACACTAAGAGGTATTACACTTAGGTGTCACTATCCGCTGCAAAGGAACATCCATGTTCTCAAAATTGGACATGTTCACTTCTAATGTTTCAGTCATTGAATGTAAGTATTTTTTAAATATTCTGAAAAAGAAAATTCCTAAACCTAATTTATTAAACTATCACATATATTCATTATTTTAAGTTTTGGTCGTAAAGTTTCACCCTAAGGTGATGTGACAAAACCCTGAAAATTGTCAGACTTCTTGTCTGAGGTAATTCCCAGTATGTAGCTCTGGATGCTACAGATTTTGTTTTGGGGTAATCCATTGCTGCTTAATATTTATTTATTGGTGGTTTGAACTAATAAACAATATTCTGGGTCATCTTCACACTTCTCTTTCCCTCATCTTACCTCCACACATATTTCCTGGGGCCCTGTACTGAATGGGAAAATTTTGAGACTTTTAAGTTGATGTTCAGTGAAAATTTTAAAGTTTAATGGCAATATTTTAGAAGTATTCCTACTCTTCCTTGCATTCAATTACCACGTGATTCATTTTTATTCCTACTAGTGGCACATTATTAGTATGTACACTTTATCTGGACCGTGACGGTTGGTAATTGCATTTTTAAGTACCTGCAGCAATAGAAATGTCATACCATTAAGCCGAAAGAGGAAGAACTTGTACGGAAAGGCTACATCCAACTGAAAGTAATTTTTTAGAAATGTTTTATAATCTGGGACTTGGATTACCCAACAACTATAGCAGCCATCAGGTGAGTAAAAGTGGCTCAAGGAGTGTTGCCATTCAGATTTCTTGATAGGCAGTCAATGTTACAGCTACTCTTCCAAGCAGAAGTAGATTTTGGACTGACCTGAAAACTATTGCACTGCATTAGTATTATAAATATACTCTTGCATAGGCAGGGGTGGCTATATCCCATAGTCTATGAATCCTTCCTCCCCTATGAAATCTAACCTCTCCCCAGTAACCTACTCCACAAAATTAGACTCACTCTAAATACATATATTTACAAAAAGGTGCTATATTTTGAATGAATATTGAAATTAATGCAAACTGTGACTAGCTGTTCTGCACGGGAAGTATTATCAGATTTTGGGCTACACACGCAGTAGAAATTATTACTGAGTTGTACAGGTATAAAATATGAATAGTGATAAATATTCATGTCTTAGTACTTAATCACAAAAATGTGGTAATTATTTTATTTTTTTTGATCAAATTTCAATGATTTAGTTTTTATCCTGACCCCCTGGTGCAGCTGCAGGGAAACAACTTCTGCTCTCTACTGTAGTCTTCTTCAAACTTTGACCCCTCACCCATGTTTCCTAAAATGTCTTTCTCTTTCACATCTTCTCCCCTACACATCCTTTTATACAGCTAGAAAACATCCCTATCTTTAAAACTCTCTACGTCAAATTTTCCATACCCACTTTCTATCATCCAAACCTATCTAGTACCCTTGCTTTTTCTACTTCTCTATTAATCCTGCTTTTGAACTATTTTAAATATTAATATCCCAAAAGCATCCAAACCACTCTCATCCTCTATCCTGATGGACAAGGTTTTAGCATCATTATAACCTCCATGTTGGTGTCTCCAAAAAGCATCATTTTCAAAATATCCCTCTCACTATCCCCATTATCTGACAAAATATTATCCAAATATGTGGATAGGCCCAACTGCTCTAATTCACATCCCTCTACTTTTAGAAGGAAGTGAATTGAGGGTGAATGGTTACTTAGAAATGGATTCTTGCCTCAACAGATGTTGGACTAAGTATGCACTTAAATTCTTTCAAGCACTGATTTATTTCTTCTAGCATTAACAAATATAATGTCCCTAATATCTAATTTTATTTTTAACGTGCTGACTACTATAAGTAAGTTCTTTAATATTCATCTACTGGAATGATGCCCACTTGCTTAGTTTTGTAAAGGTTTTACATATTGAAAAGGGAACATACAATCTAAATATATTTATATGACCCAGGGCACCCAGCTATTTAAACTGGTCCTGCTTGAGCAATAATTGTTGAACTGTCACATCTTTCACAAAGGGTCATTACAATAGTACTTAAAGGGTTCAGTTAATCAAATGGCATATATATTGTACGCTTGCTTTACCAACTATCCTTTCCTCTTGTGCCTTTGTCCATTTTTTCCCTTTGGTGAGTAAAATAGCTCCCCAACAGCATCTTCTGGCCAAAGAATTGGGACACTTGGTTGCCTAAACCCCCTGCAGATTTCAGTGTAATTTACATTTCCTCGATAGGTCAATGGATAGAGCATCAGCCTTCCAAGATGCAGATCTGTGGTAGAGTCCCAGTTAAGGAAACTTTTATTATGCCTGTGATCTGCTCAATTCAACCTTCCCCAACATGCTTGTGTTCCCAATACATATATTGAATTTAGAAATAATAAAAACTTCGTTGCAATTTTCCACCGTTAAAACTTTATTTCGACCATGGTTTCGATGCACTGTGTCATCATCAGGGACCTTTGCAACGAAGTTTTTATTATGTCTCGATTCCACAACATCACTCCTGACTCTTCACTTTTCGTTGAATTTAGAAAATTTGATTATACTTGCAAGACCTAAACATGATTAAATCAGTTTCATAAATCTTATTACTTACTGTGGCCTTATCGAAAGTGGAAATGGCCTTCAAAAAAGGCATTACCAAGTGGTATGAAATCATTGAAAGTCCTATTGACGCACTACATTTTTAATCAGTAGTGTACAATTTTTATTGTTTTCATACTGCATCATGGATATAAACTGTGTTAAGATGGTTGACTGGGCTTTAATAGGATGAAAGAAAGTCTAAATATAATGTGATGAAAAACTAAACACATGGTCGCTGCAGATAAACATTGGGAATACTTCCCGCCATGTGTAAGTATGTAGACCAAAGAGAGCAAAAGAAGTGCTTAAGTGAAAATATGTACCCAGAAAGAAAGTGCCGGTAGATTATTTATTGTGGTCAGGAGGAGAAGGGGGAAAGGAGGAGGGGGAGTCTTGCATCATAACTGGCTTATGGGAGGAGATGTTTACCTTCAGTCAGTGAATTGATAAAGAGTTGATATCTTATCATTGATTCCCCACCTCTTATTGAGACAGATGCTTCCATTCCTTCAAACCTCCTTCTCTAGTTGAATTTCCCTACTTTGACTCTGTCATCCACTTCTTATCTTTTAATGGCAAGCATTATACATGAATTCAGCTGAGGAATATTTTTTGATGAAGATATTATTTCTTGTATACGGCTATAGTTCTTTTCACATTGTGTGCGCTTCATAAAAAACTGCAACTGTTTTTCATGCTCACGAGTGCTAATTCTCCCTTTTGTGGGTGACACTCATATTCTTTGACTATAATTCAACCAAATTTAAAGTATCAATCAAAAAGAAATAAGAGGTGCAGCTTAAAGTTAAGACAAATGAGGATTTAGGGAAGTCAGTAGTCACTACAGAGTAATGATTGGTGAATTACTCTAAAATAAAATTGGTGGTGCCATGAAGCTTGACTGTTTTACTTCAGAAGATCCAGCCAGAAGGACTAGCAAAGAGCTTGAAAAGCAAATTGCATCATGGAACAAAGAGGACAGAAAAGCAATAAAGATTTTGCTTCTGGGTAAGCTAAATGGCATTTTGATTATAAACACAGTAATCAACCTGAAGGTCAGTTTGGTAGGTGATGGTTCACCCGTACTAAGCCTGACGGCATGTGAAATTCACACATCAGGGTGTGGGGGCCATTTCCTTTCCCTGTATTTTGATTATATAGAAGATTGAATCAATAGAATATTTATTGCTCTGGGAATTAATTTTCCATCGAACAAATTGCATAGCTTATCATAAATCTTCCATTAATCACCAAACTTATGCAATGACACTCAAAATAATAGTCATGAAAAATACTATTCATATTTATACACTGAGGTTTCATATTTAGAAAAACCAATGGCAATGATTATGACACTAATGTGCTTTAATTCTTCAACTGAACACCTAATTAACTCACTGTTTAGGGAGCTTCACAACTTCTAACAAATGTTTGTGATGCATTACTCAATTCAGTACTGCTCAGTTATGAATAGTCCAAGAGGTAGCAATCTCTGAATTCCTGTCATATGCTAACATCTGGGTCGGAAGTATGCTAGGAGTTAGATATCTTGGCAGATTTTATTTCTTGTTTTTATTTTGTGTCTATTTTCTATGCTGACAGAAATTATGTTCCATGATATTTTTTTACATAAAAGAAAAATGTGATGTGTAATTGTTTCTAAAAAGTCATATCAATATGCATAAATGTGTGTATATGATTATGATATGTGTATGATTTTCATCAAAGATGTGCATATGCATGGATGTGATGCATATTTTTCTCAATATATAAATTTAATTTAATAAATTTAAATAATTTATAAATATCTTCTAATGACCTGACAAACTCCAACATGCCTGTAAAAAGGACTCGGCCATTGGCAATGGTGTTAAACTTGGCACAACTTTTCACGATGAGCATGCTGCATGGAAAATCATAATTAAGCAGATGTATTGCATTTAGTACATTTGATTTGCAGACGATGTAATGAGGTTACAGCCATGAAAAGCAACAACAGCCAAAAAACATTTTTTTTGCAACTGTGGATGGAATATGATGTCAACAAAAAACTTCCCACGATGATATATTTTAATATTTCTTATAAATTACTAGCAAATGAAACTTCACCAACCAGAATACTCTTAAATTACTTTAACTAAAATTGAAATGCCTTCCTCAATATACTTAATGTGCTGAAAGCCAACAGGAGGGCATGTGATGGGAGATGTTAGGTCACCAGCAATTAGAGTGATTGTTAATTCTTACTTTTAGATAAACCATTATTTTACTATACTGGAAAATGTCATGTGATGTTTTCCATTACTGTTACCATGAATTATGAGAGGTATCAAGGCTTCCTTACACTATCTATTCAGCAGTTAATTGTCCAAAAATTCAACTGATATTGCCTACCAATGTAATATAGACCAAAGATTTTTCCCCTACCTATCAGTGTTTAACTTGAAAATTTATTTATTCAGTTGGTTAAATGAAGTACTTAGGTGGTCTTCATACTGCCAGTAGCTTCTTTCCAAGGATTCATAGTTAATGTGATGCTTTCTGCCCATTCCAAACAATTTATATTGAGATGAGCAGCTTTCTTTTGCATATTGAAAACATTAGCTCCTTCACAAAGACCCCAAATTCACAAGACATATTTTAAATGGGACTCTATTGAAGTGGAATGGCACCTCTCCTTAAATTGTCAATCTAATTACTTGTTCCCGATTTATTTGATGAAACTAAGCTAATTTAAAGGCTCAGCAGATATTATTATAGTGATTATTATAGTGTATTTGGTATATTTAAGGTAGATTTTAGATGGACACAGACTAACTACCACTACATTTATAAGTCTCACGTAACATGGAATCTGACACCCTACGCAACAATAAACCCTTCTTCAATTCTGCATACATTCTACTTCCTTTAATTATATTTATCATACCTATCCTTGTCGTTTCTAACATTCATAACATTCTCCCTGCTATCACAGCCTTCATCAGGCCTTCCCCAATTGAAATACTCTGCATCTATCTTTCCTGCCTCCTAAGAATTCCTCCCAATCATTTTCTCTACTCCCCCACCATGCACACTACTTCTTTGTGTGTTTTCCTTTCCATCCATGTAAATTTTCCCATCTTTCTCCACACCAGCATTTCAAAAGCCTCCAATCTATACGTAACTACACCTTCACACCTCTAATCTATTACCTTCTTGCTTCAACAACCATGTGTCTGTGCATTAGAAAGCCAAAGCCTAGGTATTCCCTATTATTTTCTTAACATCCTTACTCAATGTACCTCCTCTTGGTGAAAGCTTCTTTGATTAGCAAAGGTCTCCATTCAATGTCACTTCTTCTTTGAACATCTTAGCCCAAAATCCTTCCAAGTTAGGTAAACCACTCCATCAGCTCCAATTTCTGCCCTCCAATTTTAACATTTAACTTTGCTTTCCTTTTTCTCGAAACCTCATAAATTTGTTTTGTTTACACCAATTCTCATCTCATATCTATCGCACTGATTTTTTACTGCGCTCATCAATGATTGATAACCCTTAGCTGAGTGGCTAACTCAAGCTTGATCATCTGTGTATACATATTTTTAAACATGTCTCTCCTTTGAGGTCTCATGCTAAATTGACACGTTATTTATTCACTTGGCCCACAATGCTCCTGTCTATCATTGTGAGCCTTTAGGTATAAGGATGACTGGATTTCTTTTCCCCAAAATGCATAAATGCAAATTTTTTTGAGATTGCTGTAGAAACTCCACTCCTGATGCCTAATGCTAAAATTGTTGTGATCACCACAAAGAGCCTCTCAGTCCAATTTATTTCTTACATCTTAGTATATGATTGTATCATCAGCAAATAATCTGATATTGCTGGCTATTTTAGCATAAAAGTCATTGATTTTGGTCAGGATAAGTAAGGGGTCCATTATGGCCTCTGGGAGATGCCAGAAGCTGTCTATCTCCTTTCACAAAATTGGAACTAATTCTGTCAATTATTACATCTTGTTTGTACTCAAATAGAAAAATGTTAACCTAATTTCCTCCTTTTTTATTAATTCCATATCATCGTAATTTGCACATCACCTTCTCATGTGGTATTTGATTGAAGGCTTTTTGGCATTTGTTTCATAATGTAATTTACTTTTTCTTGATTTCCCTATTTTTAGGATGTTATGAATGGATTGACCAAGATGTTCTCTTTTGGAAATTGGGTTGGTTGTATATAAAAAAATTTCACTATCTAAGGATTGCATAATTTCGTTTTAATACATGGGATCAGTGCCGGCTGTTTCCCAGTCTTGTGGCACTTAACCTTCCAATAAGAACTTTATGCTTTTTAGGAAGGGTGCAATTTCTACTGCTATAGCCCCACGGCACTTGGGTTGAAATTCCTTGTAGTCTTCAGGATTTTTCAGCTTTTACACATGCTAATACCTTTTTAATAGCCAACTGGGTGAAGTATCCCATTCCTTTTCTTTTCTAGAGCTCTTATTAAATTTTTAGGTAACATGATTGCATTGTGTTTGATAGGTGCTGGAGAGGCAGGAAAAACAACTATAATAAAGCAGATGAAGATATTGCACATTAGTGGTTTTACAGATAGGTGAGTTTTACCAAATGCTTTAAATAGTGATGTGATATGATATTTATTATTGAGTTTAATTAATTACATTTTTGGCAGTGAACGCCGTGAAAAAATTAAGGAAGTTCGATCAAATATTCATGAATCAATCTCATGTTTATGCATGAATATTACCCAGTTGCAGCCACCTATACCACTTGAGTCAGAAGATAACTGGGAGGGTGTAAAATTCATTCTGGAAGGGCCAGCATCATCCTTATTTACTAAGGTACCTAAATTTCAAGAAAAATAGCATTTCTTTGTTCTTAAGTTTATTTTTCCTTATGAATCAATCATAATTGCTTTAGGATTGAAAGAGAAAAACATATTGAATCAATCTCTATTTCAACAGGAATATTTCGTTTGGGTAGAAAAACTCTGGAAAGACAGAGGTATTCAAGAATGTTACATGCACTCTAATGAATTTCAGCTGATTGACTCTGCAAAATAGTAAGTCAAATATCTGTTGAATATTTGTTTTTATGCTTTAAAATATATTAGACAGCCAAGAAGGAAACTATTCAGTGGCATGGCCAGGATGACAGGATTGAAGGGTTTTAGTGAAACTGATGTTTGATAAAAAAAAACATGCAGCCTGCAAAGCATACAAATCCTGTCATCAATAGCATGCTAAAAATAGAGCATGTTAAAAAAGGCTAATTAATACCAATCAGAGCACGACTAAAAATTAGTGACACCTTTTTAGAATTTGTTCAACAGAATGCTTATAGTTTAAGGAAAGAAGCAATAGTTCAAATGAAAAATCATTGACTTTCAAGAGCCATATTATCAAACTATATTACAGAATGAAAATTATAAATTAATTAAAATGGTATACATTTCTTCTATATATTAATGCATTGTATACAATCTCACATTTTTTCCTGTTCTGTTACAGGACAAAATCACACATTAAAAAATAGTAGAAGTACATTTATTATTAGACTATATTTAAGATTACTAAATGATAAATATACCAGATTGCAATACCTAATTATACATACAGGAAAGTTTTAGATAATATTTTTTCATGGTCAATGTGTTAGGTGCATGCCAAACCCCTTAGTAAAAGTAATAGTTCACCAGGAAAGCTAAATTTTCAGCTTGTGTCACATAAAATCACATAGTAGTGCACATTTTGGAGAGAGAAAGGATTCATTAAGTGACTTGGGTCTGAGGGAAGAGCTGTGGAGGGGCAGAGGATCAGATTGCAAGTGAGAGAAGGACATGGTATGTTGGTGGTGTTTCTGTTCTTCAAAGTAGTAGCATAAAGGAAAAGTTGATGGTTTTTAGGGCTGGTGATGAGGACAATCAATACACCTTTGAGTTTCACGGAGAAAATTTCACTGTGGTCAGTTCCTAAATTGTCTCACTTCAACATTTCATGTTCTGTGCAGTGAGGTTAAAGAGAGATTGCAGTTGTTCTCAATACACTGACTATACCAAGATAACTGATTCCCTCCACAATTGTTGAACGCTGAATGTCAGCTACTCTCAGTACAGTTGAACTTTGGTGGTTGGTGGCACTGAATTCATCCAAGAAGGAACTCCCAAGATGGTTGAATGATTCAATCGTTGTTATGATTTCACTCCTCTTAGTGCAACACCTCCCTAAATCTTCTCTCTCCATGTGCTAGGATTTCAGTTTCCTTTACAGTTACTTTCACTTCATAATGATGTGGAAGTATTTGATCTATTATTTTCAATGATGTCTGCAGGTCTTCTCTGCTATTGCTGTGGTTCCATCTTTGAAATGAAGCATGTTATTTTCTTCCCCATTGACCTTAATTATTTCAATGCTTTTTCTTCATGCTTCTATTATTGCCTCTCTCAAGTATATGTTGAAGAATGTTGGTGAGAGGTTAGAGCCTTGTCTAATTCTTTTATTTATTTTTCCTACTGTTGTTCTTCATCATTCATGCACATTTTGGTGATGTTGTTTCATATAGTTGATGGATAATTCTTCTGTAGTTATAATTCATGCCAAATGTTCCCAGCAATCTGAATATTTTGTTCTAATTGATATTGTCATAGGCCTTCTCCAAGTTCACAAATGCCCTCATAGAATGGCCTGTTTATATATAGTTTCTTTTACCAGTATCCTTAGACAGATTTTGGCCTCCTTTCTTATTACTCTTCCAATATTAGCATTGCTTTCTGACAGTTTGCCATTTATATTTCCCTCTCATGCAGCTGATTATCTACCTGTATATTATCACTTTTGATGCATATGACAGTTTTAAATTTAACCAACATATATTTCTATATCTTCCCTTTTAATTAATTGAGTTTCACTGAAGACCCGCACACTCTAATTGTCTTTATTTTCCAACGTTTGCTTTTTTGGTGCAATCATTTGTACTAAAAAATAGAACATATTATTATGGACATTTTTTATACTTTATATGGAGTACCTAGTACTCATTGGTATGGCAATGGATTGCATGCTGATCCATTTTTGAAGTAACCATCTGGGTTTTAAAATGAAGGGCCTAAGGGAATATTTCATGCATTATTAAGTAAAATAGGTAGTTGAATCATGGCAATATTTCTATAAAGAAATGCTCTCTTCACTTCTTAGGTGAAGGCTGTACTTAAGTTAATCTCTCACAGTGTGTCTCCTATCCAATTTGTTTCAATTTGGCCCAAATAAAGACCTCTATTTATCTAGCCATTTTGGGATGTCATGCTCAATTATATTTAATCATTATTATTTCTTTGGAGCTTTCTAGATAGACTGAGAATTGTTCAAAGAGATGAATATATCCCATCTGACCAGGTAATGATGTTTTTGTTTAATTTTTCTTGAAATAAGATTTATTTATATCACATGATTCTTGATTATATATTTTATCAATTTTTATAGGACATCCTGTATTGTCGCCACACCACAACTACCATCCAAAAAGTAGTGTTCAATGTAGCAGTTCCCAGATCATTTGGTGGTGGCACTCAGGAATTCTGGATGTTTGATGTAGGAGGTCAAAGAGGTCAGCGAAGGAAGTGGATTCAGGTATGTCAAGAGGATATCTACACACCCAGTCATATACAAAATGATGTATATAATTTTGCAGTAAAGTGAAGGGGTGACTTTTATTGTCAAATGGTGCAAAAAACACCAAGAAATACAAGTAGGTACACCATTTATTTATGGCTAAAAGCTATCAAAATCCTTGACACATTGAAGAAAAAAGGAATGCAAGGATTCTTAGATGTCTACATTGAAATAAGTACTTGGAGTGTTGGATATTCAACTTCTCTATTTACTGGTGTTTTATGAACAAAAAGAAAAACCAAAAAATGGCTTACTTTTTTAATTCCATATTATTCTTTAGCTTCCTGCACCACACACTGTCTTTCTTTGGAAGAATAATATGAAAGCTTAAAAGAAAATTTTTTTTCTCATTTTCTGCTATGATTTCAATTGAATGACATGATGCTAGAAGAGCTGATCACAGGCATGTAATGGCTTAACTTTTACTTCATATAATTTTCATACAGCTGATTGTTATTCTGAAAGTCTCATAATGTTTATTATTGGTTCAATCATTCACAAGTAAGTGTAAAGTGATTAATTTTGTTCATGAAGTATGAAAAGTTGAACTTATTATATTTTTGAAAGCAAGAAAAATCAGCATGCCAAAAAAATGAGCAAATAACTTAAAAGCTGCTGACTTTTTTAAATGATTTTTTCTCATTTCAAAGAATCACTTAAAGGAAAGACGAAGAAAATGAAAGGTATGAAGTATATTGCAGCTTACTTTATAGCATCATATTTAAAAGGTGTGTTAGGATTAAGGAAAGCTATTTTACTTAACAACTAGATTTGGGAAATAGCAGTTGTCATGAAATATTTTGAAACTATAGCCCACCAAAAACCCTAAATATGGTAATATTGGAAGGCTATGTGAATGTTAAAATACTCTCAATCAATTTTGAATTTCTCATGACTGACAAATGAATTAATAATCAAAGATGGTGTTAGATATGTACCGCCCAAAAAAATGTAATGCATATATTCAAACTAATTTTGATAGCTCGTGAATATTTAAATTACCATAGTTGAATTTTAGCTTTCAGCAGTAGCAGATTAGTCATGGAATAAGTGGTCATTTTTGAATGTCAACTAGTAGAACATCACATAGTTTATCCATGATTTTTATTGATTAATGAAAAATGGGTATGGTATATTTTAGTGATAATGTTGATTAATTTAAAATAAGCATTAATAATTCCTACTAAGGTTTTTGAAGGGATCCATGCAATCCTTTTCCTTGTGGCTTCAAGCAGCTATGATCAAACTCTCAGGGAAGCAAGAACAAAAAACAGATTGGAAGAGGCTGTGTCACTGTTTGATGATGTCTGGAATAGCAGGTTGGTTATGGTGAAATTAATGTCTTCTTATGATTTATCATGAATGAATTCATATAATATTACAATGCAATTTTCCCAAAGGCTCTGCTCTTACGGGGCACAAAGGGGGGATTCAACAACAGTAAATTTATGCAATGAAAAACCACTCTCTTGCTTGGGCTTGCAGGGCAAAGTGACCCAAACAAGCCTCACTCACTCATGGATGCAGAGCTTGTAGGAATATTCTTCACCCATTAGTGACCCATCATTTATACTTTTTATGAATTCAAAATTACAAAAATGAAATCACTCTCTCTATTGGATTTGCCAAGCACAGTGACTCACCTTAGTCCCAATCACTCACACAGACAGGGTTTGTGGGGAATTTCCTCCCTCTGCAGTGACGTGCAAATTTTACTAACCATCTAACATGGGGACGAAATTTTTAAAAACTGAATTAACCTTCCTTGTTTGAATTTGTTTACCACAGTCTCAATCACTCACACACACACATTTTATGGAGCATTTCTTCCTTTGGCTATGAACCACCAGCTATAAAGAACAGAAACAGTAAGCTCATGGGGAGAGCAGGGTGAGTGCGTAATAAACTAATTGGCTGGTTCTTGCTGAGGAAAGAAATTCACTGTAAACCTCGTGTGAGTGATTAAACTTGGAAGGATCACTGATTTTCACAAACGTAACTCGGGAGTCATGGTGTTTTTTTCATTGCTTTATCTTTACTTCATACAATCATGAGTAGCAGGTTACTGCCAAAGCAAGAAATCCCTACAAACCCTGCATTTGCGAGTGATTGAGACTCAGGTGGATCACTCTGTCCTGCAAACCTGAGCTTGCATTTTTTCACATATTTCACATTTATTCACATATTTCCCATTGCATACGTTTTGTCAAAACCATGCCTCCTCCTCCTTTTTGCATCCATTAAGAAAATTCCATCGAAAATTTCCTATGGGAATTGCATCACAACTTTATGTATTCAAATACCCTTGGTAATGTTCTTCACTTATTTGATGAAATCATATAATTAAAAATAACAATATTATGGGCAGTTAATTCATCATACGTAATAGTTAGTTAAGAGTTGTCAATACCCTGAAAACACTTATAATTGAATTTAAAATGCATTGGCTATCTCCCGTTCTCTAGCGCATGTGTATTTAACTTAAATTTACTTGACAATGGACTCGATAGACAGTGGCTACAGATATTTTTTCCAAATATAACATTTCTATTCATTGTAAATGTTAGCTAAAAGATTGAAATAAGTACAAACCACTTTCTTTTAGGTGCCAAGTATAAATGAAATGCCCTTATGTTCAACACTTTAATAAAATAGCCACATATTAAGCTATCTGTGGATTGTTTCCAGGAGACATTTATCTGAAAAAATTTTTAATAAGATAATTGTGATTAAGTGGAATCTGTATCTGTTTTAAATATTCACTGAACATGCCATAAAATCTGGACTTGACAGGACTGAATGTGCACTGCCATGGACCACAAAGTTCAGTTATTTTGTTCAGTCTAACTTCATGAAATTTGCTTGGATTAAGCATATAGAAGCTTCATTCTTGCCTTCATGTCATGAAAGATCTTTTATTGAAATGCCAATGATGTTTATTTGATTTTAAATTTCACACTTGGAATATGTCCTTTAATATCCATACCAATAAATAGATTGTCATTATAATATGTTCTGTCATCATGTCTGTTCCTCCTTGCTTTTTCATTGAAACTTTGAAGAAATCTGTTTAATTTGACAGTGCATCAAAAACTGAGATCTATTGAAATTTACCTCATAGTGACGGGAAGGAAAAAAAAGGTTTTAATTATTAAATATAACAATGCATTTAAAATTAGTTTAATCTCTCTCTTAATTCTTATCAATAGGATTTTTTTAAATCCCAGCATTACTAAGTTAGATGCATTGAAAAACATATTAGTGTTTTCTATTGCAGTCACCCATCCACTCCTGAAATGTCAAGAGAGATAGATTTTTTCGTTCCCATTCATTAGATTTATGTAAGACATTCATTATACCATCTATCTCCATTGCAATACTTAATGTGCCCGTAGGCAGTGTTTCTTAATTATTCCTCCATACACCATGTTTTTACTATATTTGTTACTTTCTTAGATTTCTTATAGATTCTGGATTCATCATATTCTTGAATAAGCAAGATGTGCTGGAGCAAAAGGTTAATCAAGGGAAGAGCATTGGAAAATATTTTCCAGACTACAGAAAATATACTGTGGCAAAGAGAGGTAAAGTGCAAATTATCAATAGATTTCCCTTTTGTGGTAGTGATAGTATGTTTTTGAATTATAAGAAAAAAATGTTTGGATGTGATCTGTCATCTATTGACATAATTAAGTCTTTTGTCCAGTAGATAGTATTCCTTTTTTAGGAAAAGGGTAGGTTCCCTGTGGTTTCGCTCATAAAATGGGAAGAATATAATTTGTGTTGATGGAAACTAGGTAGTAAAATCAAAAGAAACACTAGGAAACACATTATTATAACATAAACTATGTATCTGATGCCATGATGATGTAGTATGCAAAAAAAGTCAGATGTGCATTATGCGAAACCAATTTCCTATTAATAATCATTATCTAATATTTAATTAGCAATAATCTGCTGGATTGGGGTAGGTTTTTGATGGATACTGGCGCTACAGACTGTTGTACTTCTAGGCCCTAACATGACACAAACTACCCTTAGACTCCATACTAAGTATTGAAACAACTCATTCTTTAGCTCTGCATACTTTCTACCCCTCTTAATTTAATCTAAAATGCATTCCTTTCCTATCTCTACTTCAATTTCCAAACACTCTCTCCTCTATTACCATCTGCAGCATTCTATTTCCTCTCAGTATCTCTTTTTCCAATTTTCCTACTTCTTTGAATTTTCAAACAGCTCTCCTCCCACACATACCTAGATCTGAATTGATTGCTTTACTTTCTGCCCAAATTATTTTCTCCATTCATCTCCACACCCAAAAAAGCAGTCTCTATTCTTATCTTCTTCTCATTTAACCAAGTTTTTGAGAAATAGAAAACTATGCTCCTGAGTGTTAACTTTTACTTATATTTTCATTTTGTTATCACTTAGTGCACCTGTCGTCAATCCCTCCCTCTCTGTGACAACCTGATAATAGATGCTTGTGATATAATAACAGTTTTTAGTCCATAAATAATAATAAGTCCATAATACACTCATGCACATTCATTTAAAATCTCTTTCCAGGTAACAATACATTATTTTTCCTTTTAATTATTAAACAATTTTTTTACACTTCTTAAAACTGATTTATATGTTCTAAGTTAACCTTTTTCAACCAGCCATAATTTAATCCAATTGCAGAGGCAAATTGAATTTTTAAGAAGAAATTATTCAATTTGAACCTTTAAAAAATGGATTTTTATGCTATAGTGAAACTCTTTAATTCAATCTTGACCTTCATTTGTATGTGAAAACACAATTCTCCACTAGTAATGAAGTTTGTATTCAACTATTCATAAGATGGTCTTAAATAGAAAGTATACATTGCTTGGAAACTTTTTGTATGATGACTTATGAAGTCTGGATGACAACTTCTACAATTTCTCTCTGACCCTGAAACTGTTTGTGCATGAGCATTTAGATGATTAAGGTAAAGAATTAAATGTGATTTGATAAAATTTGTTCAAGGCATGTTTTGCAGTATTGAAGTACAAATCGATGAACTATGAAAATCAGGGCTTCATAATCATTGTTACTCTATGAGTAGTAATACTTTGACTAAACCAAAGTGGATCAAGAAACACAGAATAATTGTCATTTGAATCGGATATAAATTTTCAATGGCTAGAATAGTCATGAGATATTATGTAAATTGAGGTAAAAATAAGATACAGTGCAAAAGATATGATATGAATATCATATTTTTCAATTTAATATAACAGATAGATACATGGAATATCTAAAATGCTAAATATGCGAATGCCATGAACATATATGTGAAGTGATTGAGTGAATGTACGTATTTATTGGTGTCTCAATTATGAATTATTCAATGTGATGTGATGGAGTTGACTGAATCACTGGCCATTAAATCCACAACCCATAATTCATTATGTTAAAGTACCTATACATCCAGAGATTAAAAGATACATCAATAAGTGCTATAATTTTACTGTTTCAGATGGAAACCCTGATAATGAATACATCAAGACAAGATGCTTCATCAGGGACTTGTTCATTGTAAGTGATATTGATGACCTCCAGACCGAATTTTTCTAAACACTTTGCTCTTGCCTAAAAATATTCTAACTCGCATTTAAGCTTCCTTAAATGAATTGAAATTGCCAGAATTAACTTAAGCTTGTATAGTAATTCTCAATTTGTGGAATAAAAATTTAAAAAATTATGTATCGATGTTTTCAGGCTTAATTTTGTGGAAATCCATTGTCACCGAAATAAAAAAAGCCAATGTATCTTTCCACCACTTGAGGATGACGCCAATGCATTGAAATTAGTTGTAATGAATACAAAATTTGGTGGAAAGATACATTAGTTTTTTTTACTCAAATGAAAAAAAATCTTTAAAAGACTACTCCTGTGTGAAGGGCTTCTTTTGATTATTGAACTGCAAGCAGTATGATATGAAAAATATTTATAGTATAAAAAAAAGAATATATATACGTAGATAATGTAGAACACAAAATTCTCCGATATCAATATTTATGTCAACCAATTGACCAATTTCCAGGGGGAAGTATGTAGAAGGCCTATTCTAATTTCAAACTCTTCAACAAAAATACCGATATTGAAAAAAATTTCAATTAATCCCTTATTGATTATTGATATATGCACCTTTTGGTAGTAACATTTATATTTTATTGATGGTAACTTGTTAAGAGGGGTAGGTATACATACGCATGTAAAATCACAAGAGCTTTGCATAATCTTAGTATTGCCCGGTTTTATTTATAGCATATATCTATTTGCTAAATTAAATAAATGCTGTAGTATTTTTTCGCAATACTTCATTATACAAACTCTAATCCCAGCTTTAACTTAATGTTCAATTAATTAAAAAAATAATAATAGGTAGTTTATCTTGGACAAATTACTATGTACCAACCTTTCACTTGAAGCACTTCTCTCAAATCTATTATTGCATAATTAAAAATATTATAGAGTAAGAGTCAGTCATAAATAGAGCATTTAATGTTATATATTTCCAGCATGTGGCAATCAATCAATATTTTGATATAAGGTTTATATAAATTTTATATCTTATTTCTGCTTGGTTAAAATGTACCTTAAAGAAACATTTAAAGCTGTCATAAATAAAACATATATTTATACAAAATCTTTAAAGATATTTAATAAAGTTCCATTTATGAACTTGAACATGTTTTTATCAACAGTTGATCCTCAGGCCAACATATTTACATAATTATTTCAATTTATTGATATATTTTCCAAAACTATTTTTTTTTCAGTTGTCCATAAACTGTTTATAAAGCTAAATTTGAGTAGCAGCAGGTGGAAATGTCTCTATTTCAGATCCATACAGGGTCAGCCTCTATGTAAATCCATGTTCCTGTTAAAATTACGAGTCAGTGCATATTATGCTCATAGTATAACCATTTTAAAACGAGGAAAATTTACAATAGTGTGCTCTTATGGAATTTGAATAATGACTAATTTAGTTTGATGATTAATATGCACAACTACTAATATAAATGGTAAGTGTTCATGTCTCACTTCAAATATGATTGTTGGGTAAACTCTGGCAGTGTGATATCTGAGAATTCTGATTGAAAGCCAGGAGTGTCTCATTGGGGCTCTGGAGAAACAATGGCCACTACAGATGAGACATGACACAAAGTAAAAATAATCGCAATTTCCATTAGTTCAGATACCTCTAGAAACAAAACAGATGGGCAAAGGAAACTTTTAAATTTTACTTAAGAACTGGAAATTCATATATAAATGAAATAAAACTGATGAAGCTGTTCTTAAATGACAGGATGTGACCAAAAAAGGCCGCCGTCAGACGGATCGCAAATGGAGCCTAGGACCTGGAATTACAGTGACTGCAGAAGAAGGAAAAGTTCAAAGGGAGATTTACACCCATTTCACTGTGGCAACCAATACTTCGAACATACGAACAGTTTTTGATGATGTTCACAGCATGGTAATACAATGGAACCTTGAGAAATATGGCCTTCAGTAAACCAAGAAAATAAGAGGATTAATTCGGAAAATTTATTTTATTGGGAGACTATTCACAAATCAGGATTATTTATGTGAACAAAAGATTTTCATTTGTTGCCTGCAAGGGCACACTAGTTGAAAGTTAACCCACAGATGGAAAAGATTCTGTTATTGAAAATAATATCATAAATGAAAAATACCATCTCTAGATAATAAAAACGTTAAATAAAACTGAAATTCATACCCATATATTGTTCATTTTAACCCCTGGTCAAAGCTTTAAATTGCTCCACAGCAGATTTCTATCCATTGCAAATAGCATTTAGTTTTTGAATAAGTTATAAACAAAATTGATTAATGTTAATAAACAAAAGTTTAGAATAAAGAGGTTTGAATGAGTAGTCTGTAACTAATGTGGCCTGAAATAAAATAGCTACAAACAACAAACATGAGTTGTTGGATGGAAATATATTGCAAACTTAAAAGCCCAGATTAAATTTTCAATAAACTTGTCTTGATGGCACAAACTGTGAAATCATGCCCTTACCTCTTTGCATATATGTAGTGCATCGATGACTGGCTTCAAAACCTGGGCTTTGAGATAAGAAGTTGAGCGTAGATTGGAAGCTTTTGAATTGTGGGTATGGAGAAGAATGAAGTAAATGCTAGAGAGGAATACTGACTACAAATTTTTACATTAGGTAGAAAAAGAGAGGAAGTTGCAGTTAGGGAAATCCGGAGGAGACTGAAAAAGTGGACGGGGTTGCTTTCGTTTGGAGTGTTTTCTTCCTTCAGGAGTTGTATCTGATTTATTCCGAAAGGAGGTATGTGTCACCATGGTTGGCACTATTGGGACACTAAATCCTACTTTCTCCAATTCCCTTATGATGAGAGAGAAAATGAGAGCTCTATTGCTAGTTTTTTCCAATCCAGAAAAACCACAGTTTAAAAATAACCGAAAACGTTAGCTGTTCCTGGCTGAATTACCAAACAACTTAACTCAATGATACTCATGCTTAAACTTATGTAGCTCATTTGGAGCATTACTCATTGCAGAACTAACTATATCATAGAGAGAAGTTAAGAGCAATTGACAGCAGACCCAATCGATATAAAAAATCCTTCTTACCTCCCACTATTTGAGATCATAACAATAGCAAGGGTAACGTGCAAAAACTTGAACTTCCTGACCTGCTGCTGACCCAACATCCCTTGCTTCACAAAATTATAGTGACTTACAGAGTAAATTAGTAGTGATTTACATTGATAGTATACTTATATTTAGATAGAAGTGCTACATCTGGGAGTCATTTCAGGCATGTCCCTGATACGGTGAATATAATGGAAGTTAATAGAGAGCCATGAAAAAGATAAAAAATGGTAGTTTGAGATTTGAAATTTCAAAATCCTGAGAAGGTGCAGTAGAGAAGGTGTTGGTGAATGCGATGTGTGGCATTTTGAATAGGAATACTGCGTAGCTATGTAGTAAGAACCTCAAAGCTGCAGGTTCTAACATTATTAATTCTTCACATATCAATAGTTCTCTGAAGATAATTGCAATGGAATCTGTAATAATTTACACCAAGAGCTAATATCAACATATACCTTACTGGAACCTTCATCTGAAATTTGACAATTTATTTCAGTCATAGGTGAGGCTACTAAAGATTCGCTAGATGCTAATTTTGAGCGAATTCTATTTAAAAAAGTATTTCTCTGCATGAGTTACCAAAACACTCGGTGAGAAGAAGTCTTTTGATGGAGGTTACTCTTAGTGATGGTTTTGCAACTGATAATTATTATAAGACTGCAGATAAGAGTAGCATTCCTTACACAATCTCTCATGGAAGTAGGTATTATGAGCAATTATATGTTTTCATTTAACATAAAAGGCAGAATCTAGTTACTTTTTATTATATAGATACTCATAGAAAGGAGCTTTTAGCATGACAATGTTATATATTCCCTTGGGAAATCCCTCGGGTGTTCCTTGTACCCTTATATTTGTTAGAGGAGACAGTGTCATCCATGGTGCTCTGTTACTCAAATATGTAAACAAGTCATGAATGGGCTTAACTTTATTTTCCATGATCAGTTTCTGAATGTGCCTTCCAACTGCTTTTAATATTTTTAGAATGCGACAGCATGTAACTGTACTGTATTATTTAAGTGTAATGGATTAATTTACAAGAAGAATATTATAATATATTTCTTTTAAATTACTCCATGCATTGGAAAACATTTGAGAACTGCTGTCTTGATTTTTCCTATGCTAAACAAAGTAAAAATGACTTTTCAATAAACATTTCAAGATTTTCAGTATTATTCAATTCATGTTTTTTATTGAAGAGCACAACCTCCAGTTCCTGTTGGAACTCATTTTCTAGTCATTCCAATGTAGTTCTCACCAGTAATATTCTTAAGCTGCAATGAGGTAATGTAATATTATACTGGCAGCATTCAGGGGAAGCAAACAGGTTAAGAGAAGTCAAAATAATTTTCTTTGCTTTGTGTCATCTATTTAGATCGTGAAACTTACTGGATTGATTTGAGATAGGAAACAATTTCCCATGTTAATTGCCGTTTACAATGGTGTAAATAATTCAAAACTTTCAGGTACATGCCTCTAGAGTACTCAGACCATAAGTTAGTAATAAGTAGGTGTAGCATCCAATTCAAAAAGATAAAATAGGGAGGATGGTTTAGGAAATGGAACATAGAAGGATAAACAGGATGACAAGAAAGGAATATTAGAAGGCTGAGGAGAAATCATGAGTGAGAACAGGGAGCTCGGAAGTAAAGAAGAAAAAAAAGAGAGCAGCAAAAAAGGATATTGAAATATGCAAAAGAAACTATAGGGGCAGTAAATAGGAAAATGACAAGGAAACCATGGATTACCAATGAGATGCTTATGGAAATAGACAAGAGAATGTTATAGAAAATGTAAACATAAGTATGTAAAAGTATGAAGAGTCTAATCATCATCTGAGGAGGGAAACAAGCAACAAAAGAAGTGTTGCGATCAACGCAATGCAAGGATGTGGAAAGTTTATAAGGGATGGGTGAAATAGGTATGCTAATGGAAGGCAAAAGCACTGTGAGAGAGAAAGAAGGGAAAATCTGTGAAAAGAGTCAAGGAGCCAATACACACAAGAAGTTTGATTTTTCATGCAGCTTAAGTGGAACAGCGGATCGTCAATAAGAGGGAGGAGAGCATGTGGTTAATACAGATGAGCACAGAATACAATAAGCATTTTTATTATTATAGGTAAACTACCAGTTAAGGTAGATTTTGAATGGACATAGAAACTACCCACTGTACAGTGACAATCACCTTGTCTCTCCTAAAAAAACACAACCCAACATCCTAATCTACAATAAGCCCCCTTCAATTCCGTAAACTTTCTCCCTTCATCCCATCCAACATTACTATTCCATTACCCCTCATTACTACCCCTTCTTTGATTACCTAACATTCTCCCCTTTGTCAAAGTTTTTAACATTCCATTACCAATCAAAATGCTCAGCAGCCATCTTTCCTGTCTCCTTATGATTTCTCCCAACAACCATATATCCCCCTAGCCGTACCCAGCACTTCCTGGTTTGTTTTCCTTTCTGTCCTATTCACCCTCTCCATCTTTCTTTGCACCCATGTTTCAAAAGCTTCAAATCCATGCCAATCATCCTTCTTCAATGACCAGGTTTCGACACTGTATATAACTATGCTCCATATCAAACTTCAAGCGAACCTTTTCTTCACATCCTTACTCAACTTCCCTGTTATATATTCCCTTGTCCTTCTTCTTTGCCTAATGCAATTCTTCTCCTTATGTCCCTAATGCTTTGACCATTTTGGTCCAAAACATTTCCAAGATACGTAAACTGTTCTACCAGCTCTAGTTTTTACCCTCCTCTTTTAACATTGAGCTCAGTCTTTCTCTTTCTGGAAAACTGCAAAACCTTCGTTTCACTTACATTTATTCTCATCTCATACCTATCGCATGATATTTCCAATTCACTCAGCAGCACTTGCAACCCCGTGGTTGACTGACTAAAGCTTGGTCAATAGCAAACTTAACTGATTTTAGGACTTCCTCACTGACTTTCATTCCTACCTCCAGTTTTTTCCATGCTTATTTAATCATTTCCTCCACATATAAGTTGAATAGCAACGGTGATAATGGAAAATCATGTCTTAACCCACATCCTAACATTGCCAATCTGGATTCTCCATCCCCCATTTCCATCTTAGCAGTCTGATCCATGTACAGGTTGCATATAAGTCTTCAATCCCTCCCATCTACTCTATTTTCTGCAATATATTTCATAATTTTTTCCCAATTCACTCCATCAAACGCTTTTCAGAATCTAGGAAACATGTAAAACATTCTGATTGTATCCTCTGTACGTTCTACTCTCATTAGTGAACTCGTTACTGCAAAGGCATCATGCATGCCTCTACCCTTCCTGAACTCTAACTGATCATCCCCTAAGTAATCCTTTCTGCTGCTCTTCATCCTGCAAACCACTTTAACTGTGAGTGAAATCAAAATAATTGTTCTGTAGTCCTCACATGTTGAAACCTTTACTTCTATTGGAATAGGAATCAACACTGATCTCACCAAGTCTTCTGGATATATTCCTTCTTTGTAAATGCTACGAATTAGTCCATCGACTCTTCCTCCCACATTTTCCTAAACCTTTCAGTAGTTCTGCAGATATATTGTCGGCCCCCATGGCCTTATTTTATACATATCTTACTGCCAAGTAAGTTTGGACCTAAGCCATCTTCATCATATTCTCTTTTTATGTCTAACCTTGCTGGCCTCAATTCTTTACCATAAATTTCTTCTACTTATTCCTTCCATCTCTCTTGGATCTTTTCTGCTTTAACTATTATTTTACCCAACTTATCTCTAACTGTTAAAACAGATTTTCCCTTCTTACTTCCCGATAGTTTTTTAACCTTCTTGCATAGCACACCACTTCCACCCTTCCTCTGCAAAATTTCTGTATCCTCACACAGTGCTTTTCAACTCGCTTCTTTTGCTCTATTTCTTACATGCCTCACATTGTTATTGAAGTCCTTATACTTCCCTCTGACAGTATGTATTTAGTCTTCCATTTCCTTCTCTCATATATCTTTCTAATCATCTCATCAGTAAGCCATGGTTTCCTTGCCCTTTTCCTATTAACAGTTCCCATGGTTTATTTTATGGCTTTCAATATCCCTTTTCTGATACATTCCCATTTCTCTTTAGTACCCAACTTCCTTTCCTTGCTTTTGATTTTCTCTACTGCCCGTTGATACTCCTTTTTCAATTTATATAGTGCTTCTATGCTATATTTCTCAAACTGTTTTCCATAATTTATCCTATTGAATCAAATTCTACACTTTTTAATAACTAAATTGTGATCAGAGTCCACATCCACTCCCAGGAAACTGTGCAAATTGATCACATTGTTCCTATATCTGTGCCTAACCATAATATAGCCTAACTGATACTTTCCTGAATCATCTGGCATTTTCCATGAATACCGATGCATTTTGTGGTGTCTAATCCATCAAGCACTTATTGAATTGTCTAGTACTTTGTGAACTCTGATTGAAAACATGACTCTCATCACAACAGTGGGCCCTGGATCCTATACTATGGCATGAACACTGATTGCATACACATGCTAACAGAGATAGTAGTACTGGGTGTACTGTGTCAATTTCATAGAGAAAAATATGCTAGTTTAGGAGATATTATTGAATTCAAGGAAAATTCCACTACAAAAGATAACTGTCATGGCAGTCCAAGTCAAGTCTACAACGATTTTCACATTCGGTGGGCCCTGAATCCTATCCTAAGTCATGAACATAGGGCTTGTGTATGCAGGCAAATAGAGGAAGTACTTCTCAGTGTTCTGCTTTAATTTTAGGGGATTAAAGCGCTGGTTTAGGGGATATAGTGGAACTTGGTGGAACAATTTGTGTATTGACACGACTGAAAAATTTATATTCTGTAATGGCTGATACGTAGTCATGGGCTAAGTTCAGTTAACTGAAGCTAGAACACATTGTGTGGTCACCTATATGCATGAACAACATGTTATATATTGCCATGGTGACTTTAGATAGACCAGTTGAAGGGGAGTAGAAAAATAGACGTTTTGCATACTCATTCTGAAAGAAAAGCTAAATGCAACACAATTATTTGTCTCTTTGTTACCCTTTGGAAGTACATATATAATTTTTCCCCAGAGCATCCCAGATAAGCTGGCCATCTTGAATTCTTCATCTGCAAATATATGTATAAAAATATAAACCCAATTTTCCCTCAATCAGTACCATTGACAGATCCAGTCAGTACTTCTGATGATTCTAGGGCAGAAAAAGTTAACTTATAAAAAAGAGGCGACTATGAAGTCGCAAGTGAATTCTATGACACTCCAGCAGTTGATAGAATGAGAATAAAATGTTGTCGCAAACATATATTTTTTAACTATTTACATGAGCTTTACATATGTAAATGGTGTTTCATTAACAATAACTGTATCATGTTCTGCCAAGGAAATCCACCTAATGCAAACTACAAACTTAATTCCATTACCACTGCACTCGTTTTTTCAACAGTCAACCCACGTTACATCATATTTGAATATTTTGATCACATGATAACAGATTTTCTTTAATTACAACTGTAAAATGTGTCAAACGAACAAAATGAAATAGCACTGCACGTCACCGAAAAGGTTTCACTCCACAAATATGCTGCAAAACTCAGGTGAAACACCTCAGACTAAACCTGCTATTGTGTTACGTTATTAAACTTTACTCAAGATCTAGTAGAAAACATGGAACCGAGATCCATATTTCGCCCCTGGCTGGGGATAATCCTCGGGAAGCTCGGGAGTCGCATCTGGGTAGATTGCTGGGGGTTCTGGGGCTGGCTTTGGTCGTTTGGTGTCGTGCACTTTGGGCCGGCAGAAGTAACCGTATTCGGGGCGTTCAACATTTAATTTATCGAGCATACATTTATCAAACACTTCTTGGGTCTTACGGCATCTGTAAATGAAGATCAAACTATTCATTCAATACGGTTCAAAATTAGTGACCATGGTTTATTAAGAAACGTAAAGGAAAAGCTTACTTTGAAAATTCTTGCTTGCAGCTTGACTTATCAATGCAGGTAGCGTACTGTGTAAATTCATGGTAGCAAGAATTTTTTACTTTGCGGAAAAATTCCAGGGCACAAGAAGTTACCTCCTTTCCTTCTTGAATACATTTACGAGGGTCTTTCAGTTCACTCCGGCATAGCACGAATTCCTGGAAATATTAAAACATGGAATTGTTTCAATAAGGTGAAATAATAAGAATTTATTGCAATAAAATAATACTTATTCCAAAGCCCATTGAAAAGCTATTCCAATGAAGTAATTATAATTTTTATTCTAAAATCCGTTTTCAATTTGGTCAACCACATTAAGCCCCTTCCGCAGTCGTACTCTAACAAATTTTGTTACTAAGTATGTGAGAATTCAAAGCATAATATTGACATGAACAAATAGTACCCACATTGTTTTTGTTTTCACAATATTTCCCAAAGTGGAAAGAAGCAGCTCTTAGCGATGGAGATCCAACGTCTATTTCCGTCACCGTTAACTCTTCTTCTGTTGGTAAGGTCACATCAGATGTTATGACCATTTTGTAGGGTGAAATGAGGTGAATCTTACGGTTATTACCTAAATAATTACAACCCCAAGACAACTTTCCGATGATAAGAGTGGAGCAGCTGAAAGAAAATGATTATCGCTTGGGAGATGTTTTTAGTTAATAACCTTTTCTACAGGGTGTCGCCACGTTTCACGAAAAGCGCTCTATTCAAGCTCGAAGTAATTGGCCTCAAATCCCTTTTTACCCACCCCATTAAGTAAAAACATCGAGAATGGCTCCATCAGACCAGTTTTTATATTTTACTGAAGGCTAGGTATGGATAATATGCAATTTCGATCATCTTTGCACGAAAACTCCAATGTCGGTCTCAAATCTCTTTTGCAAATTTTGTCTAACATTAGACTCACGATGAATTATCAATCTTTTTAAATAAATATTGTAGATGTTTGAATTAAAATGACATTGGAAAGATAGTGAAATTTTTCATGCATTGTAAGTGTAAATAGTAGGTATTTAAAACACATGTAGTAGGGCAATCAATAATAATAATACTTATTTCATTTTGATAAATGGTACAACCACATTAATTGTCGTCAATATAAATATTACTTAATATATTAATGTAAATTCTCAAGATTGTCCCAAAATAACTCATCAGTTGAGTAAAGTGGGTTAGCAAGTAACCAGGTATATACTCTTTCTTGAAACTCTGGACACCGTCTAATTTCAACTAAGTAGGCAGATAGTTATACAGTCTTATGTTCATGTTATGAAATATGTTGTAAGTTGATGACAATAAGTGGTATTTAGATTTGATTTACCTCTTGTGGAGTAGTTATGGATGCTAGATCTTAATTGGTTGGCGAGTAACGAGGTGTAAGTGAGATCTTAGTTGGTAAGTCTCTAGATCTAGAACTTTCAAATGAATCAGAGCCTTAAAGAACATGTACAGTCATGATTCTACACCTAATAAAAAGGCTTGCAGAAATCATGTGGTGGTATATTAGCAAGAGTGAGAATAGCACTCTTTTGTAGCAACAAAATTTGTTTGAAATATGGGGAATGATCCCATAACTCAACACCATGATTCAAATGACATTGAAAGAAGGCATGGTAAAGTGTTAAACAATACTCATTTGAAATGAGAAAGTTGAGCTTTCTTAACATATCAACAGCTTTACTCAGTTTATTACAGGTCTGACTGATGTGAGTGTCCCAGTTAAGTTTTGTATCAGTATAAATTTTTAGTATTTTAGCAGTTTAAACATCAGTTATTTTTTATTTAAGAGTGTACACAATATGCTGAGTTTTATTAGTATTTAAATGTAAATGATTAACATCAAACCGTTCCTTAGCCTGTCTTTGGGTAGCGCTAGATTGTACCTTTGCATCTTCTAGATGTTAACATTTTTGCACAAAAGTAGTGTCATCAGCATATGAAAGAGATATTAGGTTTCATGTAACAGGGCAAGTCATTAATCATGATGATGGTATTGGGCCAAGCACAGAGCCCTGTGGTACACCACATTTTACTTTAAGAGCTGTCGATCGACCGCCATCAAGTTCAACCAATTGGTGGCAATCATCCAAATACGACTTCATTAGTTTCAGTGCAACTCTGTTAATACCATAATATTCTAGCTTTGTTAGCAATATCAAATGATTAACACAGTCGAAAGCCTTATTAAGATCACTGAGTGTCACAGAGACTGACTCCTTCTCTTCAAATGCATTAATGACATAATTAACTATGAACTCTATGGCCAAAATTGTAGATTTCCCAGATTTAAAGCCATACTGTGATTTGGGAAAGTGATTATTTGACTCAAAAAAATTACATATTTGATCTTTCAGAATAGCTTCAAATATTTTACCAAAAACGGGGACTGTGGAAATGGGGTGGTAGTTAGATAAATCATCTTTATCACCTTTCTTATAGACAGGTACTGTTTTGGAATATTTCAGAGATGTTGAAAAATCTCCTGTCTCAAAACATAAGTTGACTAACATAGCTAATGGTTCTGCAATGAACGCAATAATGTCCTTTATTAGGGAATTAGACGGACCATAAATATCCATACTGTTGGATTTTTAAATTTTTTAAACATTTGATATAATATCAAATGGAGTCGCAAAATTCCATTTAAAATTTAAATAATTTGGAGGAAGATTTTGAAGCATATTACCAATATTGGCACCATCAACGTTTCAAGAGAAGAAATTGTCTTCAACAGCTTTGAAGGAAAAATAATGTACAGCATCTGGGGTGAAAGGAAGATTTTCTTTTCCATTACCATGACCAACTCCTTCATTGATTACTCTCCATACTGCCTTTTGTTTATTTTTTGCATTCAATATAAAATCCTTATAAGCTTTATTTTTTATACACCTAACTGAATTTTAATAATCTCTTTTGTATTTCAAGTAAGCCTCTTTGTCCTTTGTCATGCAAGCTTCCACTGGTTTCAATGAATGTATCAAAGGGAAAGATAGTTTTTTATTTTCTAGGATAAGGGGAAATATGGATGAATGGAAGGAATATTTCTCTAAACTTCTTGGAAAACATTTATTACTACATTTAATTGAAACAGACTAAAGCAAATTTAAACAAACTATCATTCTCACAGTGGATGAAAGTACTGAAACACAATACCCACAAATTAACTTCTTAGATATCACTTTTTGAAATACAATAAAGGCTGGTTGCTAAAAAGGCTGAAATGCAATAAATCTTTGGTAAGGCCCTCACATGAACTCCTTGGAGGATCCTGTCTTGTAAACATTTAGGAACGATTTCCTTGCTTTCCCAAAAAAACTGTTAAAAATCCAACCAAATAAAATAAATAAAATTATTTATTCTATAAATAGTACATATGAATAAAAACATACAAGGGAGTGGGAGTGTTGAGTGTTTTGCATGGGATGGAATGTTGATGACTGTGATAGAGGGGAGAACTTCAGGCATATGAGGAAGGTGTAGGAATAAGATAGCTATGATAGATGCTTTGATTCATGGATTGAATGATGCGGCATAGGAAGTATAGCCATAAACCATAAACACAGTATTCAACCTAAAGGTCGGTTTGGTAGGTGATGGTAGAGTTCACCCAGTACTAAGCCCGATGGCATGTGAAATTCACACATCAGGGTAGGGGGGCCAGTTCCTTCCCCTGTGCCGGTTATGATCTGGTACTCAAAAAATCAGCTTGGATAGAGCTGCAGGTGCCCAGAGTGGCTTGCCCGCAAATCGAACCCAGGCCCTCCAGTCAGTGGTCCAACACTCTACCCCCTGGACTACAGTGACCCACATAGGAAGTATATAGAATTGAAAAGGGACAATGGTGTCAGATGTCAGGTTATGCTGTGATAGAGAAAGAAATTTAATGTATCATTGTATGGGCTGTGTTCATTCAAGTCTACTTTAACTGGCAGAATAACAATAATATGGTACATATCACTCTTTAGCTGGCTTGATATTAAGCTTTGAGGCCAAAGTGAGATAAAAAAGGATAACTGAGATTTTAAAAAATATAAAAAATTGAGCTAAAAAAGTCTATACCTATTTCCAGAATGATTAAATGCACAAGGGATATATTCAACGCATTTAATTGGTCAATTCTGTTGAGCTGAAATTGATGTGATGGCACAGCATGGGAAGAATTAACCAACCTTAATCAGAAGGGCTTTGATGTGTTGGCCACTATATCTGAAGGGAATGGGGAAATAATGTCCTGTAGTTTCTTGCAGAAAACCAATTAGAAAAATTCCACTGGGACTCCACATCTGCTTTATATGCCGATGATACCACTTTAGTATAAAAATGTTAACATCTAGAAGATGCAAAGGTAATCTAGCGCTACCCAAAGACAGGCTAAGGAACGGTTTGATGTTAATCATTTACATTTAAATACTAATAAAACTCAGCATATTGTGTACACTCTTAAATAAAAAATAACTGATGTTTAAACTGCTAAAATACTAAAAATTTATACTGATACAAAACTTAACTGGGACACTCACATCAGTCAGACCTGTAATAAACTGAGTAAAGCTGTTGATATGTTAAGAAAGCTCAACTTTCTCATTTCAAATGAGTATTGTTTAACACTTTACCATGCCTTCTTTCAATGTCATTTGAATCATGGTGTTGAGTTATGGGATCATTCCCCATATTTCAAACAAATTTTGTTGCTACAAAAGAGTGCTATTCTCACTCTTGCTAATATACCACCACATGATTTCTGCAAGCCTTTTTATTAGGTGTAGAATCATGACTGTACATGTTCTTTAAGGCTCTGATTCATTTGAAAGTTCTAGATCTAGAGACTTACCAACTAAGATCTCACTTACACCTCGTTACTCGCCAACCAATTAAGATCTAGCATCTATAACTACTCCACAAGAGGTAAATCAAATCTAAATACCACTTATTGTCATCAACTTACAACATATTTCATAACATGAACATAAAACTGTATAACTATCTGCCTACTTAGTTGAAATTAGACGGTGTCCAGAGTTTCAAGAAAGAGTATATACCTGGTTACTTGCTAACCCACTTTACTCAACTGATGAGTTATTTTGGGACAATCTTGAGAATTTACATTAATATATTAAGTAATATTTATATTGACGACAATTAATGTGGTTGTACCATTTATCAAAATGAAATAAGTATTATTATTATTGGGCTTAGTTTTCTACTTTATAGGACTGTGGATGGCATTATAAAATGATTTTAAATCATATCTGCTCTACTGATTCCTATCACAGAATTTTCTCTGAACTTCTTAGGGTTTGAGACTCACATTTACTTCTTTTAGTTGAGAAATAGTTGTTAAAACTAGCCAAGCAACATACTCTTGAATCTGTTTAAGTCAGATAATCCTTAGATCTTTAACGTACACTGTCTCTTTGCTTTGTAATTTACTGCATTATTATATTTTTTTCTTCCCTCTTGTTACCACAGATTGTGAAATCTATATTCTTTTGGCTCTATAATAATTACTAGTTGTCTAGGTAGCTTAAACAGCTGTCATTAAAAACTTCTTTTTCACACTGCCTTCCACCTTTAATCTCTTTTTGAACTATTATCTTATAGTTGTTGCTGACCTCATTTTTGATCTTATAATACTTTCATCATTGATAAAATTGATGCATCTTTCCTTTGTTCATTATTTCTTTCAAACACTTTCATTTATGGAAAAGTGTCAGTTTTGCCTCATTTCAAAATCTCATATGTATTTACTTGATGTTTTCAATTATGCCAGAATCATTTAAATTTTATTATTTGACAAGGAACATATAAATATCCTTGCGATTGAATCTACTGCAGGTCTCAATTGATTTATTCAGAATACAGAACTGTTGGTACTTATTTCCGCTCTTCCATGTTTTGATATGTTATTCCCAAAATCTCCAAGGTAAAATTTGTGGAACTTTCCCTATTATTTTGAATTCCTTTTATCTCATCCATTGCCTTTTTAAAAGCATAGACCAGTGAATTAATATTTTATTTCCATGGTGTCATTCATTTTCATTGTATTCACATGTGCTTACATGACTGGCACCATAAACTTCCTTTCCTGATTTGACCGTCATCATTCTTTCATTTATAAACTTTTTCAATCTTTTATTGTACCTTTTTGATTTTTGCAAATAATATTGCCAACTCTGGCAGTTGCTCTCTCTGTTAATTTGGTTTTAGTTTGTAGCAAGGTAATATGTGAAGAGATGGAGATTAGGACTCCTCCCTGTATGTTTACAGGTCCATTCTTCTTTCCTGAGGTCTCAAAATTTTAATTTTAGCAGCATCAGCTTTGGCTACTCTTTCAATATGTATTTTTCCATAAATGAGGGCATAATTCTCCCTTCAATGTACAGATCTCTGGGAAACTGTCCATCAGTACACTAGGAAAGAAAAAATTCAGTTCAATCCACCCAACTGTTTAATTCACCTACCCAGTTTTGGAGTGTTTAAGCAGTTATTTTCTTGGTAAAGAAGAAATTCATCATGCGCTATGCATATGGAAAGGAATATAAAAATATCTATGTATTTAAAACTATAAAGAGATAGAGCAGATAATAATGTATTGAGGGAGGCATTAGCTTCTGAAAACATTACAATTCTATTTTTTCCTTTCATATTAGGGATGCACAAGGGAACTTAGGAATTAGTGCTGCATTGTCATTTGCTAAATATTAAATGTCTAATGATGTTTAACCCATTCCCATTTATTGCTAGAATGGTTGAGTAATGATCTGTGGAGTTTTTTTGAAAAAAATGATATCATGAAGAAAATGTCATAAACATAATGCCATGAAGGAAAGGGACTGGGGAAATATAAACAATGATCAAGGCCGTTCAATCCTTAAATGCAATTAAAATTAGCGGCCTTATATTTCTCTTAAAGTGGGTAATCTGATTCTTTCTTATCTTGTTTAAATCACCAAAAATATGAACTGCATTTGGGACTGCTTAATACAGGTATCAGCTGATTACATGTGGTCCTTACAGCCTGTAGATGAAAATCATTGTTTCACCATATCTGTAATAGAAGAGTAAAAAAGCTTCTTGGTGACTTTATTAGAGATCTATCAGCTTTGGGTAAATTTTTGATGAGCCCTGTCATGGTATTCCTCAAAAACGCTAACTTACATGACACAAAATATTTTTAAGCTACATATCACAATAGCTCATTATTTAACTTTGCATACTAACTACCTCTCTTAATTCCATCCAAAATGCCTATTTTGTTCCTTCCTCTACCTCAATTTCCAAGCATTCTCCCCTCTATTACCATCTTCAGCATCTCATTTCCTTTCTGTATCTCCTGCATCCATTCGTCCTGCCTACTTTGAACTGCTCCCTCCTGCTGTCTATCATCCTTCATCATGCCTAGAACCTAATTCTTTCTTTTTCTTTCTGTCCATTAAAATTTTTCTCCAATCTTCTCAATATCCACATTTCAAAGATGCATTCCCATCTATGCTTATGTCAACTTTCTCGTCTTTATTAGCACATATTTACCTATTATAGATACCTTTGATGTCCTCACCAATCTGCCCACCCTCACCCAACCACTTTTATATATTAAAAAAATGTTTGAACGGGTCCAGTTGGTGTTACCCAACCTTAATAATTATCTTACCCTTTATCTTTCTCAAGAACCTCAATACCCTTGTTTTCTTATCATTTATTCCTATACCTTTCACACTGATTATGCAATGAAAATAATATTTTATAGTCCACTGACTGTACATATGATGTAACTTGATGAGGAGCCGTCAAACACAAAAAAAAGTACCAAACACAGGTACATTTTGACACTATGAACATGCTTAAAAAAGGGCAAATACATTTAAGTATGTAATAAAAACACCATGCATTATAACTGCTTGTCATTTAAAAATTAATTCAATGAAATAATAGCTCTTCATTAGAAGAAGCCTCCTGAGTTTCAATTTGAAATTGCATAATTTATCACTCGTTTTCAATGAATGTGGTAATTTGTTATAATTCTTACACCAATTGCCATTGGGCTTTTGAATGAACTGGCTGATTTGTGATAACTTGTGTGGATGTTGTGATGATTCCTAGTTGAACAAGGGTGAGTATTACTATCTGTGTGAAAGAGATGGATATTATTTTTTATGAAGACAGACATGGAAAACATACATTAATGGAATGGTAAGAACATTTAATTTCTTGAATAAGGGCCTTCATGGTGTCCTATAAGCAGCACCGAGTACACATCTAATAACTTTTTGAATTAAGAAAAAGTTTTGTGAAACATGCACACAAATGATTTCCAGAACGCTATTCCGTATGATACTTGGAAGAAAAAAATTAGAATAATACAAGAGTTTTAATTCCTCTAGAGACACTGTGTTATGCAGGAGCTGATTAGTGCACATCACAGTGTGAAGTTTAGAACACAGATTATTAACATGAGTATTCCACCCTTCACCCTGGCAAGTGTAAGAAAGGTAATTCCATTTACACTGTAGATGCAATGTGTAAAATATTAATCGAAGAAGAACTTCTGACAAGATGGAAAGAATGTATAGAAGAACTATATGATTAAATAATATGCCAGATTGTGTGGATATTGTAAGGGAATGTGACATTGATAATGATAACATAGGACCAGGAATACTTGATATTGAGATAGAAAAGATATTAATGGAAATGAAATCAAAGAATGCTATGGGATTAGATAAACATACCTGCAGAACTGCTTAAGCATTTAGAAAAATGGAGAAGAGAGAGTTTTTATTGGCTCATGTGTTAAGTTATGGTAAAAGGGAAGATTTTAACATAAGACTTTATTAGATCTGTATTGATACCATTCCAAAAACGGTAAAAGCAGTAGTGCGTGAGGAATATAAGTTTGATTTCACACATGGAAAAGGTATCACTTTGGATCTTATAATAAAAGAATAGAGAAGGAAGCTTATAAATACTTAGAAGAAGATCAGTTTGGATAATGAAAGAGAATGGTTATGTATAATGCCATAGCATTAGTGACGTCACTAGTAGAAGGGAACAGTAATTTGAGTAACCCAATCACTGTCAATTGGTTTATTCCGGGCACATTCACAATGTTTTCATCTAATTGGTCATATCCACTCAACTTCTTCTCTGACTGCTTATCGGTATATAAACCTTGATTGATCTCCTCTGCCCTTATTTCTAAACATATTATTTTATCACTCACCTTTTCCATATTCATTACCCATCTCCCTATTCTTCCATTAATTATTATGCCCCCCCACATTGACACTCCACCATCCATATATATATATATATATATATATATATATATATATATATATATATATATATATATAAATTATATATACACTCTTTAACTATCGTTCCAATTATCTCTACCTTCTTTTCATCTCACGTTGTCTATGCCCAATGTCTCTATATTTCCTGTCTACACCTCTCTTGCAAAATGTTTTCTAACTTCTCTGTCTTCAATCTAATATTCCAAGTTTCCATTTTCACGTTGGTGTTCCTATTATGTCTCTTCTTAAGCTGCCCTCCTATCGGTTGAGCAAGAACTTTATGTGATGATGACAATGGAGGCCTTGCATCCTTAGCTGCCAGGTACAACACTCAATCCTGTGGACCGAGTCCCAGTAGTTGTCAGGACTGCTTCATATTAGGTTCCATCATCATATCTTGGTCTTAATAATTGAGGTGGTTTCCTGTTTCCTTCCTCACTAGTATTTTTAACGTGACACTATTATTGAAATGGCCACCGCATTGGGGTCGAATGCGTTTGCAGACGTGTTTCACTGAGGAACAGACGCTGACTGCCTTTCCTCTGGCTCCAGACTTCCACCGAACTGGCATGAGTGACCCTTCTATGAGTAATAAACATTGCTACCGCCAGCACAGCTCTATTTATCATAGAAACACGCAATCCTTTCCACCACGTCAAGGCCATATTCCATGGGAAGGCCAGAGTGAACATTCAACGTTTAATGTTATAATATAACAGCAAAAATGTTCGACCTAACATGAAATCGCTTGAATCATGGAAAAAATGCAGGTCTAGATATCTCTGTATTCTGTTTTGTATCCTGCGCTAGAAAAGATGTCAGAACTCAAATGCGGTAGTTTTTTTACTTGTTTCAGAATTGCTGCCCTGTCTCACCCCTGTCGTTATCGATGTAGAGTCGATGAATACATTAGAACTCCTGCCTACAGGACGAATTCACATAGTACTCGCGTTTCTTAACGACCACGCATATTCGGTAACTGACGTTTAGAGAGGATTTCCTATACTCCAGTGCGTGATTTATTTTTTCAGGTTTGTGTTTAAGTTATTTTTTCCCTGCAGACGTTGGCTCAGTAAGTTTTAAATTTAATTTTTTCATTAAAACAAAGGGGTTAACTTTAATGGTTTAAAATATTATTTTGCTAACCTATTAATTCTAAAATTATAAGGAATGTACGTTTGCAGTCTGCTTTTAAACGATGGATTTTTTTCGAAATTGTTCTAAAATCCTAGAACTCTCTCCACGGAAATCAGGAGTACCTTTTTCAGGAACGAGAATAATGCCTTTCTCACCTTCCATCAGTGAACCTCCTCCCACTTATCTCCATTTTATTTCAGATAGGAAATATTATGGCTATTTCTTATTAAGTTTCTAAGAATTTCACCATTCAAATAATCAATGGGCAATTTCACGAATTAAAATTACGCTGAAAGTGGGCGCGAAAAAAATAATCTAATATTTTATAATAATTTCAATAAACTTGACATAATGTGGTCAAAATACAATACAGTATAAAATATATTGGAAATATTAAAACCTACACTATTTCTACTTACAAGCTAAAATTTGACACAGTAGAAAAATATTGGAAAAAAGAAAAATTTAGCGAATATAGTAAACATAATAATACTATCGTAAAAAAGAATAACACTATTTCAACATTTTTAATTACAAACATTAAACTAAACTTGCGATTAAAATAAATAGCAGCACGCAAGTAAAATTGTGTTAAAATATGTTAATTTTACAAGGCCCTTTTTTGGCACATTAATGGTCATTGTTGTGCCCACATAAACGTTCCCGGGACATCATAGTTATTGTCTTTATTGATTTCAGTATATTAAAACTAATTTCCCCAATAGATGCTGAGATTTAGAACAAAATTTAGATGCATATGTTAATAAAAAAATTAGAGAAAATATTAAATATACTCTTGTTCATGATGAAGGACGAAACATTTACTGGAAAACTTCCAGGATGCAGGAAGGCTGATAAGCTTAGTAGTCCTTGATGGAGTTCTTGACCATCAATTTGGCATTTCTTCAATATTGATCAACACTATTGTCTGAAGGTACATACAGACCCTATTCAATTTCTTCTCATCTCATTCGTACAGACACTGAATACCATAAGAAATTTAAAACTTGTGGTTTTCCCTTGATTCGAATATTTATTCATGTGAACTAATAGTCGTGACTAAGACGACATTATTTAGGTTGACTTTAAAGGAAATTTTCCCTGCTTCAACGTTTTTGTGCTCACCGTCATAGAAAAACTCACATTTTTCCCAGGTCGCATTATTAGAACCAAGTTTACCCTCTAGGTCTTTACCATAGATTATTATGCTTTTTAGCCCTTCTGACCTAAACCTCTCTAAAAACCTTTGAACTCATTGATGTTGTCCATAGCGCTCCTTTAGGTTGATCTTATTTTTTGGAGTATTTTGTGATGGCCTTACCTTACTGCAGTTGAATACATTGATTGGGCTAACAGAAGAATGGTAGAGTTCGAAAGCAGTGCAGGCGACACTCCTACTTCCGTTTGCACTACCTCCACGCTTCTTAGAGCGTCGTCCGCTGCGGGGCCTATTGTTTGCGACTAAAGAGGGTGAGCAAAGAGCCTGCTACGTCTTTTGGCACTTGGCCCCTGGTTATGGAAGAGAGGCGAAAATGGGACACGGTGCTTCAGCTAATTGTGGTAACTGCAAAATTATAGTACACATTCTTATTGCGAAATAAGATCAAATAAATTTCGTAATTATTATAAAGTTAAAAAAAATTGAAGACAGTGCTTGGCGAGGGGAGACCCTCATCTTAGTGACACAAGCGGTCATTCGAGCTTCGGACCAACTCTGACTCACCTATTGGCTCGAGGGTCAGTGGATTGAATCCTACTTCGGACGCGGATACTTCTTCGGGAAGTCGTAGCGCTACCCCTTTTGGGCGTAGTTGGTGGCTGTGGCTTCGATAAGTTTGCTATGAAGATGAAGTCTCACCTTACCAGAGACAAAAGTCTCGAGCTAAGTCATTTTATACGACGATACGAACACTAACATTTGGCTCCAGAGGAATTCTCCTCAAAAAACATTTCTGGATCCCTGAATCTTGGATAGTAAGACATCGCACCAATCAAGATCCCCATAGAATTTTTACCTTGACGATTTGCGACTCGAAATGTTGCTAGTGGTCAGAGCATTGGTGCGATGTCTTACTATCCAAGATTCAGGGATCCAGAAATGTTTTTTGAGGAGAATTCCTCTGGAGCCAAATGTTAGTGTTTAGTTCCGACGACATCTCATGGGACATCAGGGACTCAAGGGCTGGCATCGTATAAAATGACTTAGCTCGAGACTTTTGTCTCTGGCAAGGTGAGACTTCATCTTCATAGCAAACTTATCGAAGCCACAGCCACCAACTACGCCCAAAAGGGGTAGCGTTCAATTACCACGTTCAATAGCATTCCTCAATATAATCGATGGTTTCAGGCGTTATTTTATGGAATCGGTTCATTCTTAAGCGGATAAAATACAGTGGAATTACAAAGTATTATTTTATCCGCTTAAGCATTCCTCAAGTTGAAATGCGCAGGGGATGACATATTCATCGCGGCACTACTATTCCATTCGGCCGAAGAGTATAAACGCTATCGGACGGGAAATCACCGCCACGATCGTTGCATTACTGCTTGGATGTTTCGAGGACTCGGAGAGTGACGGGAAAGAAGAAGTTATAACGGAAAATACCCTTATCGGAACGCTTTGAAGAAGACCCGAAAGCAAAAATGTTCCTGACGTGCGTTGACTTCGGTGTTTCCAAAGGACTAAAACCAATGTGTATAGAAAGCATTCAGCCTAAATGTACAATCTCTCACGTTCTCAATGAGGAAACAACTAGGAGAGAAGTATTAAAATAATTATACGAGGTATGACTGAATTCCGTCCGAATTTCTTGTAGTGATTACAATTATTGATGAATTGAATAAAATATATTAAAACCGTGGAGGCTATACACTAGTTTTCAGAAACCCATTAAGAAAGGAATAGTTATATGTATTTGCGTTTACAGAGGGAATTCAGTAATAGGTACCATTAGCAATTCACATAAAAAAGTTAATTTCTCATTTAAAAATTTTCAATAGTTCCCCCGTTTAAATATTAAAACGTGTCAATTGATAAATAAGGAAATTGCTTCTAAATACTCTCTATTTTATTGTAATGAAATTTCGTTGTACCCTTTTGGCCTAACTTAATCAAGCATTCATTAAATTTCACAGATATATTTCTTTTGACTGATGGTTAATACCTATCTTAGAGTTTTTCAATTTTCAGTAATATGTTTTACATTTGGATAGCGTGATCAATTTTAGGAAACCCAAGATCATTTTCTGAATGATCCAAGCGCTACTCACGAGTTACACCTTTTCATTTGGATATGCGTGAAACTTCCTCTTGCAATTTGGGTAAATAGAGTAAAAAAAGCAAGTATAACGTATCAATGTTTTTGAATGACTTGTAATTGAAATAATAATGTAATGCAACTATAAGGGAGTTAGAAAATTAAAGTTTTTGCCGTATTATTATTAATATATTAGTTTCTCTAAAGAGAATAACATTTTGCACACCGGTAAAGAAATATTTGCAAAGAGCTTATAATCAACCTATGAGTTGAGGGTGGGGGTCATCTCATAATAACCCTTATCGTATGTGACATTCACACATTCAGGGTAAGTTCCTTAGCCTGTACCATCGACAGTTTCGTAAATAGATTTGGAAAAACAAAGAAATCAAATCACTTTGAATTTTCTTAGGTGTGTCCAGAAACATCTCGGTTTGAGCCTTCAAATCAGTACCTATCCACTATACTACCACACTCTTTATGCATTGACATTGATAGGACGATACGATGCGCTGTCAAAACTTTTGCTGAAAGAGTTAAAATTGTACGCCATAAATCCTGAAACGTATGCAACGAATAACCCAACAGCTATCCATGGGAAAAATAGGAGCTCGTAGTACAATGGTGACACGAGTGAACAAATATTGGAAATATTCAGTAGTCCTTCTTAATGTTAAGATTCCCAAAATCCCTGGCATTAATTATTTGGTTTTTGACGTCAATTTGGAGAAGTATGTACCATTCTTTTAGCAAGTATCACCTTTTATTGTTCGTTTACAGTTGGCTTTACCGCAGTCAGAAAAAAGTACTTTTAATTATGAGCTTGAGATTTTTTTGGGCGGTATAAATATTAATGACTCGTGAATTCCCTTCATTTTACCTTAGCACAATCCCTATCATGTAAATAATAGGGTGATTCTTGCGATCAAGGCATATCTTTTTTCCGAGATTAAATAAATTATGTATTGTCCATATTTTTAGCAGGAGGGTGAGATATTCACTCATTACAATTTTTCCTATTTTACTTTGCTTTACTTCATATTCCTTGACATACATTAGCGTGATCAGAAACTTTCATTCGGTGTGCCATCAAATGTAAAGATTTTTCCTTTTCGGATTTCACAAAATTGTATGATAAGCAATAGAAGAGCGCCTATTAATCTACGCGGTCGAAATAAAGTGTAAAGAGAGTTTTGGTGTCGGGAGTGGGGTTTGAGTTTTCATGGTAACGGTATTCCGGGCAGTAGTGACTACTGGTCTCGGAGAATATACGTGCCACGGCGACAGTATCGAGAACGGCAGGTTGCATCGGGGTGTGCCCAGACACGCCCTACGCATCCCGTTCGCACGCCTGTCTGCTCATATTTGCTCCCGAGGCGTGTGACTCTTTCCCACAAGAAAAGGGCGTTCCCCGCGGACAAAGGCAGAGAGAGATGCGGGTTATTGGAGATCGACCTCTTCCAAAGTGACCGCCATTATCTTCTCTTCGCTGCCCTCCCATTGTTCCGTCACACGAATTCACCCGGCAGACGGAACCCACGTGCATTGCACGCGCTGATCAGACTGGGAAAGGCGGCGAGGCGTGTATGGGACTACTAGAGATCCTCTCTTCCCTTCCCTCCCTCCCCATATTCCTCTCGAGGGGGAGGTACTCGGAGGGGAGGGAGAGCAGACATGGGGAAGTTAACAGTAACGCTAACACAGTTAACTCTAATAGAATATAAACAGGACTGAGAAGCAAATTAGAGCTCGAAAACATTAATAAGTTGAATCAGGATTCATTAACTCTTAAATTAATCCCCAAGCTAGTCCAGTAGACACTCAACCAGACAGATAATGGTACTCCCGCAAAAATTACCTCAAACAAAAAAGAACCATTAGAGAAGTGAATGAATAATTATCGTAAACAGGCGTCAGTGGAAATGGATGCAAATTAATTTTTACCAAATATTATTTTCATCAAGGGTAGGCCGAATCTGTTGATTTAAAAAAATGATTGACGAGTTAAGGCAAGAGTTACTCCAAAAGTTAACTGCTTAATGCGTTAACGGTTTGACGTGTTCACTGTCCAGGTCTGGGAAGAAGGGGAATAGCGTTTTGGGGGTCTGGGGACGGGTGTCGAAGAGTTGAAAGGTCTTGGAGGAGGTGCGGGAGGAATCGGCGTTCCGGACTTCGCTTTTTTTCCTCCTCCACCCGATGCACGTGGTCCGCCTTCCGAGCAGCGTTCCCCCGTCTGCGCGAGGAATCCGTGGCCTCCTGGCCGACCGCCATCTTGTTTGTACCTATCTTGTCGCCCAAGGGAACCCGGAGGGCCAGCGGCCGTCGCTCACACACACGCACACATCCACGCCTTCTCCCTTTCCCTCCTTCATTTGGTTCACTTTTGAATGCACCTACACGCACACCGGGTGGGGGGATGGAGGCAAGTGATATGCGACGCGGTGGCGACAATCGCGGGGCGCGCCCGCCGAAACGATTTATTTAGGCCGCCTGGCGTGACATCAATGACGCGGCCGAATGGTCTTCCACGGTCGGCTCTCCCCGCAGCGCGGCGGGAGGCGGTTGCTCTCCTCCGGGCGGATTTCCGAGAGCCACCAAATCTTACGCAATCATTTAGCCTTGAGCTTGAAGCCTTCGTGGAGTAGGTGGAAGCATCGGCCCCACTATCTTGTTGCCGTCACGGCTCTGCCTGACTTAGGATTTGCATGTCTGATTACATATATTATAATTATAAGTCATAAATCAAGTTGCTCGCCTTCTACTTTCCTTATAACATAGAAAAGATGTAGGCTGACAATGATTCCGAACGGAAAAATATGGATATCTTGAAATTTGTCATTTAAACCAGGATGATATCTTGAAGGAACTAAATAGGTTGGATTTTGCACAACTAATATGGCAGTGTTTATTCACAAATGCAAGTAGACTTAATTCCTAACTGCACGTATGAAAAATACTATTCATAACTATTAATATACATGACTATAATATAAAAAAGCGAAAGATAATATAACTGAATAGTTTAAGCAACTTAGTGGTAGTGTTTATTCAAAATATGTAAGTAGCTTTAATTTTTAATGAGGAGTTTTTATGAGAAATTCTTTTCCGAATTATTTAAACTCAAAACTACGTTAAGAGAAATAGGATGACAATATACTTCGCACTTTCAGGCTTCACTTTGTGGAATTGTTTGATGTCCATATTAAAAGAGTTTGCAATTTTCCTCAGACTTTATTTCACAGTACAATGCGTTTCAATGATGCCGCAAGTCGGTGAAACGCATAGTACTGTGAAATAAAGTCTGAGGAAAAAACCAAACTCTTTTAATATGAACAGGATGACAATAGTTTTAATGCATGAAGAATTTACAATGTAAATAACTTAGAGCGCAGGGTGGGGGGTATATAGCGATAACATCATCACGGGTTGGTAATCATAATCAGAGGATTGGTTTGCAGTAGCCCTCCATACCGTCCCGTTCCATGCCAATCTCTCCATTCTCTCATAGCTCCTTGCAACGACATTTTCAATCATCTGCTTCTCGTAGTTCATCCTAGGCTTTCCAAAGATCGCCCCCTAAATGCCTCCTTCAATTATTGTATTCAGTAAACTAACTTGTTTCTTTTTCTCTGATACTCCTATCATCAAAGTCTCACATCCATAGAAACGTCGACTCCACTTATAACTCAATATAAATTGCTTCCTTCTGTCTATGCTAGTTCTACTTTACGTCAACAATTGTTTCTTCTGATAAAAGATCTGTAAGCCATCCATTCCGATTTTACGCTTTTCTTAGCCCAACAGTTTCTTCAATAATTTTACTTTCCGAATTCAATTAATTGATAAAAATAACAGTGCTGTTTCAACATATCTACCACATTGATTCAGCAGATAATTCCAAGTTGAAGATAAGAGCATATTTTGGGTATACCCTGGTAGACATGCCTAATCTTATATTCGCATAGACCAAAATTTACTGAAATTTAACGCCGAATTTTTAATTTAATTTGGAAATTTAATCAAGCTTGGACAAGAAAGCAAAAGAATCGATACACCAATCTTGACCTGAATTTTCATTGGATCCTAATACACTTTTACACCTGGCACTTGGGGTGAAAAATCCTGGGAACCTGTTCCTTGGTGCCAGCACCTAAAGTAAGCATTATAGGGATATTACTGGGAGTACAATAATTTTATGTACCGGAAATCAAAATAAAAATCTAGATATTTCTCGGTACCTAGGTGGTGGTACCACATCAGCTTAATATGATATCGTATGAAGGGTTGGTGCCTTAGGCAAGGAAACTTGGAACCTTGGCAGCAGTACCTTGGGAACAAATCGGAGGTATTCCTTAGTAACTAGTACCTTGGTACTGATGCTAACCTCTGCATTTTCTTTATATCAGGAGAAAATAACCTATTTACTAAATCATACATTTCTTCATCAGTTAGTATATATATGTCGGTCGCGGTAGTCCAGAGGGTAGGGCGTCTACTGAGCGGAGGGTCCCGGGTTCGATTCCCGGGAAAGTCTCTGAGCACCTGCAGCTCCACCCAATTTTTCGGGTACCAGATCTTCCTGGGAAACCATAACCGGCACAGGGAAAGGAACTGGCCCCCCTACCCTGATGCGTGAATTTCACACGCCGTCGGGTTTAATACTAGGTGAACTCTACCATCACCTATCAAACCGACCTTCGGGTTGATTGGTGTGTTTATACTACATGTGGAAAGACTTTGGAATGAATCTACACCGATCCACATGATTAGTAATTAAAATCAAAGTATCGAAATAAATATGGGCCGGCTTATTTTAAAATACGTACTCAGCTTGCCTAATACTATCAAAAATAGGGGAAGTACGAAGACACACATGGAACTTAAAGAATGTAGCGGTATATTAACAAAATATTCAGCAAATATCATGAAAGATAACAGCATATTGAAAATTCCAATAGAAATCAAAAGAGACATTGACCAATATATAGCGATATTTCAAATTTATCGAATTTCAAATAAAGTGGTTTATTTTCAACTGCCTCCATCAGAACACCTTCTTTTGAAGAGTATTTATAAGGAGGTGTGACAAACGGCAGGGTTGTGTTGGTGGCTAATGAACTGGATTCCCATCCCGAGGAGGGTCATGGTACGAATGCTTGCGGTGGCAAAATTTTTCAGAGGTATTCCGTTCCATCTTTTGGGGGCCACGTGGAGAGCACTTCAAGTTGCGTTCGTCGTCCGTCGTGAGTGAGTTTAAATTGTGGACTCCTTGGTGCCTTTTATTAAGAGCAGGTTAATACCGAGGTTGTCTTTTTATCCACCCTTCCTTCACTACCTGAACATCCTACCTCTATCAAAATACCCACATCACCCTAACAGTGTCAATGACCTCAGCTGTTGGTCACCGTTCCTAATTACTACTACTTTTACATCTATCTCCTTCCCTCAATGTCCAAGTTGAAGAGCAATGAAACACCACGCTGCATAATGATAGCTTACTTCTTACTTTTAACACTCTATTCAAAGAGACAATATTTTGCTATCTATATTTTGAGAGCGCTAATTTTGTACAGTTATTTTTACAAATAGGGCGCATTTTTTTACAGATTTTCAAAATACTATCCAAGTAGGCAAAGGGCTCCACTCTATTAAGGCTATTGGATTTTTGCGTTCAATAACTATCGTATTCGGTGCACCAAAGAAGTACTAAATAACATAGGTTGATGCCCCCTCCGTTTATCTCCTTTTTTGGACACATTATAAATCCAACAAAATATGAATTTACTTGATAGATATACAAGAAATATATTAAAAGTAGGTTCCCTAAGGTGAACATTTTTAGGGATAGATAGAAGTTTTAGGAAATGAGTCAACTCTCAGTCAATTGAAAACGTAAGGGACTTGCGAGATCTGAAGAATTAGCAAACATTTAAGATATAAAGTGAGGTGGTAGTCCAATTGACGAAATGTTACAACTTATTCCGAGATTTTGACTGGTGTGATGTGGACTGGTTTCACAGAGACGAAATGGTAAGATGGGAGGAATGTCTGGATTGATGCAGTGAATATTATTTCTTGCTTACAGAATTCCGTTTTTTTCCCCGGAAAGAAAAGAAATTTCTGTTTGATTTCGGTCTACGGTCCGTTAAAGGAGTACTTCACTCAATCTAACGGAGGGGAAGTTATTTCTACGGACTTGAAAGAGGCCCCTTCGAATCGGCCATAGTCATTAATTTCGGGTTTATCTCCACTCTTCTTCCGTTCCTTAATTGTCACTGTACTCTAATTAAATGTCACTGTATTCTAATGACACACATATTTCTATTGACGATATTGCCTTAGAATTAAATTATTTTTCAATCAAATTCACGGGTGGTTGGATTTTGAGAGTGCGTAATATTATTTATAGCCTTAAGCATATCAATTCGTTCTTCTTGAATATATAATGCTGCAGATGGATATTTTATGAAAAAGCCACAGCCACAACCAATCCCAAAAAAGGTTGTTTTAACAGGTGAGTGTAAAGCTCGCGTAATAGCGAGCCCACCGGCGCGTTAAATGAGGGCATTAGTGGGGCTAGTTCTTTTCCCTGTGCTGCCTTTGGTGTGACACCCGAAAATTGACAGCTTGGGTGGAGCTAAGGGTGCCCAGTGGTATCACAAGAAATCGAACATTGATTTTGTCTGTTAACCAGCACTCTACTCACTGGAACACCACTCCTCATATCATATTTTATTTTCCTATATGCTCATTTGTTGTGCAAGAAGGCAAATTTTATTTATAAGGAAATTTAATATTTTTAAATTAACTAATGAAGTCCATATGGTTATTAAACAATTATGTTGCATTTGCGGATACCGCAATCTGTCTATAAAGTGGGTGGTGATGAAATCAACAGGGGAAATACAATTTACTGTACAACACGATCAAATTCTAATTCATGCGTGGAAGGAAAGAGAACTAAAAATTAAATTTCATCAGCATTTTGTAAGATTTCTTTGGTACACATGTAGTATGAGGCGTGAAAAAAGTTAGAAGAGTGTATTGCTATTTTTATTGAACTAGAAATATCGTAAATTTAGTTGTATTATTTAAAATTGAATTTGAGTGACACAAAAGTCTTGGGAAATATTTTTGAATGATCAGAAATATAAAGAATAATGCTATCATTAAGAAACTAATTTCCCAGAATAGTTCGTAAAAACGTCAGAAACAAACAATCATTTTAAGGAAAAGTCAGGGAATAATTTTTTTCTCATTTGAACAAGCATCGCCTTGAGATGCTCGTTCAATAATGTGGCAAAGTAAAATTAACTCTGATTTATAAATTATGCATTGGATATGAAGAATATTTATAACGGCACGAAAGGTACGGTCTTCAAGCAAGCATGCACATTTCACCAAAAAAATCATTTTACATCCTGGTATAAAGAGAACGGGAACTGGATTTATAATTTAAATAACGGGAAAAAGAAAATCACTGAAATCTATCGTAAAAGTATAGACGGTGTCCCAAAAGAATAGAGCGATGGGCACACGTATTTACAGTGTTCATTGTGCGATGACCCTCACTTTTCGCGGCCAACGCCTTTCCATTGTTGAGGGAAAACTTATTGGCAACTCGAATGGGATTTCCAATGATAAAGAGTCCGTCGTATCGCATTGACCAAGCCGCAGCCGCGTGCCTCGAAGGCTGGGGGCGAGGGTGAAATTATGTGAAGGTCGAAGAATGGAGGAAAATATTAGCGAAATAAGAGGAGTTGAATGAGTTTATGGGCGTCAAATGCGGATTCGCAGAAGCATTGGCCATTTCCATTGTGTCAAGGTTTAAAATATTGGATGGATGTGTTTGGCACTTGCAGGTGTAAATTTTAATGCTTACATCTTTCACACGTCGTGGGACACCTTCGTGTGGTATCTTACGCACAATATTTGGTCTTCCTAATTTTCCCCGTGTGATGTGGCTAGTCGAAATTCAAAGTTTACGGTTAAATGTTCACATTATTCAAACATATAAGCAATTAATTAGCATGCATCGCATGTGAGGAAATCAAGTCAGAGGGCCATGTTGATTCATCTAATGTTAAGTCACGGTGAGTATGTTTTCGGCACGGTCAACATCACGTTTTCATACGCGCCTGAAAGACAGTCAGTTTACGTAGCGCAACAAGCGAAGATTGATATTCTCTGAAAGAGACTTCTTTAAATCTGTATTTATTTATGGTTCTTAACAAGAACTTTATTGTTCCTTTTTTAGTATAACCGACCATGCCTTGTTTCTTTACATTCTCTAATTTTTGCAGTTTATTTCATTTTACGATTAGGAATTTTGCCATTAGCCGAAACTTTGCTGTAAAACACGATAGATCGTTTTAGTAAACTATTTTGGAAAACCATTTGAATAATCCATTTCAATAATTCATATGCATTGAATTGACGATATTGCCAAATATATACATATATATATTTTAAAGGTAATCTACCGGTTAAGGTAGGTTTTTGGATGGACACAACTACCAAACAAATATTTTATTACTCCTAACAAAACACAAAATCCATCATCATCATCCTACTCTATATCAGGTCCCTCTTCATCTTTGAGTACTTTCTTCCTCCCTTCATCCCGTCCAACATCCCTATCCTGTTCCTTCCCTTTCCTCTTTTGCCCAACATTCTACCCTCTATCACAGTCTTCAACATCCCACTGCCGGTCAACACCCCCTTCATCCACTTTTCCTGCCTCCATAGGATTGCTCCCAACAAACCCCTCTCTTCGCCCACCATACCAAGTACTTCCTCATTTGTTTTCTTCTCTGTCCATTTCACCTTCTCCATTCTTCTCCACACCCACATTTCAAAAGCCTCCAATCTACGTCTATCCTCCTGCTTTAATGACCACGTTTCCGCACCGTACATAGCTACGCTCCATAATATATATATATATATATCCATACATACACGCTCTGATGGCTTTGCTAACTTCACTGCGTAAGCAGTCAAGGCGTCTGTAGCATAATCGGCCGTGGCAGAATCCGCGATCTTTGGTTTAGCCGACAAAGAACTCATTCGTTCAAATGTTCGCTAGACTACCCCAAAGAATTAATAAAGAGAATCGAGGATAACTATGACGATAAAATCGAAAAAAATACTCAATTAAAATGTCTGCGTGATTATCAATTGAGATTAATCATTTAAATAGTTAACACCTATTAAAATACATTTGCAGATTGTGATACAATCATTCACTTTCCAGTAAGAAAATATAAAGGTTCAATTATCAGAATCATCAACAAACTATCTAACCTTTTTATAAAATCCAAAAAAGCTACTAATATCCATACATGAAGGACAATATGTAATCATATTAAAAATTTGAAATACTTCCACCAATTGAAGCCTGAAACAGTAGAATATATGACAATATGTAAATTTTCTCAATCGAAAAATATGACACTCGGCTGGATTTTAATTTACAGGTCCATAGCTATCATGTATCAGTACTTCGTGGACTTAGATAAACCTTCCATGAGCTCAAAATGTTCACATTTAAAGTATGTTTATATAATTATCCGTTCATATTTAGAATATATAATGTCACAACATTAATGAAGCCTTCCAGCTTCTTAATGCATATTGCTTGTTTACTAGCTTACGCGATACTGACTTTCTGCCTAGTAGGTTAGCAACACGTCCACTTCCGAGATAAACAAGTCATACCGAAATTGGATATCAATATGCCGTAACTTAAGCTAATGCGAATCGGATCCATGTTCGTATGGGGTTTTTAAATTCAAAACCAAATAGTGATAAAGAAATCACTGCATTCAGTCACCGGGCACCTTGCATTTCAGACGTGTTGATGCTTACGCCAAGCGTGAAAAAATGAGTTGCAATGCAATAAGATCAAAAAATAGAATAAAAGAAGGGAACGGCGTGCTCTGCGTGGGTGGGAGGCGAAAATATGGCAAAAGAAGCCGTCGGTCCTTGGTGAAAATCGTGACTGTGCGCTCTGTTGATAAAGACGACAAGGGCGCGTTCACCGATTCCGATTGCAAGCGACCGATTAAATAACGGCCGAGGTTTATCTCATGTCCATTACGTAATTATGTCACCTTGCAAATAACATAAAGATTTGGCAGAGTGGAATTTTAAACACCGACTCAGTGACTCATGGGGATGATTGGTATTCTTCCAGAGAGTGTGCCATCTGATGCTCGTTTGGCAAACGGAGGGCTGGCATTTAGCATAATAATAATTAGAGATACGCTAGCGAATAAATTGACGCAGTTAAGGCAATTATAAATTTCTAAGATCATTCTGACATCAAAATTTCAGTGAGGTGGCCGGATCTCTGAATAATAGAAAATTGCTGAATATAGTTGAATAATGGTCATTATAAAAATGTTATCTTTTTTAGGAATGATTGGTAGACAGATAGATAGAGGTCTTTATTTGCGCGAAATTGAGACCTAATGGTCCCTTCTTCCATTTAACCCATCGTCGTATACACATTATATTAGGCATTAAACTTATAGTTACATTCATACATATATATATATATTTATACACATACATATATATATATATACACATATATACATATATGTTTGTGTGTGTGTATATATATATATATATATATATATATATATATATATATATATATACATATAACTACACACACACTCAAAATAATGACAGTAAAGACAGAGGACAATAAAATAAGGAAATTCTAAGCGAAGAATGAGGTTTGTGGGAAAAGCTAGGGAGAGCTTGGCATTGCTCTCCTAGTAAAATCCACGCAGGAAAACACCGTCGAAGTGAGTTGATTGAGAACTGTATTGAAACAGATGCATAACAGGAAAATGATTTTCCTACAAGATGCTTCTAAAGTAAAAGAGTTAAATCAGCGTTAATGTTTTTAAATACTCAATTAAGTAAATATCGATTTCATGTGGTAACTGAAATATTATATATATATATATATATATATATATATATATATATATATATATATATATATATATTACGCCTACTGAATCACTTCTGCGGTGTTTTGTAGCTCAGGGATACCAGGAATAAAAAACTATTAGCAATGAGGCAGAAGGTAAGAGTTTTTGTGGAGATGCGAATTGTTATTTACTTTCAAGATTGCGTGTCAAGGATACAGAATACAAATGAAAACAGAATAATAGCTACCAATAGTGTTAGAAAAGGCGATTGGTAATTTTCCTACATATATTCATATAGGATAGACTTATATAGTCTGAGTATACTATTTTCTCAAAGACCGATTATCATGAAAAGCATCAATTAAAAAAACTGGTCTCATAAAATTAATTTTATTGGAATTAATCTTAGACAAAAATAATTATTACGTCAAGGTTAGACGGAATCCAAAATCAATCATAATTCATGCATGTATTGAGTTTCTCATATTGTAGATTGTAGTCATACTTACTCTCTGAAGATTGTAGTCTTACTTATACTAAATTAAAAATATTTCTATCATATCTCTGGTACTAAATGAACTTACAGCATGCGGAAATGGTCGATGTTGGAACTCTGGACCTCATACTCGTGTATGGGAGAATCATTGAGATGCAGCAGAAAATGCGATGACTAGGCAAGTCTTTTTATATCTTGGAGGTCGGATTAATACGACGGACTCACCGAGGAGAGCACTTGAGAGGCGACAGACCATCCTTTACATGAGCCTTTATACTCCTTGGCGCATCTCGCAGGAAGTTCCCGATGGCGTTGCGGTAGGGGTCGCTCCGTAGCCTCCTCCTTCCTTTCCGCACTGCCCATCTAGCTTAAATTACTCACCTATCCCTCTTGGCACACCTGACCTCAGCTATCTAGCGTCACCCACCACAGGAGACCTAAAGTGATTCGCTCCCTGGAATTCCTACATTTCCTGCGCACGGGGTCGCGGCCATCCCCGGGGGAAGTTGTCGGCGAGCGCATCTCCTTCCCCTTCCTTCCTTACCTCCCACTGCAGGGCGCCGGCGATTTCCCTGGTTCCAATTATGGAGTAAAAATACCGTAAAAATTCCAAAGACCCAAAGGCCGAGCGGACGTAACGGGGGGGGGGGGAAGTCTGGGATCGGGACGGGCGGTGCAGACGCGAGGGGGATAATCACGGGAGGAAGTCGTTTGGGGTGAGGGGGAGGAAGGAGGCCCACCTTCGGGCAACGGACGCCCTCCCCCCCGCCGCTCCACAAGGGGATCGGGGGATGTCAGCTCTCCAGGAATGGGAATGGCGCAGGGAATCGAGCCTTTTAGCACCCATTGGGGGGGGGCAGCGAGGGCACCCAAGGGGAGGTTTCGATAGGTACCACCGCTGCATGGGGGAGTGGCCAGGGAAGATGATGTCGCAGGAGGACAAGGTGGAAAAGGGTGGGTCAACACTGCGTGACAGAGCGTGGAGTCGGACGGAAACGGTGACTGTCCCGTAAGTTTTCGACTGATGCGTTTCAGGGCACGACTCGAGACCTTGCACGTCAAATTCCTTTTTTCAGAAAATGTAAAGATGGCCACTCCAATCGCAGGGCTATAAAATAATACGTACGGGTTTCGGAAGGCAAGCGGCGAGATGTGAGCGAAGAAAGAGTGGGAAAAGTCGAATGAAAAATTGACGAAAAGTGATTTCGTTTTAAATAGAGCTCAACTTGAACGCACTTAGGCATTTTGGGACCCTCCACAAAAGGGCATATTTTAGGGATTGATCGGATACCATAAGAAAATGACCTGTTTCGTAAAAAATCATCGAGATTTGATAGAATGGAATACGTTATAATTGAGAAGTAGTCGTTATCAAGGGAAGTAAATGACAGGTAAGGTCATTTTTGTCGTTATGGATAGGTAGGAAATTTATTAGGGGTATTCGGGGAATAGAAGAAGAGCGGAGAGAAATCAGGCGTCAATATTAGCGCAGTCTTAGCAATAAGCGCCAAGCGTTTTAAAATTTAACGTTCCATCAGACGGAAGACGCACTAACTTAAGGTGCTCTCCATACAGCACTCTAAGGTAGGGATCGGGATACATTTAAAAAGTTGTGTCAACTCCCGGTGGTTTTAAGAGTCCATTCGGAGATGGAACTCCTGGTGCAGATGAATTTTATTTTCGGTTAGCAGTAAATCTTGAAGAATCATACATACATTTCAGCCTTATAAGTTCATTACTCCATGTAAAATGTTTGTTTGAATTAAGCAAGAAGAGAGGTTTTCAAAAACTGGAAGAGAATTTAAAGTATTGGTCGAATAATATTTTATGAAAGGTAAATCGTCTCAAAAGTCTAGAGAGAAAATTTTTAAACGTTGAGCTAAATCTGTATCTTTGATTGAAATAATTTATTTGTCGTTTTAAAATTTGCTCAAAGGCATGGACGGTTGATGCTGAACGATCTGGGCACCCTGTTGAGGTCACTATTTCTCGAGAGAAAGAAATAATTGCTAAAATTCATGATATGCTGAAGGATGATAGCAGAGTAAATATGCGCAATATTGCTAATCCTGTTGAGATTTCGAGCGAACAGGTACATGATATTTTTCATTAACACTTGGGCATAAAAAAGCTACCCGCAAAATATTATTCGATATAAAGAAATGACTGGTGGGATGGAGATTTTATTCAAACGAGTAGGTGATTGCGGAATAAATACCTAGTTTTCAGAGTTGAAATATTATAACAATCTGGAGTAGCGTTGGACGAAATATATAGACGTCTAAAAGAAGACGATGTTGAAAAATAAAAACAATTAGTTTAGCCCGAAAAATTAAATAGGTTTCATTTTTGTATAGACTTTTCAAACCAACATCGTAAGGAATCCCTTTCCCTAGGCGCAGTTGGCGGAAACAATATTAGCGAAAATACGTTACGGCAATTTCAATTTAATTGAAATAATAATATATGGAACGCCAATAGTCATCAAAAATCATCAATCAGCAATTATCACTCTAACGGTTGGCAAACTCAGCCATCATAACACACGCCCTCTTGGTGGCCTGCAACGTAACGTAAGATGCGGATGGCTCATCACTATCGACAGGGTTGGTGTGTACTGAAATCAATGCGATCACTGCGCTTCCAATACCGTAAAATTGCTTTAAGATATTTTTGAGACGATCTTCAAAATTGTTTGAAAAAAAAGAAATGTACACTGATCTTTTTCACGACCAATTTGTCATCACATAATAAGAAAAAAGAAGGTATATCTTAGATCATATTGCTTTCACATCCATCCCTATTCGGACTGTCTAAACGTCCACCTTGAAGGAAGGGCATGGATGTTGGACCGCTGGGCGGCGCCCTAAATGGAGGGACGGCCAACGGATCCTGGCGCCCAGCGAAGGAAACGCAGGCCGTTATTCTGTTGCCTTAGGGATTCGGCTACTTCGATAAATAGGGACAAAGATTCCGTTGATTGAATGGGCACCGCAAGGCGGATGAGGTTTTAATATTTTTCCCACGAATATTATTAATTTTAAAATGATAATCATGGAAATAAATCTTTGTAAAATGGGTCCCTTCATCTGATCCAGCGCGTAAATTTCTACTGTTTACACTATTGGTGTTGAACTTAATTTGATCACAGTTGGGTAGATTTTTGTGTTATACAGGCGATGAATGCATTTATATCCTGGTAGCTTCCATCGCTGTGACCACCTGAACGTCAATAATGCAACTAAATTGTTGCAGGAAAAATTCTAGGATACACCAAATTTGTGCTTCCTTTAGGGAAGATAATACGAGTTAGATTCTCTCGAAAGGACTTACTGGAGGCAATGCATAATAAAGCAATTATTAAAAAAATCAAATAATAAACGGTGATATTATTTCCGGGTAAAACCGAGTTAATGTACTTTAAACTAAAATAAATAAAAAATGAATAAATAAAAACCAGGATGGATAAACAATGAATTTTTTAAATCGGATATTTTCAGAATGTCCTTACATATCTACGCCAGTGCACGGTAAAATTTCTTCCACAAAAGTTCTCATGCATAAAGATACTATTTTAAGGAACAACTATGCTCCTACATTTTTATTTAAAAAACTAAAATATTTCTTTTCCATATATATCCTATAAGGGATAAACATGATAACAAGATGGGCATTGGGCAATGTAAAAAATATTTAAAATCCAACGGAAGGAACGATTAGCCATTGAGAAATGCTTCGATGAGCGCGTGAGGAGAAGATTTACAGAAGCTAGTAACAAGAAGGTCCGATTTTATACTGCCTTGTTAAATCCAATCGTTAGTTAATGTGAATATTTACTTAACGCGGAGATTAGTGACAAATCCCATTCTATAAAAAAATAAGAGTTCTCATTCGTGATGTGAACATTGGAACCGTAGTAAAATCGTTTTTCAGTTATTAAGCAGTTTGACGGTCAGTTTTGAACTTAACTAGCCGTCATGAAACTGAGTGTTGGTTTTAGCTGGAGGTTAAAGTTGACCTTCAGTTTATCGAGACAATGTAAAATATGGCTTAAGTGTACAATGATATATTATATAATAATGCATCAGCGTATACTTCATATAAAAGTATAAAACGTATTGGGAACATTCCAAGGTACGATGGTTAACAGAAGATCCTAGTGGAAGGAATCCTGAAGGACAGAGCTACAGAGGAAGACTGAGGAACTCGAGCATTAATTGAAGAGTTGGAGAGTATGAAAATGCAGTTCAAGGAACTGTAGAGAAAGGGAGACTTCGGTAGAGAACAAGTGGGGCTGCTGCAAACCATTCGCAGGCTAGGCAACCCACGCAGACAATGACGATAAGAAGAACTTATACCCGAAAAAGTTCACTTTATGAAGTTTAAAATTACAATTAATCCTCAAAGTTCTTTAAAAGTCATTTGAAAGGGTGATACTAAAAAGGTTTTTATACATATATTCAAATACATCACGCCAGATCCAGGTTGATGAGCAACTGATTAAATTATTAATTTGATGCTGATAAGAGTTGTAGATGTAAAAGAAAACGAGCATTTTAGAATTTGATTTAATATATGCTCATTTTGGAAACATTAAAGGATATTCTAACATGAATGGAGGAAAATTGTGATACACGCTTGTCTCTTCGGAGCCCTTTCTTTCTTCCATCCACTCATTTCGTGGGCGACGAAAAATGCCTCTTCTTCGCTTCGGTCCCTTTGCCGTGGATGTCCTCATGAATAATCATATGTAGGAGAGAAACTTCGGATGCGAGATAAATAAAGGATGAAGCAATGTGAGTTTGAAAGGAAGGGACGAGCGAGAGGAGAGGAGAGAGGCAGGGAGAAAGAGGAAGGGAAACGAGGAGGACCAACTCCTCTCTGAGGAAAGAAATAATTGGTTTAGCCAATGAAAATAATCTCAATTTCTTTGTTCCTAGCCCTCAATCCTGCTCTTTCCCTCGGATTCCCTGCTCTGTTTTCCAGTTCATCCTCCGCAGACACTTCTACTTCTTCTATTCTCTTCCTTCCCTTCACGAGTAACTGTATTCCTAGGTGTGATATGATTTACAATGGTGAGCGGGGTAGATAGACACGGGAGAAATGACACCGTGGTGAAGGAAGAGAAACTTTTCGATGGGGCGTTTCTGTACAAAGATTGTCTTCAATCGTTAGAAAGGAAATCATGGCCGCAAAATATGGTGAAAAACATTGGGATTAGTGTTGCATTATTTCAGTGAAAGAAACTAGTCTCTCTTTTCTTTCCTTTTTTAATTTCCAACGCCTTAGGGCTTCGTACCAGCGGATCGGTTCCAAGTTCAGTATGTACCAATTTGACTAGTTGAATTCAAGGCTCACGAAACATGTTCACAACGTGGTGTCCCTTTTAAAGTAACACTTATTTGGTTTTACTGTCCTTCGATCGCTGAACACTCATTTCAGCATTTATGACATGTAATGAGGGCTGCTGTCTGGACGTTTTCAAAACCCAATTATCGAAGCCACTTCATACTGCCAGGATGCATTTTTTCTTCAAACTACACTATTACGAAATTATTGGGATAATACCCTTTCGTTATTCATCTTTATCCGTTACCCATATTGCACTACTGAAATGCTTTTAGCCAATGAAGAACTTGAACAGTGACGTCACAGAGAATATGAAACGCAGTTTCGCTCAACACAATTTTACCAAAACAAAAATATTGCTATCAATGCTTTTTTCCTCCTTTTCCACAAATATTAATCATTGAGGTAGAATTCCTCATTTCCTTGAGTACTGTTTCAATTTGTAGTGAAAGGCAAATGAATTGTTCGATTTATTTTTTATTAAGTATGGAGACGCAAATCTGACTCGAGAAATGGTTAAATTTTATAGCAAACAGGATTCTAATTTAGGTATTCTAATATCAGCGCTGTTTTATTGCTCAAAATACAAGGAAAGGCAATAAAATCAATGGCTGAGGTATGACTTCATGGAAGTCTCATACTCATGATGAAAGCAATATGGAAAGCTGTTGGGTAATTTATGTACTTTTCCACTATGCTTTTACTTGTATGATGATGGCATTCTAAGGATAAAATCCATCATACTCAGAGAGTATTCAAAATGAGGTCAAAACTCATCACTTCATACCTTTATATGTAGATCAAGCCAAAAAAAATCATGATATTAGGTTTTCCTTGACACTTACTCTCTTTTGCATATTTCTTTTGCTCACCCCTGTCTTCAACCTTACATACTTATTTCATTTAAGCCTTATTCTTTCATAGTTTCATGTATGCTCTTCTATTCCCGAGACTTATAGTGTTTCTTTTCTCGAGGGGCTCTACGACATATTCAGACATTTTGTCTACCTATTCTTTATTCTCAAACCATTTACTCTTCTCTTACATACTGTCCATGGCTAGCAATTCGATCCCCATCCATTCTCTAAGCATGACCGAAGTACTGAAGCATACTTCTTTCATATTTGTCCATTATCAGCCTATCCAATCCACATTCTCTCATCATTCACTAATTTCTCACACTACCTCTCCTGTGTTTATACAAAAGCGCAAGTGCCCACCTCTTGAAGTCGGCACTTATGTTTCTTCAACTACATACGCTAAAAAACTTCTATGCACTGCCGAGTTTGTATAATGCAGCACAAATGGCATTATATGAAGGTATATTCCCTGAAATCCAGGAAAATCTCTTCTGAAATATAAAAAAAATGCAAAACACCGTTCTTTACTTTTTCTTCGGAATATCATTATCTTTTCGTTCATGGAGAGGAAACTGTTCATGGTGAGGCTTTAGATCGGGGTCTTGTGGTGGGAGAAAAACATTAATATTGTAAAACTTTAGAAAATCATGTCTCTAGAAAAGTCGTGACGGCTTTCAAATTTTTATCTCTAGGGAGCAAGTAGAAATTCCCAATTGTAAATGGTGTGCGGTTGTCTCAACTTTGAGAACTATCGGAGAATAAAACGGGAAAGGGGACTCAGACCGTTATTTTAAAACCGCCTCTCCCTCAATTCGCGTCCCAACCACATTAAAAGGCAATCAATCACTCCTAATATTTTCCCACTTCTCTCCGCAGCACGTTTTAAATAGTTTTTTTAATATCCCTCGACCCTGAATTGATTTGCTGAAATACTTACGACATCCCGGGGGCCGTAAAGAGCACGTAGAAATGATGCTCCGTAGTCACTCAAAATTCTATTACCTTAAACGTAATTATAAGTATGATTGAAAAAATACGTAAAGTAAGAAACTCTAAAACATAATGAAATCAGTGAGAAATATAATCATTTGATACAAGTATCATTTGCGAATCATTTCTTTAGCCTATATATCCGCATGACGCAGTGGATTTTTTCATAGTTATCTGATTTTTTTATTTCAGGCGTAAATCATAGATATAAGGTTGTATTTAAAAGACGCCTGCATTCTTTTGTTTTAAATACACTGATTTCATTGACTTAAAAAAATGTTCCCACAGAGGTATGTATAAAATAACGATGGAGATTTCATTTTACATAAACGAGATGCGAATCACTACCTTCGAATTGTGGGTCAGGAGTCATTTATACTTTCCGTGTAACAGGCCGATGCGATGTTGATAGCCGCTAGTTAATATGAAAATTGGGACATCTGGGACAGATTTCTGTTTAAGTCAAATGACCATCGTCATGATGAATTTATACTCAACTTGGCATTAAAATATACAAACGCGGATGACTTTGGCTCTGGTGGTATTTCCCTAGCATCTTCTTGTCCAAAATGAGCAACCCACAGGTAGTTGTTCTAGATTATCCTTGTTCACTGAATATCGCATCACAAATTTACAGAGAGGACCGAATTATTTTATTAAGGAAAATGCATACGTTCACACTGTCGTAGGGATGTATCAGATTGGATTGGGGAACATGCTCAAATGTATTGATAAATAAATCATACCTCATAGCTGAGCAACAGGATTAATATGAAACATAACGACGACATTCACGGGATTCCTACTGGAAGTCGGCATTCCCCAAGGGAGATCACATTAAAATCCTTCATGGCGAATCTTTTTCTACTGCACAGCATTGTTCTTCCTTCCAAGTGTTAATTCGAAAGGAAATTTCTTTTGACCTCAACGATAATCACTGCGTTCGGCGAGGTGCCGCGTCTGTATTCATTTACCCCATTACGGCTCCCATTCATCGGCTCCCACCAACGATTCCCTCCTGCCATTCCGAACCCTTCCGCCAGCGCCTTCAATCGCTTTTAAGGTTCTCGTCACGCGCGCGTCACATCCTCCTCTCGCTCGACCCCACAACCCCACACTCCCTCCCCTTCAAGTTAAATCTGACTTCTATGCACACTCGACGTTTTCATGTGGCTATGATTCAGTCACAATTTCTCTCATTTTATTCACGCAAACACGTACATTTGCTTGTCGTTCCTACGACAAGGTTAACTCTACGCAAACGGTGGGGAAAGAAAGACGCTGTGACGGTGCTGGCGCAGAACAAGACACACGTAAACATTATAAGTCTGAGAGTATTTTGAAGAAGAAGAGTAAATATGTACATGGGTAAATGCATTCTCTCATAGTCACGGTGGGTGCCAGAAACTTGTGATGATTTTGAATTTGAAAATCGCGGTGCGATGCAAATCGAATATCGTAAACGTTTAGACGGCTTGATATTACGAGGCAGCGCGGTGATTAAACGCAGCAGCTGATACTTATTGGATTCCGCTCTGAAGGTTTAATGTTATTAAACTCTATCATTTCCACTCATATACAAATTCAAGGTCGATGGTCCTATTCAATACCTTGGAGAAGAGTTCGATTATTTCCTTCAAATATATCAGATCGGGCTAGTAAAAATTGCAAATATTACAATTTCTTTCATTTTAAAACGTTAAATTTGTGCTCAAAAATTGCTTGATTTGGTGTCAGAATCGTTACCGTGGAGATATGATGGCAATAAGTGTGAAATTGTAGTCGTGGTAGATCATTTTAGTGTAGCCAACTTTGTGTTTTTAATTCGATTAAAATCGATCTGCTAAGAGCCAATTCCTTTGAATATCTGAACCTCAAACGAACGAAATTGGAGCGTACCACAATTGCAGCCCACATCCCGAGGGCTAAGCGATTTTATGGCATTTGGTTGAGATCTTTTCCTCTCATAATCTATTATTTTCTCGTCGATTTTATTAATATTTACAGGATGTTTATTTATAATATAGTAGTTACAGAGATGCAGTGATATTTGAGGATATTTTAAATTAAGGTATATTAAAAAAATTGTCGCAAATTAAACCAATTAATCGCACATATCTTGTTGCGTACTGATGAAGGGTTATCGAAGGTATCACGTGAGCACCTTTCCCAACAATAAAAAATTCGTAATAGGGATGATATGTGTCAACGGTAAAATAACTAATGGCAAATATTTAACCCTTCCAAATCAGAGAACCAGAAAAAAATCATCAGCCACAAACTACCGAAGGTATTTTTTAATCATTTAATGCATAATAATACAACTTCATAAAAAATATGTTTTATAATTTGTCACTTTTTCCGGTAGTACCTATAATATATATATATATATATATATATATGTATATATATATTATATATATATATATATATTATGTGTATATAAACATATAAGAGAAAGAGGAAATAACATATAAGGAAATGAGGCATGTAATATATATATATATATATATATATATATATATATATATATATATATATATATATATATAACATGCCTCATTTCCTCACTTATATGGAATAGTACAATTACCTCGCTTCCAGCCTCCAACGACTGGTGAATCATATATAGGTACAAGAGAGCATACTAACATTGTTGTGCCTTGATGATGGCATTCAACTTTTGAAACCGGTTGTACTGTGATGAAAAAATGTGCAGGATATTATTGAAAACAATTACTAGTTTGTATGATATGGAACAGTTCTACAAAATGAAGTCTGATTTCATCAACTATATACGTGTACATAAATACTGTAAGTAATACCTACACCATATATCAAAGGTAAGTATCGCAACTTTGCTTTCGGTTACATGCTCAAGCAGCAAAGTCACGAAATTGCTGGTGAATTCCGAAGTAAATGAATGTGTCAATGTATTCGCCGTTTCCCGACGACAAAATCTTCTCTCCACTTCTCTAAGGAATTCTACCGACAGAAGGAAGCGTCTTAGAGGCTCTTCCGGACGACGGCGTGTTTAAAAGGCATGAGGAATTTAATTATACTTCTCAGAAAAAAAATTCCTAAACAGGAAATCCGACGTTTAACTACCTCATTCGCTTTGGGAATTATAAATTACATTTAGTCCTAAAAGCACCGCATGACACGTTCATTTGAGTCATGGAAAAATCTGAAGTGTGTTTAATTTTAAACGAACTTTCGAACGAAGATTTGAAAGAAATGAGGGAATATTAAAAGCACAATAAGTTACCCTTTGGCAATTTGAAATGAAATTATATTCTTTGAATGCCAAATTTAGGGTGCAAAATATGGTTAGAATTAGATTCACTCATAAAACCGTGCCGGATATTTTTCCATACCGCTCAGAAATCTTTTTGAATTCACACATGTCATCATGCAAAAAATGTCTTCATATTTTTACTAAAATTCTTAAAAATGAACTTCAATTCAGGCTTATTCATTTGAAACAGACTATCATAGAAGTGATAGCTAAGATTTTATTGGCAAGATAACTTCCGTCGAAAAGTTAGCCGCAATATATGTTGAAATTTCATGCGAGTATGTTGATATAGTGAAATTGCATAACATTTGCTTAAATTTGTTGCTGAAATAAACATAATTACTATCTCACACATAATAGCGATGGAATCATTTGAACTAATGATTCGTTATTCATTGATTTAGTAGATAAGAAATGTTAATAATTAATTATTAAATGTACATCATTGCTGTAATGATGAGAGCCAATGATTAAATGAGCAACGCCTGTAACATGGAAAATTTTCCAACGCATTAAAAAAGTTTCTATTTATGTTAAAAAATTACCATAAAAATAATTATCATCATCACTGATCCGTAGATCTTTCCGAAGGTTTTCTGCAGCTCTCAAAAACCTTGCCTATTACAATATCCCTCATGGCTTTTTCCAATATTTTCCATTACCTACTTTCCGTAGTTCTCTCTTAGACTTTCTATGACATTCTCCCTCTTCATGTTTAATTAAACTCTTGTCTTCCTTATATTATCGTGCATCAGTATGAGTACAACCAATACCCCCTTCTTCTTATGTCCTCTAAAAACTTTTTTCATTACCCATTCTTCGAAGTACTTCATTTTTACTCTGTTTTGCCACTATATTTTCATCATTCTTCTACAGCACCACGTTTCCATCGTCTCCAATCTTTTTTCCTCGGCTGAACTCATCGTTCACGTCTCAAATCCATAGAAATGTACACTACATACACAAGTTATAATAACTTGATCAAAATAATAGAAATGCAATTAATTCAATCAATCTGAGACAAAATTAAATTATAATTTTTAGGGGTAATCGAGGAGGGTTGAATAAAACGAGGCGTGAGGTTTTTGAGCCCAGAAGTCGATTGATTCGGTTCGCTAATACACTGCATATAGGTGGAACAGATTCAATATAATATTTTTCCACGTGCATATTAACGGGTGTTAATATTGAGGTTTGATTCAGGGTAATCATTTACTGATCAATCTTAGTAGCGACACTCGCGGGACCTTCCCTTGAAACTCTACGTGGTAGACGAAAGATGATAAAAGTGTGAATAACCATGGAGATTCTTCCAGAAATATCTTTCTTTCTGGCGATGAACGTGAAGCGGATATCCACTGGTTTTATTGAAGCGGTTTTGCATGTTCCTGGGAACTGGAGAATGTCGAGACATTTGCTTTTCAGTGGTGACGGAATACTTTACATCTGATAGTTTGGAACGACCACCGCCGACGTCTCACTTCAAGTCCTCTACGAGGTCCTTTTTTAAATTCCTGCTCACTCCTTCCTGAATCCATTATCCTTGAATCTTTTCTGGCATCAGGCTAGCAGGACTCACTGCAGTGCCTCCCCAATCTCCAACTCTCTAAAGCTTCATCTCTAGTAATAGCTTCAAAGAAGTAAATTGTTATCGATCTTTTCTAAACTCTGCTTTACACGGCATTGAATAAAGTTGAACAAATGTATTCCTACTAAGCGTATATACCTTGGTGTGATTTTTCCAAGACACAGCGCAAAGCAGTCTTAAGCTTTTCTCAGCTATTGAGTCAGAATATAAAATATTGGAATCTATTAATTTCATCCATGAAACCAGACTTAATTTTGCCAGCTTTATTCTAGATTCAAAGAACCTACCGGTGAAATATTGACATAATCTCTATAGTTTGTCTGCCAAGCTTCTTCTTGGCTGATTTAGACACTATGGCAAATTATAAAATGAGGATATAAAATTTTATTCTCCTCTTAAATTCATTTACGACAACGTATGACTCTACCCGAAAAAGCTATTCAATAAATAAAAATTGGGGAAGAGTTGAGATCAACAAAATATTGCATACATACGTAAATCTTGGAACTCTGAATTTGTAAAATATCGGAATTTTTCTTGAAATATCTCAAGTGCTGGAAGCACAATTTTTATATTCTAGGAAAATATTATATTTACTCAAAAATGAATGATAAGCATTAATGATGAATTTGTAAAGATAATATAAGGGGAAACGGTAAAAAACCTTCGGAGAAGTTTCAAATACTAAAATTGATTAATTGTTAAAGACAGGCTCAGATGGAATGGGAATCGAAGGAAGGACATTTTGATTGCTGGGACGATGAGGAAACCACCATACTACCCATTATTCCTCATTTTTAAGGAAATATTTCAATGGAAACATACAATGAATTGAATAGCTATTTTAACCTATACCGAGAATATGATATTTTCATTAGGCTTAGAGAAGCATATTAAAGACGCATTCATAGAACCCCTGGGAATTCTAAGTAATGGAACAACACATCAGGTTCTCTGCAAAAAATTATAAGATAATTGGATAGTGGAAGTAATCATTGTTAAATATTGCTAATGAAATGACACGGCAGATAGTTCCAGGTAAAAATAATGGAAATTCATAGTGACAGACAGCACTTTAAAAGCTCCTAATTCATTTTCAATGCCCCATGCAATACCATTGCACAGCAACTAGCAGTCACAAAAACTTCATTTCAGTCCGGTGACTTTCTTCTTCTAGAGGAAATATGGAAACATACGTTTCCATATTTTCTTATTCCATTGACAAATAGAATAAGAAAAAGTAAAATCATGAAAATATCGATAAAAGTAATGCGACTGTTATTTTAACTTCCTTCTTCTTGTTGAAAATATGAAGGGCAATGTTACAAAAATATTTTTAAACGTTCATTAATACCCGTGGCAACTCGCTGCATTGTGCGTGTTCTGCCTGATAAATGCATAAATATATATAGTTGAATCTCTCCATATTAAATTGAAGCTGTGACGACTACTTTACACCCCCGCAAAGGTGATTGAGCAGGACAGTCACGAGCTCATCCGAACCGTAATATTACTGTAAATTAGAACGTGAAGTAAACATCTGTTAGAAAAAATTAGAATCTAAACGTGTAGAAACATTATCTGGAAAAATAATTTGTTAATTTGGCATATATTTCAGGATTTCTTTGATGATGAATCTTTGGAAGTGTTTAAACGAATCGAAGAATACAACCTCATAATACTGCAACTAAGAAACTAAGTATTTCGTCTAACCTGAGTGCACTAAATTAATACTCATAAGAAAATCCTTTCGGTTTTATGAAAGTTTGGAAAAATTAAACCTGTATTTTCCAATGTATTCCGATGCAAAAGCAAGATGGTGATCTATTATTAGGCATCATACGGGGAGTCGTCAAGAAGCAATGATGATTATGTACGTCAGCTCTTGATTTGGAGATGCGTCGTCCCTGGCACTCTCCATCGGCGTCGACCTATGCAGTCCCCGGGTGCACCGATTCCCCATCCCATACATCCCGTGCGGTAGTGCCGTCTCCTTGCACCCACATAACTAACGTTACTATATTTACTTCCGCCTTCCCGATGCCTTCTCCACCAATTGGTCACCCTTCTTCCCCCTCGGGTGAGGGCCTCCTTATCCATTCGTATCCTTCGCGGAGGACTGTCTTCTCCCTCCCCCAATCTCGACACCTCTCATTCCTTCACTATTTCCCCTTCCCACCATCCTGCCTCCTCGCATAGCAAGGGACCCCTCTCCTTCCTCCCTCATTCCCACTCGTATTTCTCCGTCTCCCCCTTCAGCACTTCTCGAGAGACCTTTATCTCCAGATACTCCCCTCTGGAAGGAAGGGGGAGGGGTAGGAGTGGGGATTAGCATCCTATGACCCCTGCAAGTTTCCAGGCACCTTCTTCCCATTCCCCTTCTTCTCCTCCTCCGACCCCCTCTCCAAGCCACATACATTCCCCGTCCCCCCTCCCGCCAGGCATCCTCCCAGACACGCACCGGACTCACGCACTCTCGTACGTACCAAGATCCCCTAAAGCCAACCACCCCTACCCCCCCTTCCCGCCATCAATCGCACGACACCACCTTCTCCCTCCACCTCCTTCCTCCCCCTCATCCCACCCCTCGGCAGCGACACCTTCACCGCAGGGATATAAGCACCACGCCCCAACAGCCCTCGTCAATTCACTCCCGAGGAACGGACTCGAACAAGAGGGAAGACTTTGTCACCCAGAAGAGGATAACACATACCCTTATCCACTCTTCGTTTCGAGGCAGAATTTAACCGGTATCCAGAGCAAGGTAAGGAGTGGATTTTTCTTTTCTCTGCGCAATTGAGGGCTAAACAGTGCGTCAATGAGGTTAGGCTTTGTCGGTTTATTCCCTAGCACTCTGGTAACTTCAATTTCATCGCTGATGTCAGGGTCCCTCTTCCTCAACACCTAAATCGAAGTGAAGTTAAAACACCTTACCTGTGATTAACCAGTCTTTTTCGGTAAAAGTCTATTTAAATGATGACAGTTTTTTGAAGTTAGATAAAATATAGTAGGCGAACAATATTTCCTCTCTTTAGACAGATGCTCCTATCAATGCCACCATTTCCATCAGTGATGTAACGGAGCTAAAGCAGTTTTCATTAATAACTTTAAACCTTATGGGATTGGAAAAATATTTTTCTTTAAATTTAATTCCAATTAAAATTTTGGCAAAATATTTAGTTCTGCTGTACGGAGTTAGAATATATTTACTGGTTTGCCATAAAAGTAAGCGATGTAACTAAAAAAAAGAAAAATGAATAAATTAAATTATCGGTCATTAGAAGTGTGGCAACTCAGTATGATTTAAGACATCGTATATCTATCTTCAAAAGATTAATTACTAAATCAATAAATTGCTAAAATGATATTATGTTTGAATAGCAAAGAAATTTTAATGTGTTTATTTATTATTCTTATGCAAAAGCTGTATCAAATCTAATTTGATGAAAATATTTCACGAAAAGTATTCCTCAATAATGTGTTTCGCTACCACTCACGGCCTCTAACGTCAAACCTTCTACTCAGATTACACGTCATGGCAATTAATGGGATGCACTACGGGAAATAAATTAAATCCTAAATTTATGAGTTCAAAATAAATTTGCAGCAGCATAATTAATTAAAGGGAAATAAATTATATGGTAACATAGAACTACTGCTAAGGTATGATTCGAGTGTTCGGCCATTCGATAAACTTTTGACTCCATTCAATAAAATTATGGCTTAGGATACAGTATATCTACTTATAGATTTCAATTCTACATGTGTTGTCTGGCAACCTTTAATTCTATTACATAATCCACCCGGGAAGTTCGGGATTATTACCGTTTACAAGTCTATTGTTTAGTTGTCCATTATTGATTCATCCACAGTAATTTTATAGTCTTATGATTAATTCTCAAAATCATATGCTAGTATATTTTTGCTTTTTCTTTGATTTTTGATCGTTAATTTAATTTATTTTACTTCAAGTTCTTCACTATTTAATGTCGGTTAACTTCATCTCCGATCAAAAAAGTTTCCTTTCTAAGTTACCTTAAGAACTGAATACAGTAACTTATAAGTTTTGTATGGATTTTTTTGTTTATAGACATGTATTTTCCATTGGTTTATTTATTATCTTACTCCTTGTAGAGCTTCATTTTAAATTTAGACTAAAACTCGGTAGAGAGAAAAAAGTCAAGATAAAAATACGAACAGGTCTTTTTATATTATGACTCTTCCTTTAAATTTTAAGTACTCGCATTATGGTCCAGATATCGATTCATAGAGGAATAAACCACGTTTCGATGCGGGTGGAATGTTCTGCTTACTAAGGTCACCTCATAAAGGGATGACAATTGTTAAATCCTCTGATCTTCAAACCCGAATTCCTCACATCTTTATGTGTTATTTTGGACGCTTTTAAAGTGATTCTATCCAAGTATTAAATCAATTAAAATTATAATAAATTATTAATTTATTTGATTATAATGCACTTAATTACTACAGTGCAGTTCAATGATACTACGTTATACTACATGTATGTCAATACTCCCATTACAATAGGCAAGTGGGAAACTAACGCCACAAGTACATGTCGAGTTTATCAACTACTCAGCTTATCGCTTTTCCAGTAAGAAAGGACGCTGAGTTAACTGGGACTTGCTGTTATGAAACCTTTACACTATACGAAATTCGATATTTTAAGAACCCTCTTCAATTTTTTAATTCCAAACGCTTAAATTGATCAATTAACAGACCCTTTTAAAATCTAAAACTTTAATATGATCAGTCAAAAATTGGAAAATTGAAAAGACATTAGGCCTAGTTTAATATATCAAATACCAATACATCACTTCTTAACCTGACCGTTCAACTATTTGAAATTCCATATTTATGATAATTTCAAAGAAAAATTATAAATTATACATTGACAATTGTCTAAATTGCCCATATAATATACAATATTTAATTTATGTTTTCCATGACAGAGTAGACTTAATCGTAATGAGATACGCTCCGTGAAAAAGAGGTACTCGTATTTTAGTTTAGACAATCCTGTTTACTAGAAATTTCGTTAATAATTTTGCCCTTGATTTACTATATGCTAGGCACGTCCCAAAAAGAACAAGACGTATTGTATGTTTTACGCTTTCGCCTTCAGTATTTTATGCTTTCGCCTCCGGAGATTTCGTTTGGCAATAAATAGCGGAAAAGGAACACGTCGACCATCGGGCGTTGAAGTCCCCGGGATCAGCATAATGGGAGGTGGTGAACGTGCTCCCTGGGTCTCTCTGGTGTTTTCTTTTTGTTTTTTTCCTGAAGCCATTTTATTTGTTTCGGGGGACACATTCCATTTTGATGATGGCGCGGTGATGGCACCAAATCGTGTCTTATGATGTCACATCGAGGCATTTGCCTCCACAGTCACGAATCATCCACCCATTTGAAATTCACCCATGTCCGGTCAAATGACGTTTCATGCGGGCTGTCCCAAATACGTATGCAAAGATTCGACAACGGTGTGACGCCATATTTATCTCGATAACGTTTCTTAGAGTTCAATGGCTGTTGAGGTAGGATAGGCTTCAGGTTATTTAATCAGCTTACGGTCCTTTTCCTGTTAATGCTAATAAAATAGGAATATAGATGGATGGAGTCGGACTAGCTTCATTAGTTTACGCAACAAGGAAGAAGTTCCTTGCTTAGGTTTTGTTTCCCCATGTGAAAAGTGGAAGTAGGGCATGAAATGAATTCAATTTTCATCTTGAATATATAACTATAAATAGTATGTTCCCATCTCTAGAATTTCAAAAGTGCTTTGTCGTTTTTGGTATTTTATCATTTGGAATGCCAGATTATAGCTTAAAATGTAGTGTATGTCATAAATGAACTAGTATCAGCTCCTTCCTGCTAATGCACGGCCTATAAGGAAATATGATACTAAATAATGGCTCTTGTATTGAGAGGAGCATATTAAAAAGGCAAAAATAGCGACCTTTTTAAATGTATACTATTATTTTTCTACTCAATGTACGCGACGGTAAAGCTACAAAACAGGTATTTGTAAACAACATATACTTCTTAAAAGAAAGTCTACGCAGTAGTGATTTTTGCTATCGTTTTGCAAAGATTATTCTTAAAAATATAATTTATATTCTGCATTTAGTTTTCATACTTGGCATCGAGCAATATTTTATCTTCAAAGAAGTTTCTAAAACCGATTGTGGCTAAAGGAGGGAATCATATGATCATTGCTTTTCCTTACAGAATTTTAAAATGCTCATGGTGAAATGGGATAACGTTTGCAGTGCATATGAGACATTTTCTTGCTTTTGTGGCATTTGAGCTAAACCAATGTAACATTCACTTCAGTCGCTGTTAGGGGATATCATCTCGGAGTCACTTGAAACATCCTCCATAGGGTGCTGGATGGGCAAGACATAGCAATTCACCTCACGCACCCCTCTTCCTTGCATCCTTCCCTTCTCTTTCGACGACTGCTTCCGCAAAACCTATACGTAGATTACACCGACACCTTTTATAGTGTCCAGTCCAGTGCCTATAAATAATAATAATATGCACCCCACACTTCCTTTTCTTAACCTCAGTTTGAAGTGTCCTCACCATCCTCCGACGGATTTATACTTTTTTCGTTTCCCCGTCGGGCTTTCCTTGTGCGTGAAGGAAATACTCGAAGGATTTTAACGAGTTAAAACCGACGAGAAGGAGTGTAAGGAGCGGCATGTTTGCGGAATGTCATCCTGATTTCTAGCAGCGATCCGAAAGCTCCAGCCCTTCGGGGGATTTGGACGTGCTTAGGCTTATTTGTATCGCCCTCCGAGAGAGGTTCAAAGTCATCCATCTCAGATACGGAGGTTGAATGCCTCAAGGAGGTCGAGATTCCCATTTTTTGCATAAAAATAAATGTCGGATGATTAGAAAGGCTATTGTATTATGAAATCGTCGCCAGGTTATTGAGTAATTTAAGCATCATTTATTCTCTACTTTTATGGAAACTTATTACGTATTTGCGTCCAAACATAGTGAGAACTTATTCAGGCTACAACTACATAGTCCCATTGTTTACCAGCTATACTTTCTTTTTCCTCATGAAATGTATCATGCAACGGACTTTATTTTTGATTATAAATTTGGCAGCGAAATGTTTGCTATTTAAAATAATGCCAAAATATTTGTGACTCAAGCTGTAATTCTTCTCGGTTACTTTAATCTGCAACCTTCAAATTTCTTTATTTTTGCTTTTATCTAAGCCCTTATCACCCTTATAACCATTCTCTCTTCCATGCTTTCTCTTCCTTTTCTCGTTATAGTTGAAATGTAGTCTTTAAATCTTTGTTTTGCTTCCCCAAGGGTACTCTCAATTGATTCATCTCAGTTATCAATATATGTTAATATTGTGATTAGAAAACTTGGGTTTTCTCGATGCGCACTTGAAATTACTTTTAAAGAAAAGACTGGACTCAGGTAACACCAAAAATGAATGAATTAATAAAAAATCCTAGAAATAAAACAGTAAATAAATGAATGTTAAAAATCAATAATGAAATTATTGGAAGGATTGGTGTTATTAATGTAACGCCTGATATAGACGATGTTTTTCTGTTTTCTACTCATTTAACACCAATTGTCCATTGCCATCTATTAACTATGCAAGCAAATGCTCTTTCTCTATCACATATTTGAAAGAAAACGAACATTATACCTATTTTTAGAAATTAATCGGTCATTAAAAGAGGAGTGGCTCTTTTCTCAAGCCCAGCATACGCATATACCAATATTGCTGACTTGAACGGCTTAATGTTCAACAAACTCTTAATGGGTAATGACTGAAGAGTCTTTACCATTCCGAACCACAAAATAATTCCATGAAAGCTCTAGCAGGGTCTGCTGGATACCTTGCAGCCAAGAAGCGAATCCTAGAGGTCTTGTATGAGTTTTTACGAACTAAATCTTCTGCTAGGAAGGACATAGTTCATAGGATAGAAAGAATGAGCTAGAAAGGTCCAGGTATAATGGTAATATAATGCGTAGATTATCATTTATTCAAAGATACCTTTGAAATTCATCCCATTTCTTATCAACATAGACAAAACACGGTATTGAATGTTCATCAAAAACTACCACATTTAATGATAACTTTCATCAGTAAAATTATTTTTAAAGGATAAAAAAATAAAATGACATTATTTTTTAGCCGTTTAAAGACTAAATTTAATTATTTATTTGCTCTCTCATCCGGATATATTCCAATCTTGTTTCCACGTATTTTCGATTTCCGCTACTTCTAATATGACACGCAGTGAATTTAAGTGACATGACATAACTTATAATCCGTTAGCCTTCAAAGGAATCGTTTTTAAAGTTTAGAATGAGCTATTAATGCAGTAATAGTCACGAGCACCCGACTCAAGCACCGTTGTAAATAAAGCCGCGGAATTACTGTTACCTTGAGCATCCCGATAGCACTCCTCAACACTATTATTAAAATATCACTCAAAGGTTTAACGGGAAAGGGTAAAAGAAACTTGCTTAGTAAAATGCCATAATAGGCAATGAGCATAATAGATTATCTGACGCTAGTTATTGCTGACTCAGTCTTCAATAAAATTGTTGGTTCCCTGGATATATAGTAATTTACAGGCCAAGGATTTAAAAGATTGACATCCAATTTATCGAAAGGCTGGGTGATTTATTTTTTCCTCTTCTGTTATGAAAGGTGACATTTGGATGTGGCTCTCCCCTTTTCACATATTTTTAAAAAGACTAAGTCGCTGGAATTCATACTTATAGAATTCAGTGGAAACTACCGCCGAATTTGTTCTCGTGCTTGTAAAGTATGAGTAAAGTAAATCGCTACGACCAGAGTAGTTCAATTTCTCCATACTTCAGAGAATATCAAAAATTAATTTTTGACGGATATTTTCTGGTACAGAATTTCAACAAAAATTATGTAACTTATTTTTTACCAAGTTACTTTTTATAGTATGTAGAAATCACATGATGTATTCTCTTACCTTATCTTCTTAAGCCTTTTATGATCGGTGAAAGGGTTTACTAGGATTTAATTCATGATATCTAACAACTTTAAAAATAGCAGCAGGTATGGTATGAGATTTTTATTTTATCAAAATCACGTAGCTGTCAAAGCTTTTACAAAAAGAGCGTTCATCTTGCCATAAATCTCAAATATTTCACTTCATTCTAGGATTATGAGAGAATTACTAAAACCTATGCTGAAAGTGAATATACATGAGTGTGATTAATGGAATAAACAAGAGAGAGTAATTAAAAAATATATTTGATTATTATCACTTATACTGTACTCTGTAGCATAGTAATACTGTACAAACGAAACGCGCTTCTGTCGCGGAATTCCCCGATGAGTACCGGTCGCAGAGCTTACGATATCCGTTAGAGGAGGTGGTTCAGACACTTGACCTAATATTGTTTGCACTGCAGAAAATATGCTTAAGGCTAATATGGCTCAAAAAAAGCTTGAGTTGGCCCATAACAAAGGCGAGATATAAATGTAATTCTACTATCATAAACATTGGTCATAGGGTGTAGGAGGGACAGATGTTTACTCCGTTTGAAGCAGGGAAATGTATGTGTTTACATTTTATATTTGGATGTAATGGATCTTTAACAGAATATAGCATTTCGAAAAAAGTAATAATAAATAAAAATAATTATTTGGTCAAGGTCGTCAAGTGTGCGGTAGTAGAACGTTACCAGTGAATATTTCTATCTTAGCTCCTAGGCAGCAGCATCCTCATTACGTCATGGCGTGCCATGCGATGATTATCAGATTTAAAATGACGTCATCGAATTAGTAAGTATGACTGAATATTGCGTTGGTCACTCCGTAGGTGGAATATAATGGATTTTTTTCATTCTGAATAATGTCATAAACAAAAGATTTCATCACTCTTTCTTACAATTTATTCATAAATACCATGTTGGTTTGCAGTGAAGAACGTGTTGTGATGAAATGTCTCTTGTTTTTTATCGATTCCACTCATCATCTATCAGATAAATTACTGTTCTGGTCTCTCTTCTGACGTCATATTAAAACGCCCCGTCGGCAAAAGTTATGCTAAGGGTAGAATGGATGAAACTTTTTCACTCCATCAACAGCGTTAGATTTCTGTAATTTCCATTTAGAAAGATTAATCGGAATTATTTCCTTAGAAAATATTTGTCAACTGCTTAGGATTTTGACAGCATTAAACTAAGGTAAATATATGAGGCCCAATGGAAGATTTTAGCTTTCAGGGATCAAATATCCGACGCAATCTGATATTGTTTATTAACCAATTAATTACATTTCTTTTTTTCAATCTTCCTTAGTAGTAATTATTCAGCCGTAGTAACTCCATAGGACTATGATTGTTTTATGCAGATCAAAATTCAATGCACTGCTATTACTTAAGCATTGATTTTAAAGTCCATAAAATGATATGAAAATAAATAAATAAAACAATGTGACAATTACTCCAGAATTGTAAATGCTACTATGCCTAAGGCATAATCACAATTATTAATTGAATGAATACAAAATACAGTCAATAATTTTAGTAATCGAGTTATATTTTAGAACTCTATGGTCATGAATGAAATCCCGTGGTCTAAAATCTTTTTATTTATTTTACAGGAAGAAATAAATCTAACCAAAATGAAGTGCTTCTTCGCTGTAACCTGTAAGTTTGCATTGCCTTTCAACAAATTCTTGAAATTACCGGGCATATTATTGAACTTCAAATGCAATAACATATTAAAATGTTTACTGAAATATCTGATTTTGTTTATCGTGTTTGCAAAGAAAATAATTATCCGATTAACATTTTGTGTCATGAAATGCGAATCCCCATCGGCATGTTATCCTATATTCTTATCTAATGTTTAGGCACCGATACATTTACGTACAGTTTTATTCACTGGGTTTTGATAAAATGGCATTTATGCGAATAAGTAAAAGTATCTCAATGCTTTCATTTTTATTTTCATTAAAATTAAAAATAACTTTAAGAAAGAAATATTTCACAGTGGAATAAAAAATAACATTATCTATATAAACATTTTTCTTTTACGCTGAAATGTCTACAAAGTTTATCCATTTTGATTATTTATTAATTAATACTTATTAATAATTAAATACTAATTTCATCATCAAAGTAATCTCAATTATTTTTCAGTGACGTTGTTCCTCATTTCCTGTTCTTCAGCTTTTCCCAAAATAAGGGTGAGTAATCTTCATAACTGGTGTTTTCTCCTTTAGTTGTGCATATTTGTATTGCCAAATAAAGATAACTAAATAATATATATGAATAACATAAATGCAATACGAATAAGTAAAAATTGCATTGCTGTTTTATCAGTATCTGAACTCTATATTTTTATTTGACAAAAAGGCGTTGGCGTTGGCTTTGATCCATCTTTTATGTATAAGTCTGTCATTTCATTGAATTTTAAACACTCTTAAAAAATTAAAAGATTTTTCCTGAAGATCATTAATGACGTATTTTTATCATTTATATATGCAAATGATAATTTCTCTTAACAACTTTAGCGATTGTTGAAGGTAATTTACTGTAGAGGAATTATTAAGTATTTGTAAATTAAATATTAAGTATTTGTCAGCTGCAACAATAAATGCCTCAATCTTTCTACGGTAAGCATGTCAAAATATTTTGATGCATCCACGTTGACATACGCCGATGTTGACGGACACGGCATTCATACTTTTTGATCCCGGTGGATTCCTTGGCAATGAAACCTTAGTTTTAATGCCAACCATCCTTTTCGACGAGCCCTCTATATTTGCATAATCGAGAATCGAAGGGAAAAACGAATTGCACGCACTGTCGGTACATTCTGCATTCATGCTGGTAGATTTTCAATATCCTCAGCGGCGTCCGATTCATAATAAGGGAGATACGAAATGTATTTTCCATAGACAACCCAAGGTTAAAACGGAGAAGTCCTTGCTATATTGATGAATAAAACAACTTTGTGTGACACTTGGTTGCTTCTCAAACTTGCATCAATATGTGTGACAGGGTTACCAACTTCTCAAGATTGAGATTTCAGGATTAGACATACTGTTAAAGGTAATGAATCTTACTTTTCCTTCGTCTTAATATTATATTATTACTTTTGGAGAGAAAACTACATTTTAAGTCGAAAACACATCGAACATTTCAATCAGATAAAATATATCATAATATTTTTATATTTCAAACTATTTTCAGCTAAAAATACTTTGCGAAAACTTTACTTACTTCTTCCGTAATAGATCATAGTTGATCAAAGTTATTTGAATTGGTGACGGTCATAGAGCTTCCATTTCTCTTACTTGAAATGCATATAAAGAATTAAAACATATAAAACGAAAGAGCTGTTCAATGATAAGGAAAGTTTATTCAGTTGCAAACATAATGATCTATCTAAATAACAAAATTAGATAAAAAGGTTAATAAATATATAGGAGCCAACGTAGACAACAGAGCTTGCTTATTATACTTTTTAACAAGAGTGATAAGTTGGGGCTCTGGACACTTAAGAAATGGTCGGTTATAGGATGCTAAGCTAATTGAAATTTATGATATAATTACAATAACACTTGAATATTCATATTAAATCATCTATCCTTAAAACTACCAATATCAATGAATTTTGGATCACAGAAAAGGCCTGAACGTGCATAAATGTATGAAGTATCACTTAGGCATTACATATCATAAATTAACTGTAAGAATAGTCGACATTGAGACTTCGAAAAAAGAATCAGCCAAAAGGGATAAAGTTTGTAATGGACTAGAGTTTTTCTAACAAAGGGGTGAAGGAACTCTGCACACCTAGAATATGGTTTAAGGATAACCTACTGAAGTTAAGTTTAACCATTTTTCAGGTTGCTCGTCAAGTATCCCGGGCACCAGCGGTGAAATTACCAGTTTCTGTGGCTACAGAGGGAAAGTCATCCGGAAGGGCCCTTGAGTCGGAAACTGAACTCGATTATGGAAGTGAGAACAGCCTCAGTAGCGAAGGAGAGGAACTGGATGCACCGTCCTTTGGGAACACTATTGAGGAGCAAATGGGACTACCAAGCAACGCTACTTCCATCCGAACGGATATCTCTAACTCTTTCCAGTGCGAGGGAAGAAATTACGGGTTTTACGCCGACGTAGATAATGATTGTCAACTATTCCACGTCTGCCTGCCTGTTCAAATGCAGGACGGCAATGAATTTACCCTTAAGTGGAGTTTTATCTGCCCCGGAGAGACCATCTTTAATCAGGTAAGAGAAGTTTATTATTGGATGATTTAATTCTTACACTGATGATTGATAATGCTCTTCAAATCCAATTCTTGAGGAAATATTTCCATAAAACTAGAGAATTTTATATAACATCAAACGCTGTATATAATTAATTTTTCACCACAGTAATATTTCTCGTCGAAATTGAACAATTTGCCTAATCTCTTTTACTTCTAACGCATAAAGGTCATAATCATTCGGGATCAATACTTGTGTTTTGGGTAGATAGTTTTTTAGATTTATTTACCAAAACCATTTTAGAATATAATACGGTTTCCTTATTGATTTTTAATAGCAAATATTCAATTAATGTTCCCTTTAAAGTTAATATTTCCTATTAGTTGTTATTTTATACTCTTTTTTGAATGAACGAAATTATACAAGTATTTTCCCGTGTCATACCTGTTTTCCCTCGAGTCCCCTTTTGCTACTTTAAAAATAGTCAATACTATGAGAAAACAAATTACTGTTAACTTTATCTCTCCAGAAAAAGTAGCAGAGGAAGGGGGAATAGTCCTTACTCATGGTAGTTTTTATTCATCCCATATATCCCTATCCTCTAAAATACTATATGTAACTGAGACATAGAACCCTCCTCAGTAGTTCCTTGGGAGTATTTCGCGAAACTGTCTTCAACATTTACTAGATAAGCCTGAAAAAGCATGGCTTATTATATATAAAGCCAAGGTTTATTTTTCTTATATCTAGCACGGGAGTTTGAACTTCACTTTGATTTGTGCCGTAAACAATTAAGAAAAACTGGACTTAACGATTTTGTAATTCAGACATTCAATATTTAGAGAAATTAGCGATTGAATCTTTCTGACTAAAATACCTGTCCTTTCAGGAAACTTTCACTTGTGCAAGATTGGAAGATTCCGTGGCCTGCGCTGATGCACCACAATTCTACCGACTCAACGACAACTTTGGTCAATCGTCGACCGAGCGCGATGTCGAGGAGGCGTCCGAGAGCCCGTCGGGAGCCGAATTCGGAGATCCGGAAGCCGTCGAGGTGGAGGCCGCGGACGGGGACGACTCCATCGAGGTGTCCACGGTGGAGGGGAAGAGACCCCTCATCCAGCAGTACCTGAGGAGGCAACCACCCCTCAAATTCGGCCACAGGCACTGAAACCCCTTTGAGGATTTCAACGCTTGGCGAACTTTGCAAGAGTACATGTTTCGATACGCGCGTTGAAGTCGCCACCCGTCCCGCAAGTCTTTTGAAACCTCTGGGTGACCGAGAGCGAATACGGCATCATTCAAGCACAATTTCTGCTAAGGGCACTGACAGGGCAGTTTAATAAAGCTAAAATTGGCGTCAAAGGATTAATTTCCACCTGAATGGCTCCGCTATTCGTCGCTTGCCCAGGTTTCATTAAGAGCAGGCTCCGAACATTAAGACTGAGCATTTTAAACATTTAATTTTCACATTTTTAATCATTTAAAGCTCAACTGAGGTCAACATGTTTGAAGACGTAATTGAAAGAGAAGTGGACGAAAGTTGGACTGTGTTTTTGTGACTTTGCCTGTGACAATTTTTCCTTCGAATGTAGCAAGTATGGTTCCAGTGAAATCTAGACCGACCGACTAAAGATTATTTCTTTAAGTGCTCTAAACTCATAGTCAATTGTTCCAGTTGGTAGCTCAAAAAACTCAAGCAATTAAATAATAATTAAAAAAGGACAAATAAAATTTTCAAAATCAAGATTTACATCATGATTTCGAATTTGAGTTGTAATCGACTTTACAAACTGACCCAGCCAAAATAATTGTCTTTTTGTGGCTATTATAGCTTTAAAAACTTTGAATATTTCAGAGAAACATAAATATAAAAAAATCAGGAAAAGTATGATTGTAAAATATTGCTATGAAAATTTTCATCAGAATGATTTGATGTGACTTGTTTCCAGCAATTGGATAATTAAAAAGTCCGTAAAAAATATAAAGCAAAATGTATTTTTTTATTTTCATCATCTAATTCAGCCAGCGGGAAGAATATTCTTACTTAATTTTTAAAAAAATATTCATAAAACAGGAACGTGCTATTCCAGAAGATAAAACGTTGAAATACTGACCAGAGGCCCCGGATTAGATTCCGGGTAACGCCTCTGGGCTCCATCAGCTTCACCCAAGCTGTGTGATTTTTCGGTATCATATCTTCCTGGGAAACCATGAGCCTAAGTGGCATAGAGCAATCGAACATCCCTCTACCTGGATATGCGAATTTCACTTGCCATTGGGCTCTTAGGTGAGCTCTTACCTATGAAATGGATCGCGTTGATAACTGTGATTTATGCATAAAATATTGAAAATATTTTTCGGAGGCGAACAACTAACCGTTGAATTCTGTATTTGTGGTAAAATATTTTTTATGCAAATTTTGATGAAGCTAAACAAAGGGATGGTTCAATGATAAATGTTATTACTTAGCTATAGTAGCATATTGAGAATGTTAAATCTTCTGATGTATAAGAGACAATTTGTAAAGAGGAGAGAATTCATCTACTGAGATTACGCAATCATTTTTATTGTTGTTCCACTCATTTGTGTTTGGTACTTTAGTTTGGGACTACGTGTTATCAGATGTACACCCACTGAGCTAGTCGCATGAATATCCAAAGAGCACGAGAGGCGCGGTGCGAAGATGACGGAGTTTCTTCAAGTGAAGCGGAGGTGAGCGATGGTATTCGGGGTGACACGGGAGCGGAGGAGAGGGAATAGAGGAGGTATAATTCGGAGAGGCACGACCAGCGTAGGATACGCGTTTTGGAATACAAACGAGATCCGGCGAGACCGGTGGCACACCCAAGGGGACCGTCTGGATGTCAAGGATCCATTCCTCGCGGTTGGCGGCGACAAGAGGCGCCGTAAAACCTACCAGCAGCAGCGTGAATATTTTGTTCTTGAAAAAAAAAAAGACTTGGAATCCGTGCGAGCGATAAGTGATGGCAAGAATACAACAACGCTTACCATAAGGGCGTCAAAGATGGCTGGGATATCGATTAAAATATAATTACTTGGTTTTTCAGTACTTAGGTTTTTACTTGGGGAAAGGTACAGTCATATTTTAAATGCCGATTATCGTTAGACAAGGGGACGTTAAACGAATGTTTACGCTCCTTAGGAAAGTAGAATTCGGAATTTCCCCAGGAAGTATGTCGCCTGATCACGCATGATTTTTAAACGGTTTCGGAAAAAATGACCTTTGCGTAATCCAGCATGATCCTGCTGAAAAGAAGTTAGGATATTTCCACGTTGCTGCCCCCAGGTGGATTCACGCCCCATACAAAAACCTCCGCCGAAGAGAACATTTTTATCCAGTCCGCGTCTTCACTAGTCACTCTGATTTCATACGCGCAGGCAGAAACCAGAATTATCCCACTCTTTTGAGCATGCAAGGTGTGTCTAGTCATATCGAGAGCCTAAGCAACAAAGTAAGCTTCTACTATCATTTTTTAATACAGACCCTTGAATTGAATTCACCTCAAGAATATGATTTTTTTATGGTGGAATTTTGAAATGGTTTTCAACATTCAAAATATTGTCAAATCAACATTGAATTCATCAAATAATTTTCATGAAATTTCTAATTTGAAAGCTTCGTCAACTTCTACGCAAAAGGTTAGACAAGGTGTAAAATGGAATTTGACACAAAGTTTTCAGGTAGAAGAAAAGATTTAATTTTTCTAGACCCTGTTATGTCAACCCTGTTCAGGCATGGGGACCAGTAAGTTTCTGCCGAAGATATCCCAGGAATTTTTGGTGCCACGAAATTACAGAGATTTAAAATTACTTCTTTCATCTCACACCAACGTATTGATTTATATTTATGCCAGTTCTTTTATTATAAAATAAGAAAGGAACTGGACCCCCATTCCTGAAGTGTAAATTTCACGTTGTTGGGCTCAGTAACGGGTGAACTCCACTGACACCTAGAAAACCGACCTCAGGATTGATTTCTGTATTTATAGTTATATATGTGTATATAGTAAGAATAATCTTTGAAAACTTACGCATAAACCTATAGTCAGTGAGTTCTTATTGGCTGGCTGTTGAGTTCAAACAAAGTGATTCATAATCTCTGTTATTTCGTGGCTACCAGAAAAAATACGTCGAAAAAAATAAACGTGTAACTGCATGCTAATTCCTGTGATATCATGTGTGTGTATATATATATGTGTGTATATATATATATATTTATATACAGACACACATATGTACATGTATGTGTGTGTGTACGATTCTATTGTAATAGTTATCATAGTACTAAGTCAAACGATACAGCATGAAAAATGAGGAAATAGAAAATGTAAATAGTATACTCGTAATACAGATGAATATTTTAGTTTATTTCATGGTACGCATTTATGGCGTGCCTTCAGATTCTTCTGCTTTTATGTGGGATAAGCGGACACTTTACTTGAATTGTCCACTAAAAGATAGCCAAAAATGATCCGAAGTACTGCTGAAATACATTTTATACTATTTATAATTAGTCTAATAGCTATTTATAATAATCCTAGCCCACAACTAAGCTTAGAAAAATAAATTGTTTGAAAATACTAATGGAACAAAAATATTCATAAGATTTTTTTGCAGAATGTATCAATATGTGTTTAGTAAAAGGCAAACTTCATTGGTGTACATGCATATAAATATTAATAGTAAAATTAAAAATCGACTGAAATTATTCTGAAAACCAAAAAACATAAATCGTGATGCAAAATGTTTCTGTAGCTCATGGCTCGAGCGCGAAATTTCTAAAGCAATAGTTTTGCTAAACTCGAGTAAAACATCGCATCTTCTGAAGCGCATGAACCACAAACTTTTTAACTGAAAGAAAATTGGGAAATTTAACTCCACAAAAAGGTACGATAAATGTACCTTCCTCAGCGAATATTCGTTGGAAAGTGGAGTCGTGGGAATCACGTCACGTTGACCACCACAAGTGTGATTAGGCCGGATGTTACCGGTGCGTATATCCTTTTATATTTTAATGTCCTCAATGGGGGTCTCACGATGCGTGAAGCGCTACTTCCGGTCAGCATTGCGATATTGTCGCTTTTGGGCTCGGCACGTATACTCTCGAAACTTTTCAAAATCATCGTTCTGGACACAGGAAAACAGAAGGGGTGCAAAGGGAATTGAACATTTTTAAAACATATTTACATCGATATTTTCGTCGCATCAAATTTCTTGACTCACCAAAAGAATCTTCCTCTTTTATTTACGCAAAAATAGCGGAAGCGGATTGCATAATTTTAAACAGAGTAAACAATAAATATCCAACATTTCTAGTCCAGATCTCAGCTATACAACAATATTTTGAGGAAAGGTAATAAAAGTCTTATTATGTAATAAAATATGAATCAGATTTATTCCGTAACATCAATAAACATGTCTTTGCGCATTTATAACTTGTTACATTGATAGATTTCATATAAAGAATAGATACTGGAAGAAAATAGGATCATATATACAGGATAATACCTGTACGTATATATATATATATATACATACATACTCATATTATTGTGTACAAATAAAAAATGTGCGTTCTGAAAATGATTAAGTGGAAAGGTGAAGAAAGACTGTTCATACGCTAGGACTTAGTGCAAGGGATGACCAAATTTTCATTTTAAAATAACAAGTCATTTGCCTGAGCTTAATTATATGAAAATATTTCCCCAATTATATGGACTATTATTTTTTACTGAAGCCTAAATTACACCTTTTACAAGTCATAACTGTTACTCTCTAACTCGAAAAAATACTCGAGTGTTTATAGATAAATAAATCAGTTAGAATGTATGTACGTATATATATATATACACACACAAACCCATTTGTATATGTTTATATATATATATATATATATATATATATATATATATATATACACACACATACAAATGGGTTCGTGTGTGTATTCAGAGGAATAAAGCAATGACAATCTTTCAATAGCCACGCCAAAAAAATATGTCGAAACGACTGGTAACTAGTGAATGAAAGATATGTCGAACATATTCATGGATGTTGCAAAAGCTTAACTCAGAAGAGTATTACGTTTAAGATATGCAAATAATTAATTGAAAATTGCCAATAATTTATAATTAAAATAAAATCCGCAAAAACAACAATTCTGACGAAATAACAATTAGAAATGGTAAGCAGATGGATAATAATTTATCACTAATGATTTCGCTTTCTGCCACCTATTGGCCTAAAACAAAATTAAAAAGGACGAAACATTGTTGGCAATGAACCCTTAAATTTTTAACAGCTAATGACGAGCAGAGAACCTAGCAATTTGAAAAATACATTCAAAGTGCATTTATTAGTTTTTAGAGATAGCCTTCCATATTTCATTGTCATAGTAATTATTAATATTAAAATGTTTACTATGAAAAATTCCATTAATATGGTACTCTTATTTAAAAAGTGCGAGAGAAAATTGGACCGAAATTACATACAGATTTATACATATAAAGAGCTAAAGTGAAGGTATTGGTTCTTTTAATGCTTTGCAAAAACTAATTGAACACTACTCAATAATATAATACCGATTCACAAGATTATATTAGTAAGACTAAATCACAATTGCATAAAATTCTAAATCAACGAAACAACTTAACGGAACTCTAGATGAAGTAAAAATAAACATTCGTTAAAGCTGAACTTTGAAAATTGACAGTCAACTATAAATAGCTAACCTGTCGCTATCACATTAACACTTCGTCCTCTTCCTCACTTTGCTCTATCTCTCTCTGCTCCCAGAGATCCCCACCTAATAAAGTGGTTCACTATCTCACCAGGCATAAGTAAATGACTTAGCTGCATGTTACTCACGGGTAGAGCAAGCAGGCAATTCCGTGATCACCGAAACAAATGTTCGATAATATATCTCCGCGCACGACGTAAAGTCACTGGTAACTATACTCTAACACCAAACCCGTAGACATAGGGTTGGGGTCATTCAGTCGGCACACTTTAATCGATGACTCGTTTGTTGGTGTGATATGGTTGACCGAAGGAACATTAAACCTTTCATGCCGAAGTAAGCGGGACATTGATAACTATATGAGTCTGGATTCTGCCTGATGATTTTACTATCTTGTGCGCATTGCGAGCGATACGATAGTTATGGGTTTGGAGAAAAGTGAATATGCACCCAATTAGCGATATTGTTACGATGTTTCCGGGTGATTAATTACTTAAGGTATTGCTAGGCTATTTGAAAGTATGCGAGTTAAAATTTGGCTCATTAAAAACGTTTGGAACTCGATATGGAAGCCTGCAGAGTTCGGCAACACCTCTTCCACCGCTATCTTCTGAGCCACTGAGTGTTTTAAACCCTCATGCTTCGGATTCTGGCTGTTTAAGGTCTTGTTCAATCTGTTCTGGAGTTCTAAGGTCAATCGCGAACTTCTTGAATGATATCCTCTTCTTAGTCTGTCCGCCTGGACATCCCGAATTTTTGTCTTTGTCTTCGTCTTCCTCCTTAAGAAGTTTCGAGAACTCTTGGAAAGCGGCTGCAAGAACGTATGTCAACCGCCGCGCTGAGTTCCTCGAGTCGCAAACAAAACCATGACACTGGAACGGATGTTGCATGTTCTGTCAGCAAAGAGAGAGAGAGAGAGATACATTATTAGCAGCCTTGGTAAATTAACACTTCAACTGTCATTAAACAAAGAGTTAACGGTCAATTAATGAGTTATCGAGTTCTTAAATAATATATAGAGGCTACATACAACTGCGTAAATTTTAACCTAAGACCTAGATTTAGTTTTCAGCCAACCATGGGTTTTTACTTTGGCAAATGAAATATTAAATAAAAATTTCCATTTTAACAAAATTTACTTTCCTTATTCCTAGATTAGAGAACTCCTTTAGGAAGTATTTCGATGAAGACGTCTCCTAAATCCCATTGTCTTTTTGATGCATAAATGTATCATGCGGGCCAAAAAAGGTTTACATTTATTTCACGACGATTGATAGGTTAAATGGAGTATAATTTTGAATTTGAAAATTTATATTTAGTTTTTTAAAATGTAGCATTATCGCATTATTAAAACAATATTTAGCCATGCAAAAATTTGATAAGAGGATGCAGCTGTGTGTGTCAATAAAGAAAGTAGAACTAAAATCTTCTTTTTGGAGGTTTACTTGTAAGTAGTAACTTATAAGAACACATTAAGTTCCGTAAAGTGAATTCTTCTAAGACTAAGGTAGCATTTATCAATAATCAAATACATTCAGAACTATATAAAAGGTGTCTTTACCACTACCCACGTAATGATTTGTTTATAAACATTAGATTCATCATTAAATCTGCTCCTTAAACTTCAGGATTTAATTATATGACTGTCAATCAATTTGTTTTGAGTAACTTTTATCTCGTGAAAAGCCGAAGCAGTAAAACGTAAGATGTTTCTACCATTTTTCTCATTATCATTTATTTTTTTCTCCATTAGTTTTCCCTGCACCTGCTATTATACCAATTAAAGATTCATTTTAAAACCCTGTTATGCAATACTTGTAAAAACCGCACCTCCATGTCGCGGTTGTCTTATTGTAAGTACTTGCAGATTTTATGTCAGGGGAACTCTAAATACGTTACCTAAGACACAAATTGAAATAATCCGAGATGCTCTTAACACAATGAATATCTTTTTAGCTGATAAGTATTAAGTGAAGAGTCCTCACTTTTCCATGCATAATTCAAATTCGAAAAGGTAACGGAAATTTTACCAGAAATTTGTGGCAGAGAATTTTTACGATCACGTTATACTGCCTTCTAGGATCAGATTCAAATACACATGAGCCATTGGTGAGAAACGAATCTCGTTGCTTATATCAGAAGCTCTAGGCGAACAGTTTTATTGCACATCGCTTGGGCCATAAAAATCTAATTTGCAGAACAAAAACCTGAATATAACGTATTTTATTTATTTTGAAACAAGCTAATGTTAGAAATAAAAATAGAAATAAAAATATAGATTTGTAATGAAATCAGCGAGTAATCTGGTAAATAAAGCACTCGATTTAAATCTCAGTTTCGAAGAAAAGAAACTTACTGAGAAACAGGGTGTTTTCTAGTGAATGAGGAAGCCAATCAGAATTCAGGTTCTCCCTTGTACCTTCCCTCCCCTTGCAGATATGGTCCAATCAGATTTGGAATGCTGTTTCAAATCCACAAAAATATTGAAATAAATGTTGGATGAATGAATATTTATTTTTTCCCCTTAACAATGCCAATGAACTCACCCACTTTGACGTAGAAGTAGGGCCGGGCCGTGTGATCGTGGTCCAAGCCAGTTTTTTAAATTGAAAAATAGGTTCAGCTTTCTCCATATTCAAGGATTTGTGTCGACAATATTTTTTTGAATAAAAAACGGCTCTTTATAAAAGTATTTTTTCTACATAATAAAATATTGTTCTACAATTTCTGGAATCGTTCTCAATGTATAACCATTTCCTCATTTGAAAACAAAACAATTTACTTTTACATAACCTCTTGTGTCTTCAGATTTTTGAGAGACGATGCAATTTTAGTTAAATTATATAACAATTGGGAACTAATACAATTATGACAAAAAGTTTCCTAAATGTTTAGCAAAATCTATGAAGAGGTTTTGTGCTCTTTAAAATCCCCTTTTTACCTCGTAGGATGCAGAAAGGACATCTATCAAGTGGAACTCAACTTAGTATAATAATTTCGCCTACTGAATGGATGTAAATATTTTCACCTTACCCTCAAAACACTTAATTAAGTAGCCGAACGAGGCTTAGTGAAAGTGATTGTTTAATATAAAAAGTAAAAATTATACCAGTCAGAACTCTGAAGTCTCCGGTACTTGAATAATTGAATAAGAACCTACTTTTTCACTCTACATTAATTTTTGTAAGCCTAGTTGCAATAATTAGATGAGCTGAAAGCTGAGAAACTAAAATACAGAAAGGAAAATCTGTTCGTGGTTTCATTCCCTGATCTTTAATGTTCTTCATTGAGAAGGAAATTAATGATATCATGGGAGAATATGAAAGGTGGCGAATGTGACAAGGTTGTTTATATTAATAAATAATTTATATGGATAAAGTATAAGCATGCTACTCTTTCGGGAGAACAGCAATTATGGCAGTCAAGGACGAAGGCCATGACGGGTATGTATAGAGAAGGGGATAGCACAATCAAGTTAAACAAGAGTAAACAAGGAATTGGTCTGCAGTAAAAGTAAGGAAGATATCTTTCAAATAAGGCGAATAAAAAGCACACTAAGACAAGTAGAATTTTGCCATTCAGAGAGATGAACACTAGCGATGGAAAATTCAAGTGGGGTGTAGTAAGCAGAGTAGGGAATGAGAAGAAAGCTTGCTATCCGAAGAAACGACTTGTTACGGCCAACAGTTCCAGTCTACACATAAGGGAGTAGCTAATTAAGACTTATATATGGAGTTTACTTTTCTACGTTTGTGAGACAAGGACGATTGGAGTAGTACCCAACAAGAGATCAGAAGAGATATAAATGTGGTACTGCAGACGAATGATGAAAGGAAAACTGATAATCAGAGTATCAAACGAAGAAGCAAGTTAAGGAGCCCGAGAGGAGATCAGCTTATGGAGGTACCTTACAGTAACGGCTTACGGTACAGTAATTAAAAGGAGGAGGGATACTAAAAGATAATTGGTTAGACTCCCCTGAGGCACGATAGGTAAAACACAAAAATTAAAGAAAGCATAGAGGGGGAGGATTACGCAGGGACGCGATAAGTAAATTTCGAGAAATAAGCAATGGAAGACGAAGAAGAAAAGACCTGCGAAGAAATGAAGAGATGGGTGGGTGCAAGGATACCTAGCGGCTACAAAGTAATCCTCGGAAAGATAACACGCGATGAAAATGATCGACACATCTTTTGGGAAAACCGAGGTTTTCTTTATCATATTCTTGATGAAATACGCATACTTTAGAGTATTTACCTCTGATGCGACACTCAAGGCACATAATAAGAAAATTTGAAGTGGCGAAAGAGATAAAATGCGGATTACCTGAAGAAAGCGATGTTTACAAATTCAAAACTAAAAGCCAAATTCCATGTTTTATTGAATCAATATTTATGATATAGCAAATTAGGTTCATTTCTAATATTGACAAATGAAGATGCAATAAAATTGTCACGCAAAACAATGGCGGGGGGAACTCCCGCGGCAAATAGAATTTCTTTTATTCTTTATTACGAAATTACGATTTTGGTCAGCAGCAATAACACACGACGTGCCCGCATGCACTGAAGCCACAAGCCGCTCATGTGTATTCGAGAAGAGTAAACCGAGATTTGTCAATTTAAAGAACCCCGGACATCAGTGCCCCCATCAAACCATGGCGTTAGAAACGAGTATCACGGATTAGCGCACTGCCCACTCCCACCCGCCGCGCAAACTTTCAAATCTCGTGCGGGCGGAAACGGGGGAAGGAGGCGCGCATCGGAGGAAAACAGTTGACTCACCTGACCCGCGCCGATGATTTGCTCCGACTCCCTCACGATGATCATGCTGAACACCCTCGTGTATACCAGGTCCTGCACCCCGTACGAGATGGTCTCTATGGGATGGAACACGGTCACTTCCGTCTGCCTCTTCTTCTTGTCGCCACTCACGGCGGCAGACGGATTTGTCCCCGTCAGCTTCACGCCGTCCGTCGATACGGTGAGCTTCACGAGGGGCAGGACCAGTGGTGGCTGTCCCTTGCTTCCCTTGGCAGCCGCGACCATCGAGTCCACCGGCCGCCTCGTGTGCTTTATCCCCCACAACCCCCTCGCGTCCCTCTTGCCCAAGTATTTCACCACGAACGTTTGAGGGAGTTGGTTGAGGGTCGGGTCCGCGGCCGGCGTCTTGCCCCCTTCCCTCGCCTTGTGGCCCGACATGGTGCGCAGCAACCGACCTACCGACTTCCCTCTCGTGCTCCCAATGCTCTCGGAATCGGAGCAGTCCTCCCGTGCACCTGTATCACCTGTCGCCGCGGTAGGCGAGCCGCCGGTGGGACCTGCTTCCGGTGGCGGAGGGGACGATTCGCCGGACTTCCGCTCCGACGACGAACTCCCCTCGTTCTGCTCCTCCTCCCTGTCCCCTCCCTCCTCTCCCCCTTTCTCCTCCTCGCCGTCCCTCTTCCCTCCTTTCTCCGCCATTTCCAACACGGCCGTGGACCGCTGCACGAAGCCGAAATCATCCGTGCCCTCCTCCATGCTGCGAGCGGCGCTCACGAGGGGAGTTTAAAAAAAAAGTTGTGGGTTGGAGGGGGGGGGAGTCTGGGTTGAAAAAACGGTTGCCCCTTTTGTGTGCGTGGGTGCAGTGGAGGGGGCGGAGGGGTTTAAGTTGAGCTCTTCAGTCCCGGGGCACGTTGGGCGGGGCGGGGATGGGGGAGGAAAGCGTCCGTCCGTTGTTGGGCAGGTACGAGTTCGCTCGGAAAGGAAAAAAAAATACGAAATCCTACTCGACGACCGTTTGCAGCGCCTCCGTGGCAGAACTCGGATCCACTCAGAAGGTCAGGTGGTCGTGTGGGAGTCTGCGTGGCCGTTGAGTCGCATCGGGAGTCAATGGCGCTTACTACATCCCTGCTCTCTGCAGGAACTCGGTGGGAGATGAGTGGTGTCCGATATGGCTCTGCGATCCCTCCAAGTGTACGCGACAGATTTATTCGTCGAGAGGAGAATCTCGAGACTGATGCTCACCAGAGCGTTCTGGCGACTTTATCTGCGTCGACTGAGGTGGCAGTTGGCGATAGTGGTGAAGACGAGCGATAATGACGTCCTCGCCGTCAATGCGTGCGCTCTTCAATTTTATCTTTCTCATGCCTCGTTGCGTTTTTGCCCGACCAGTTTAGCGATGCCTCAAATGTCGTCTTGAACGTTCGAATGAACAAATTAAGGATATGTGTAATTTATAATGGTCTGACCTCACCTCGAATAAACATCGAACATACGACCCTGCGTAAATAGATGTGTTTTCGAAAGTAAATGATTCACAAAAAAGTTGCCCGTTGCATTAATGATCGGTATGAACAGGCAGCGAACACACTATCCCCAACCTCACACAATTCGTGACCACAACAGCAGGATTCATCACGCACGGAAATTTGAACTTCCAGGAATTAAACTGGAATGGAAGCAATCACCAATTTCTGTAATAGCCAATGCCATAATAACTAACGTTTTGCACGCGCCCCCGTGGTTGCATACAGAGCAGGAGGTCGGTGGGCACGTAGGAAGCTTCACATTATTACTGGATATCCATTGTTCGAAACCTCTGAAAAATCGATGAATACATTCAAGACAGACTATGAAATATTTTTAAAAAAAGGAGTTTCTCGCGGACAAAGAGGGATACATTTTAGCCATGCAAAAAATTTGTAAGTTAAACAAGCTAAGTAGACTTCCGAACAGAGCAATGTAAGGAATCCTTTTTCTTATGCTCTTTTTTAACAATCGCCAAATAAAATAATGTCTGGTAAACAAACACTCCCCACCGCACGTTCTAATGGTGCTTTAGGGACGTAGATGTAGGATTTTAGAGATTTCAAGCGGCTTAAAAAAAACATAAAATAACACCAAAGAGACTGAATATCATTATTTGTGCAAACAAATGAGTTTAGCCTGGTTTGTAAAGTACACGATTGCTATTTCAAAAGCCGCAGGATGCGGCCCACTTTGTTTCTGGGTGCTTCGAAAAATTTTTAAGGTCACAGGAGCCCTATAACAAAAATTGTCTCAGAGAAAATTAACTTTAAGTTTTTTCAAGAACCCTAATGGTACCTTGGCCGCGAGAATTTACCACCAGCCCCAATTACGTATTGAATATCTACTTAGGAAATTATGTTAATTTATTACTCAGCCACAAATGATGACTATCTCTTCGTTATGAATGGAGAAGGAGGTTATACAAATTTTATTTCCAATAATTTAATCTTGACAAGGTAGTATCATTGTATATAGAGGAATTCGGCCCTAATTTGGGGCGTGGCATGAATCACATAAATAAAAGAGAACTTATATGGCAAAGGCAAGGTGATGAAAATGGTAATGAGAATATATGGAAAAAGTTATCTGCAAATACTTATCCAACCTATTCAAAATGTAAAACAGCTATCAAGCAACCAAAAATGTAAAACCAGATCAAATTCTTCAAAATAAAATAAGAAAATTACTGTCTGAATCAATGGAAAATGCGTGAGGATGGATAGAATACGCATTTAAGCATCATTTAACCACTGAATGCTCCTGTGCGTTAAGAGTCATAATTATTAGATCGCAAACGATGAATAGCGGCTACTTAATTAGGGCAGTGGGGTGAGGCAGTCGGAGCAAGTATAAACAATCGTAAGGTCATAAGAGTAATGAGAACGTTATCATGAAGGAATATAAAGTATGATCAGATTCGTTAGCTCAATGGATTCCGAAAAGGCGTTCGACAGAGTTGGCGAGCATTGAAAAATGCAAGAGTAGACGGGAGAGATAAGCTTCTTATTTGAAATCACAACATGAATGAGACTTCATCAGTAGGGGTAGCGGATGGAGCAGTGGAATGTGTGGTGATAGGGATGGGACGAGGGTGTCAGTTTTATTTAAGATACCGAAGAGAGAGACTTCAGAAGACCTAGGATTAATCATAAGACCAGAATAAAGAGGTGCGGGGGTATTAAAACTACAAATAATTCGTCATTTCATGAAAATGACCGAGGAATCGTTGTAAATCGTGGTCATTCTATATGAAACGTTTTATTGGATCAATATCGAAGGAAAGAAGATAAATTATAATTATAGAACATTAATAAGATCTACATCTACATAATACCCCGCAAGCCGCCGAAAGGGCGTGTGGCGGGGAGTGTCATGCTACCACCCGTGAAAAGGAACAAAACCACATGCAAAATCAACACATACATGCAAAACTATACCCACCGTGGCGTATACGTTATTCTCGAAAGACAAGATTCTCGAAAAAGGCTAAGCAATCTATCAATACTGGAGTGATAGAAAGGAGTAAATTTAAGTATCTGGGAACTACTTTTGATCAATGTATACAGAAGTATTAGTACGTGAAAAATTTGAGTAAAAGAACCTTTTCACATTTTAAGAACCGTGATTACCTTTATTACGCGTCGAGTGTTTGAGACCCTTATCAGGAGGAGCTAATTTTTAAAATAAGCAGGGTACACAGAATAGTCTCCCGTTTCATGTAAATTCGGTATGAACGAAAAGAAAACGTCATTTCATTATTGAATAGCCTAGATTTTGGGCCAATGGAAGCACAAAGGTTAAATGCAAGGCTGGAACAATTAGATGAATTCAGATCGTTTAGAATTCAACGGAAACACAAAGGATTTAATCCTGACTTCTCATTACCTATCTAGACGGGATCACCAGAAGAATTAAGAGATATTTACGGCCGAATTTACGTAATTCACGTACGTAAAGTCGAATTTCTAGAAAAATATTTTACGGAATGCAAATAACCACCAAATACTCTGATTATTATTAGTGAGGAAACTGCAAAACGTTCTACTGGCGTTTTACATGCTAATGCAGGTAATTACTAGACAGTAGAGAACTACTTGCCACCGGCAACATCTCGGCAAAATATTAAAGCAAAGGAAAATAGCGAAAACATTACTCGTAAATTTTCTAGATTCTTTAAATGGGACCCCACTTATGATCGTCGACATAGATCACATAGGTACATCATAATTAAGTGCAGCTCCTAACCAAGCATTAAAACGACTGAGTAGGTTTGAAGATCCTCAAATTGAATTTTAATTTTTTGAAAGTATGCTAGATACATGTCAAGGTTACATCATTAGTACTTACATTCTCACAAAAATGAGCTGTTGACTGTCCATGAACTTGGAAAGCGCATAACGAAGTCCAATGGGACTAGTTAAATTAAAGTAGAATTTCAAACTTGATACTATCACGATTAGTAGCGCTGATTCCACAACTTAATTATACGTACTGAGTATAAGGATTATTTATACATATAAATACATACATACAATTATACCCATTTCTATCTTTAATCAAAATAACTCTCTATGACTTAATTCCCTTAAATTGTCAGACTTTTGTGTGGCATGGAATAATTTGAATTTTCGACACACATACAAAGGTATTGTTCAACTCAACGCTTCAACATTTGTAGTAGTAAAATGTTTCAGGTCAATTCGTGATTTTGTTTCCCATCGTATTAAGTAGTATTGTCCTGGCCGCTTATGTGCTCTTGGATTTTAAATTTCTTGTATTGTAAAACAAAAAAGGATTTAATCCTTTTACGAACTGATTTGTTAGTTTCCACCTTTTGAAATAAAATAACCGCTCACATTTGAGAGGTAAATTAACTTCCAATTAATCAGAGTTGTTTCTTCTCGTAATTAAGTTTTGAGAGACGACCGAGAGAGAAAGTTTCCTCGGCACCGTTTGAGCCGACGTGGGAGGTCCCCCTGGCGCCCGGCCACTGCCCCTCAGGGGTCTCCACGAAGCGAAGGGTATTCGGTTACGAATGACCTGAGTGTAGGGTATCCTAGGGTGAACCTCCATTGGTTGGCAATAAGAAACCATCAATCTCAGAGCTGGACCCCTTCCCCGGTAGAGTATCCCAAGGAGCATATTATTCTGGAAAGGGGAATTCTTTCCTCGGCGATTATAGTAATTAGAATGATTTTCAACATCCCGATGCACTGTCCAGTAATGCATTTCACATCGAGCGGGGCGGAGTCGTTTAGTGAAATTAGGGTTCGTTCGAAAGAAAAATGTTATCTCCATATCTATTTTGAGATGTCGGGGAGGCTCGCATGGGATGGAAGCCAAAGCGGTGAAGAATTGAAGACTCGTCTATCTCTCTCTCCCCCCCCCCTCCCGTCTTTGCGGGGATGCAGGAAAGAATGGTGCGTCGTTTGGCTTGGGATTAACGCCCTCTCCGGCCAGGGGACGGACGATCGGAGGGGGCCAGGGGGTGATGGCCAGCGGGGACAAAGGCGAGCAGGGCGCGAGGAAACGGTCGAGACAGGTGGTGGGGGACGAATGGGAGGAGGGTGCAGGGGGCGTGAGCGGGGCGTGGCGGTGGGGGTAACGTTATTTGGACGGTTGGGCTGCGAGAGAGGGCGAATCCACTCTCGCAGAGGGCAGGTGTACCTTTGGGCGGGTGGTTGAGGGTCTCGGAAGGGACGGAGAGTAGGGGGAAGGGTTGTGCATTTCGAAGTGCCGACTGAGGAAACGGTGAGAGAGTCTCTCCCCAATATACAACACACGTTCGACGTTTGATGTTGCTAATTTTGCTTCCAATATTTTTTCACTGCCAATCGGAATAACAAACCACTTTGGGTGTAGAACTAGTGTCGGGAATAATTCCTCAAATCTTCGACATGGTGCCCAGACGAACGTCAAATGGTTCCGATTTTTCATTCATTTCCGATATTTTCTATTCCATTCGTGGCCGGACGTTTAATTCCTGCAATATAGTCATAGAACAACCGATTCATTGATTTTCTATTCGCCTCAAAACAACAATCAATTACTCGAGCACCCATATTTTGAATCTCCTGCAGAAAAATTACAGTCGTGTGTTGAGATCCACCTGCACTGTATAAGGCACACTGATCCTTATCATCTGACCCACATAAGCAGCTCGTGGGAAAAACGCCCACCGGGAAAACCTCAATGGTCAGAGCCCTATCTCATGCATGTTTGTTTTTTTCTCAAAGATGATTTCCTTCGATGATCTGTCTACACGTTGTCGAAGCCGTAAAGTAATTCGACCCCATCACTGTTACTGTTTAGGGGTCGATATTTATAGATAAAAATGCACATTGGCATAATGCACGAACGAATGTTAAAAACTTTCACCTGAAAAAAACATCACGACCTAAGCTTTCACAAACTACATCACCTTCAGGTGATATGCATATATTGCATCAAATCGTAGGTAGAAATATATTTATTTCAGGTGGATAATTGCAATATTTGTTTGACAATTATGTTCAAATTTCTCCATATTAAGCCTAGGTTTTCGCAAATAGAACAATGTCAGCTGAAAAAATAACAAAAGATAGATTTTATTATTAACATGAAAATAATGTGACTTTTAATTCAATAATCCATATGGAATGCTGAAATTATGATATTTATGACTGATAAATACACCTGTTGATGAAACAGCTGCTGGAAAACTCAATGCACTATCTCGATAACCTGTTAAAAGTTGAGAATATGCTTCTTTCTCCAATACTTCTGTAAAATTTAGTCTTAATGGGCAGTAATTAAATGTCGGTATGACTTCAGTTCAGTTCTACATCTAGCTTCTATCAATGAAAAAAAACATGCAATTACCGAGGGACAATTTAGTTCGAATGTGGAATGGTTACTGGCAGAACTCGTGCCTAGGAATTTTCTGGAGGATAATTTCACATTAAAACAGGCATACTACTAGCTATGATACTTAAATCTAGGGGTTATGACATCTAAGAGCTATGATACTTGCATTAATATATTTTCTCTAAAGCAAAACCTTAGGATTTTTATTCACCCTGAATTTGCATGCTGACAAAGTGTTTTGAAAACAAGTTTAATTTTATGAGGGATGATTTTTTTATGGGTGAGTGATTCTGTAATTGTGCTGAAGCAAATAACTGATGAAACTTACGCTGGAGCTAAATTTACCGTTGTCACTTCCTTTTTTATATTAGTCACATGTAGAAAACATTAAAATGAAAATACGGTGAATTTGGGTCTAAAAACCTTCAATACGATTTCATTGGTAAGTAAAATTTGTTCTGCAATTATAATCACGGTATTTCATTGATTAACTACGGCACATTTTTCCGTACAACCTATTTATCGAGTAACCAAAACTATAGATATGTCTGAAAATATTTAGACATGCGTGTTGTTTGGTTATACAGAAGTAGCCATGTTATAAGTTAGTTTTGTATAGCATTTCCTCCACGACCATATGATAACTTATTTAATTAAAGGAGTGCTCTAGTCATGTGTCCGAGAAACCAAACTCCACTCGCCGTGGAGTTTGTACAAGATAACGTCAAAACGGAGAAATTCTGGATGACGACAAAAAAAGAAAAGATAAGGATTGGAGTTCAATTGATAGCGATATGAGGACAAACGCAGATAACAAAAAAAATAATATCACGAAATATTATGAAACACCTTCACTTTAAGGTGCATTGGAAGGAGAACGAAATAGCTCCCATCAAGAAATCCAGTGTATCGAAAGTGTCACATACTATATGCATCTTTTTTTCTTTGCCAAATACGGTTTAATATGGGCCTTGAACATGTTGGACCAAAATATAAAAATGGAATCTATGTAGATTGGTGCTTAGATTAAGATGCTAGGTACACTGTTTATTAATATGATATTCAATTAATTTCAAAAAGTAGATTTTTGGGAAGTCATTTTCTTCATTTTTGTTTAATTTATGGCCTCGGAGAGGAGTTATTTATAAAAGAGTAATTTATTTTTGATCTTTAAATGTTCAGACTTCGTCAGCGCAAATTCACCCTCGTAAAATAAAATAGAGCATTTAAGGCTTAAACTAATTACTGACAAGATGGAGAATGGTGTCGCTTTACGGAAGGAACGTTACGTTTTAATTCCACTCTGGAAGGGCTTTGAAGTCACGTACTATAGATGCGTATGTAAGACCACCATGTTCACGAGATTTTACGGTCACCGGAGATTCACAGAGAAGTAAATCTATTTGCCTCCGGGCTCTTTAGTGTAGATGTAACCAAAATAATTTATTACGTGGGAACATAACTACAACTCTTACCAGTTGCTTTAACGCTAAAATTAAATAAATGGGTAAAATTCATCCAAAAGCCTTCATACACCTTAATATATGCAGACTTTGAAAAATTCAAACACTTGTGATCTTGATCCTAACACAAGGTCATGTGACTGTAATAACTGCTGCTGAGAACGGCCACGGAGTGGTTTTTAACCACGTATTTCAACTCCATATAATGCTTTCTGTACGCCTTCTGAAGTCGCAATAACCCCGGAGATTATTCACTAATCGTAACTCTTGGACGGATGAGATGGTAAGAATGGTTTTATTTAAACGTCATTGATTACGACAGCCATTAATAGAAATCGTAGTTAACTATATTTTCATATTTAGTATGTAGTATAAATAACTTGTGCGGACAATTTTGCTTAGATATACAATCAGTAAATGTTTTATGAAGAATATGACATTCCCAGCTGAGAAACATACGAGGTTTGTCCAATAAATACGCGAACTGAGGCCATAAAAACTTTCTTATGCAAAACTTATTCTACATCGATTTTTTACCCTTCAAAGTACTCTCCATTCGTTGCTATGCACTTATTCCATCTTGTTTTTCACTTTTTAAAACACCCTTGGAAGTCCTCGGCGGTTAGGCTTTTTAGTTGTCTTGTCATTTCTTGCTTTATTGTGTCCACATCTGCCAAGTGATGTCCCCTCATCACATTTTTGCATTTTGGGAATAGGAAAAGTCTCAGGGGGCGATATCTGGCGAATAAGGAGGATGATCAAGGATGGTGATTGAATATTTTGCCAGAAACGAGCAATCAATGCTGAATTATAAAAAAACGCAGGTTCATTGTTGTGGTGAAGGATCCATCCATTATGTTCGGTTAAAATAGTGTGCACTGTTGGTTTTCCTAAATTCAGTTCATCAGCTATCATTCGGAAAGTTTTTCGTCGAGCAATAAGTACAAGGGACAGCACACGATCAATGTTGTCGTCAACACAGGTCGTTGTGGGTCGTCCCGGCCTTACATCATCTGTGGCGTCTTGCCGGTCATCATTAAAATGCTTAATCCACTTGAAAACGGATGTTTTCTTCAGAGCATTATCACCGTAAACAGCCGTCAACATTTCAGTAATTTCATGATAACTTTTACCGGACTTCACCAAAAAATTGATGCTGATTCGTTGTTCCGTGATGTCAATAATATCCATTTTCTACAAACAGTAAAAACATGGAACAAAGAAACTAACATAATTGGCACCATACGCACAGCTCGACGATCCGCCAAGCACAAACGGCTCATTGGGTCTCCGGCAACTAGCGCCACTAGTGGGGCGGGGTTATAGTCCGCGTCATGACCGGCAGATTGCTGCACCAGTTCGCGTATTTATTGTACAGACTACACATATTGCGAAGAAGCTATTAGCCAGACATGACTAATACTCGTAGTGCGTCCATAAATTGGCATTGGAAGTCTTAAAAAAATAGATAAATTCTAGCACTTAATTCGAAGCTAGCAATTCCAATAGCCCCTGTTCTTGCAAAATTCAGCGGCCCGATTAGGCTTATAACTAATACTTCATTCTTTTGGGAACTACTAAAAATGTCGAAAGTCGTTAAAAGCTTGATTCTTATCTTCAGTGATTATCATTGGACACATTACATATTCATGAACTTTCCAAAACAAAGTGCTTTTTCCCTAATTTCGTTGCTCTTTTCAGTCTGTCTTAAGCCATTTCCGCCCATTGCTGCGTTCTTGCGCCACTTTATAAAAATAAGTGTAATAAACGGCCTATTCCCAGCAACAATAAAAACTCTTTATTCTTAATAACTTTAGGATATAGATTGTTTTAAATTTATTTTATCATAAATATATTTGCATCAATTTTGATAATTTTCATATTTTTTAATATGCCACACAAAACCTTCTTTTATATTTTGTTTTTAAGCATAATTATAATTTCCTATTGGTATTTGCAAATGAATTGTTCTATTAATGGGTACTAGCCTGGTTATATGTTTGAATACACAAAGACGGTAGTTCTCTTTCGCTCCGCGGGCTTGAATTATGAACTCTACTCACGATATCCAATTCCTATCATCGTACAAATATTTAAGTATGTGCACCGTGAAATTCAATATCCAGAGAATTGCAAATATATTCCATGCTTCTCCCAATGAACCCTGATCGAGTTATTTGCACACCTACTTTTTCCGACACTTATTTTTTCATGGGTTACTTATGTAGCAGTGAGAAAACGGTGACGAATAATTTTGCCTCGAGTCCCATTGCAAATTATGTCAGGCTCATTCTATAATAGACCACAAAGCAGACAGATACATTTACGTAACAAAGGTCTCGAGTGAGTGACACACATTTTCTATTCAACTTTCTTTCACTCGCATCACTTCAAATGGCATTTCCACGCTATACGAATGCTTTATTGCATATAATTATTTTTTTAAATATTACAGTGGAGGATAATTTTTTTTAAGTGCCAGCTGCGTATAATTTTCACGCCATAAGCGGTAAAATAAACGTAAATGAATGACATCAATGCAAATATACTAAAAAGTCTCCAATCATGATAAAAATTTCCCTAGATAACGGTTTCGCATCACGAAATATTACCATTAGGACATGTGCACTATTAATCCGATCGCCTGAAATACTGAGTAAGAAGTTGCAAAGCTTTTAAATGGGAAGTAGTCCAAGAGCATTGATTTCTATCAGCTGATTTTTATACGGTATAGAGAATCGGAACACTTAGATAAGCAATGAAAAATGTCCAAATTTGAAAATTTTCACACTCTCCTTTAAATTTGTTTATGGACCGGAACTTAAGAAAAAAAGCGGAAATAGTTATCGTTAGATCGTGAAAGGCCAGCAGAGGGACGGGTAGGCAAATTTAATTGTATTTACAACGTTTTTTATGCCTCCATTTTATAAGCATAGGATTTGTTAATGCTGGGATTAAGTGACATACTACGAGACGTAAATTATTTATGGTCTTAAATGTTTTAATTATTCAGTAGCTGTCGACATTGAGACCCAAATATTATTTCACACACTGAATTATTTCATACATGCGTTCGACCCAGTTCTTGCCATTCCTTCCCATAAATTTCACCTTTGTTTAAAAACATTTTCGTCGCTTTCGTTTTGCACTTGGCTTTCACATTATTATTAAATTTTTTATCCCAAATTTATTGACACTTCCTTGAAAATTAAATGAGTTTGTTGGGTAAATTCTTCTACAATTCTACAAGATAACTTTCGTAAGAAGTTAACAAAATCTATTAGAGATCCTTTTTTTTTATATTTTCCTGCTTATCGATGCGGTATTTTAATAAAAATACGATTATTCATCTTTCATTTGCGTTTGAGTGTGGGGAACTTGGAGTTTTCATATTGTATACTCCAAATGAGTATGATTATTTCAGCCAATTACCTATCAACATTTATTCATCGCGTAAATAATTTAAAATATGACTTCATATAAAAAATTGTACAAATTCCTCGAATTGTGCGAATCAACATAACATTATAAATGGGCTTTGAACTCCTTCAGCTCCTTAAGTAGAAGCCAGAGATGTAAACCTGGAAATCGATATTCGCATGCATTTGAATTTTACAAACACGCGTGATCTCATGGCATGTATCCGTATTAAAGCTGCACATAGAAACCTATTAACGTCTTGTTTCTTTGGAAGAAAAACACTTTTTCCTCCACATAATATCAGCATTGTTTTGTTACAGTGAATAATTACGTATTTTATGTCACGTTTACACATGAAAAACCCTCTTGTGGTACAATAAGGGAACTTTTATGAGAACCATCAGCGGCAGAGCGTCGTCAGAACCGCAGTCGACGGAATATCCTTTTTGAGGAAAATAATAGTTCTTCCTATGATAACTTTCTCGTACTCCACAACTTGAAGCGTCGGTGAGCTCGCTTAAACGGATGGACCAAGGGGAGATTCCCATGGCGGAGAAATTCGGCTCGCTGATTCACCCCGCCGTCCACCAACGGAAATAGATTCCATGGTTCCCATCAACACCTGCATTTACTGGCGATCGAAATGTTTACCGTGGAATCACGCATGGTTTCCTCCCTCCCTTCCTCCTCCATCACCCCGGCACCCTATGCAGTCATTTGCAATTGGTCGGCGAAACGGTTGCACGGAAGAAAAGGGCGGAAGGGAAGGTCCCCTTCCCTGCAGATGAGGTGTCGGCTCCCCATTCCACTCTTAGCGGACCGGCGAGTCATGGGAGAGGGGCTGACGAGAAAAGGAGTGCCAGAGAGGGGCTGTGCGGCATTGGCGTGTGGGTGTGGGGGCGGAGGGGAGGTGGTGGGGTGGGGCCGCTTGCCGCTAACAATGGAGGAGCGCGTGACGGACCGCTGGGTTGCCTAATGAGAGAGAGGGCGAGGGAGCGGGAGGGAACAGGTGGGGGGAGGAAGAGGGGGACACAGGGAGATCGCCGAAGAATTCGATTAGTCTGACGGGTCGTCAGACGGAAGGAGTGGGACGGAGGGGGGAAGGAAAGGGTCACGGGGAAATTGGAAATCGGCACAACGGTATATTCATTCATCTTTACACCTTTCCTCCCGGAAGGTAGGAACTTCCTTGTAATTTACTTATCTGTAGAGTGCAGCGGCCTGACTGTTTATAATATCTCTGCAAAGAAGCTTTCACGAGAAAGAAGGGTGGGTTCGTTGATAGAGGAAGTTAAGAAGAGGCTCGTTAAAAATGTAATACGGAGCGTGGTTTTGTGCGGCGCGGAAACATGGTCTTTAAAGTAGAGTGATAGGCGTAGATTGGAGGCTTTTGAAATATGGGTGAGGAGAAGGATGGAGAAGGTGAAGTGGACAGAAAGGAAAATAAATGAGGAAGTGCTAGATATGGTGGGGGAGGGGTGAGGATTGTTGGGAGAGACCAAAAGGAGGCAGGAATGATGGATTAAAAGCGTTTTGATTGGCAGTAGGATGTTGAAGACTATGATAGAGGAAAGAGCGTTGAGCATACGAGGAAGGGGAGGGAATAGGATAGGCATGTTAGGTGGTATGAACGGAGGAAGGAATTTTACGGAATTGAAGAGGGACTTACTGTAGTGCCTGATATCAGTTTGTATTTTTGGTTAAAAGAAATCGTATAGGTTGTGTCCATCCAAAACCTACCCTAGCCAGTAGAATAAAAGAATTCTATTCAATTAAATCGTCTGGTGCGCAATTACATAACATATATAATGGGCGATAGGATATAAATAATAGAATGACAATATCAGATTTTATTGCAAATAATCCTCGTCCACAAGTAGGGAAATTGTTTAAGTCAACACTGTATCTACTTATATCATTTAGCATACTGAAATTGAGCCCTTATTTTCTTCCGCAATTTTTCTTACGTTAGTTGTCAAAATCGTTTTCAATGCTAATTACCATTTATTTGAGAATTGAGAAAACAGGCATTTAAAATACATAAACCTCGCTAAGAATCACTCAGAAGCTTAGGAGAAAATGCAAGGAAGAATTATTTTATGCTACACCTGGTAATAGTGAGGAAAATTAATGGGTTTGACCAGAAGTCTTAGGTTCTCCTAGATCTTTGGTAATTTTCATAATCCCAGCCGAAAAGGGAATTAGTCAACACTATGAGCGCACTATCTAATGATAAATTTAAATACGTACGTGACAAAGGCAGTACTTGCGATTACCACTAAGATGATGGAAAAAGGACAAAGAAATGCTGAGTTACGATTACTTTGGGTTACGGAAAGAGGGAAAGCGCATGGTCCTGTTTTTCTCTTGGATTACGAGAAAGCTTTCGGCAAGTTGTAAACCACAAAGTTAATGAAAACACTGAAAAATGTAGCAGTAAAATGAAGGCACAGATTAGTCACTCGAAACCTCTATTAGGATAGATCCTTGAGGACAGGATTTTGTGGAACTCTTTCAGACAGAAATTCCGCCACTCGTACAGAAATGACTCAATTTGTACTGATTTAGCAACAACGTAGCGGGTTCAGGTGAATAGGTATGGAGAAATAATAGTTTTACATCCTTACTACTGCCATATTCTCTCAATGATCCAGATCACAAGTATGGGCAGCAATCTGGAAAATTTAAGCCTGGGATTTAAGATAAGAGTCTCCGTTTTTTCTTCTTCTTTTTGTAACTTGAAAGATGAGGAATTGATAAGAGAGACATCGGAAGTCTCTGAGGTACCAATAAAAGCTAGCAGGTAACTGATAGAATCAGATTTGCGGGCGGTGCACCTTAGGTTAGCCGACCTGCAGTCATTTTTAAATTAATTACCTTACCAAGAGGAGAAGCACGGAATGGAGAAATATCAAACGGAAAAGAAAGTGATGAGACATTCAAGAAGAATAAGACAAAAATCAAAATTATAGGAAATTGATAGAATCAGTTCGAGGTGTTCACTTATTTGAGAAGTATTTTGGAAAAAAGGAGCATCAAGTAATCAAAATTTAACATGCTCACTCTAGTCATTAAAATTTACCAATGCATGGAAACTTTACAGTGGTATTAATCAGTTGTGGTAGAAACAGTGGCAGAATAATGTACTTGTATTAATTTATTATCTTAGTGCATTAGAAAATAAGTGACTATTAAACTCATCCTTGGGTGCTGTGACACCTCCCGCTAATCACGAGATCACGAGGTCCATGATCATCTTAGGAATGAGGTATATAAGGCGATATATATATATATATATATATATATATATATATATATATATATATCGCCTTATATACCTCATTCCTATATATATATATATACATACATATATATATATATATATATATATATATATATATATATATATGCTTATCTATCTATACATATGCAGTATATATATATATATATATATATATACTGCATATGTATATGTATAGATAGATAAGCATATATATATATATATATATATGTGCTTATATATATATCCACATATATGTCCCGGAGATAGGAAAAAGTGATGCAACGCATATTGATCGGAAGTGGGATGTTGAAATGTGTGATAGAGGAGAGAATGTCAAGCAAACGAGGAAGGGGTAAAAACAGAAATAAGATATTGAAGTGAAATGAAACTATTGGCTTTTTAATTCCACACACTTCATTTAAAAACACGACCGAGGCTTCGAAGTTGAACGTCATCATCGTCACATGATGATGACGTTCCACTTCAAAACCTCGGTCGTGTTTTTAAATAAAGTGTGTGGAATTACAAAGTCAATAATATCATTTCATTTCAATATGATATGCAAATTCGATAAAGTTACGCCGGAGACAATACATTTTTTGTAGAATAGGAATGTTGGACTGAATGAAGGGAAGATGGAAGTATACGGAAATGAAGAGGACCTTGTTGTAGAGTAGGATTTTGGAATGTGTTTTGTTAGGAGGGACAAGATATTTATTTGATAGTTGCGTCCATCCAAACCTGTCTTAACTGCAAGATTACCTATAATTACAGTTATCCCGTGCATCAAATGAACATTAAAGATGGAAAATTTGCTGTAGCTAATTAATCTACTTTCCACCTCAAGAACACGGGTTCGAGTCCCGGAGGAGGGAAAATTTTTCAGTGGTATCCCTGTCCATTTATTTCGTAATGTCGTAATTGGCCTGTCCATTGTCTCCCACAGTAAGAAGTACTAAAATGTACACTTAGGAAACACCTCAAATACTCTTGTATGCTACAGGTTATATGGTTTATTTAAAGGATACATTTATTTTCTATCTTTCTTCATTACATGAAAAAGCAATGTGTCTTCAAAGGCGATGTGCAATAAAAATAATGCACAAGTCTTTTTAAGAAAATTTAAACTAAAAAATGGCTTGAATAAGTTTGATGCTATCATTGCTAGAAAGTATAAATTTTGACGAAAGAAATGAATGGAATGGAAGAAAAGATCAAATTTAATAAGTTGGACCAAAAGCCTTCCAGACATCGCTCACTTGTGCACAAAATCGCTAATTGTGTAGACCATCAATGAAGTAGAGGGAAATTTTTCTGATAAAATTTTTCAAAGGAACAGGGAGGGTGTGTTTTCAATATCTTAATGCCTACAAAGTGTGTATATTGCATATATAGCACTAAAAGACCTTATTCCCTCTTGCATTTGGCATGGGAATCGCTCCGTCGACTACAATGTGTACCGAGATACCATGGGAACACCTTTCCACGAAAAATAATCTTACATCATAAAAAAGATGCTAATTCCGGTTAAATCCGGTTGCGTATTAGCGAAGTTCGGTGACGTCACTTGCATGCTCGCTTCCCGCGCATTGAAGTACTAATTTTGATTCATGTTCCCCGTCGTGGGAAACAAATTCCTTTCCAAAAATAGTCAGGGTAACAATGAGATGAAAATTCCGATAGGAATGTGAAAGACGGCTCAAGGTTGTTGGGTCTACCCGGGAAAGAAAATCTTTTGCTGTTTTTTTTGTTCCAGGTCCATTCCATGCTCTGGACGGACGGAGGTAATTGGCTCTCACCCAAATTAAGCGTGGCAAAACCTAGACGCCATTTCCACTTGGTGCGTGATGAGGCCTAAGCGGCATTTACAGCATGAAGTCTCCTGAACTTTAACGTGGGAGGCTAACTACCGCACACTATTATTCAGTTTTCTTCGTTTGCAAAGTTGCGACGGAGAAGCAAGAAGAGGCGAAGAAACAGGCAATGGCCTGATTCTCCTCTTGCAACAAAAGTTTGATTTATAAACATATTTTTGTTTGTATACCTATCATATTAGAAAAGATACAAGGAAATGCCATTTTTTATTTTTCATTCTTAACACTAGAGCGGCGGGTTTATGATTGGCGGAAAAATCCGGCGAAAACAGTCGTTTTTGTAATCATGCCGTTCTTAAGTGTAAAATAGAGGCAGAATTTAGACAACAGAGATGTGTATGCATGATTTTTTTCTGTTCAAGAAGAGGGTGTGCCACATTCCAACTCCTGCTGAGATGACCCATTGCCTGAACGATGGTGTACAGCATTCTAATACCCACCCCTGGTATAGCGGAGGGGTCTTGGGGACATACGATTTTGTGAAAGCTCTTTGGTGTCATTTTTAAATTATGTTTTGCATGGAAAGCCTGAGTTGATTGAAATGGAAATATTATCGAACAACTAATTCAATTTGGTAGATACCGACATGTATTTACTTATTTTTCTGTCATATGTACCTATTAATGTGCATTGAAAGGTCAGTGCGGTAGGCACGGGATGATTGTCAAGATAAATAAAACAGAGTTGGAGTTGTGTTTTTCAAGAAAGAAAAAGGCTAAGGAGGGAAAAGGCAAATAGAGCGAGTGGAACAGTTTATTTATCTCAGAAGTATTTTGGACCAGAATTGTCAACGTACAATGTACGGCTGTGTCCATCCAAAACCTGTCTTTACCATAAAAATTTTGGAACGCCTCTTAAGAAACTTTTGCAAAACCCGCAATTCTCCGTTAGTTAAGTGAAACTGTGTTTACTATAGCAATCAAGTGCATGCGGTGGAGTGCACCCAAACACCGGTGAGGGGTTCCTTGTTTGTTGATGACCGAGCGATTTTTTTGCCGATTGTCCAAAATCGGAAATGTGGCTAGACAAGTCCGGTTGACTGTGAACAGGTTGGAAGAGTGGTCCAATGCAACTTTTCTTCCTCCATTAAGCTCTCCACTTGACTTTCGTTTTTCCACTGAGAAAACGAAATGTGCGTATTTTTTCCGGGCGCAAGGAAAGGAAATTTTATTCCTCTAGTACCGTATCTGGGTCGACGGAATCTTTCCTCTGAGGAAAGTATCCATTTCCTTGGAATGATTTTCGAATAAAGAATAAATTAGTCTGAACATGTTCGGTTTTTAAGAGATGCTTGTTTTAAAACTTCATACATTATACGTTTCTTAAGCCATTCAACAAGGAATGCTGAAAGTACTACTATGCTCATAATATACGAAACACAAATTCGAGATGGTGCGGGGGCTAACGTACTGGCTTCCCGCCCAGAGGGCCCAGGTTCAAATCCCAGCGGTGTTAAATACTTTTCAGAGATATCTCGATCCCTACTTGAGGTGCTTTGTGGAGGGCACTTTGAGCGAGTACGCCATCCGTCGAATGGGATGTTAAGCTGCGTACCCCTTGGCGCCTTTCGTTAAAAGTAGGCTAATGCCGACACTGGGTTTATCTCCACCCTTAATCCTTTCCTGTCCATCCCCCTTATGGCGCACATGACCTCAGCTGTCGGTCGCCTCCCCTAAATACTACTACTACATATTCGGTTGAAATACTCACAAATTCGGTTGAAATGGGACTATGGCTAATTCATTTATTCGTCTGGGCGATGGTAATTTCTGAAATCTAGACGGTACTCAGATCAGGTCTGCGGTAAGCGATTGGACCTTTTAGAGCCAGTCCGAGTGAGAGAGTGCTTTCAGACTCGGGAAAACCATCCATGCGTACCCGAAGGAACATTCTCATGACCAGCTATGTTGCCAGGATTTATCGATAATCTAGCATCCATTTTTAATGCTAATTTAAATCCTTGTTTAAAAATCTTTCAAACTGATGGACATCGGTACCAAGACATCTTATTGTCGGCTTTCATAATTTTATCGAGACTCTTGTTTCCAGCTTCCAGATGTACCTCCGGCAGATTACTCAGATCAACCACCTTGGAAGATTATACTGCCCGGTACCACACACTGCTTACTTCGACACCCAAAATCCCTTACGACTGCAGCAGAAAACCAGTTGCGATTCTGGTAAATCTTGAATAGGAACTCTGAATTCATCGACGTATACACGGACGGGTCCAAGTTGGATTAAGCCTGTACTAGCACCGTGATATCCTGCTATCATGGAACTGTTAAAGGAAAGATCAGTCCCCTGTACAGTACCTAAACAGTGGAGCTCCTTGCTATTAAGATGGCGCCGTGACATTAAGCACAGTAACCTTTCTTTACTAATTTGCACTGACTCAATGATGATCGGCCATGCATTACCATTCCCCATTCTATCCTGTCGCCCAGGAAATATATTTATTCCTTCTCACTCTCCACCATAAGGGCGTGGCGGTATCCTTTCTGTGGGACTCAGGACACACAGGAATTGCCGGAAGTGAGAAGGCTGATTCAGAGACTAGGGAGGCCCTTAATACTCCTGGTCTAATATCATCGATGGTACCGGCCAAAGATGAGAAAGTGGCGATGAAGAACGTATCATAAAAGCAGTCGAACAACACTTGGTGGTAAGTTACCGGAAACAAGCTTCGCACCGTGAACCTCGTGACTTCAGAGTGGTCATCTTCTATCAAAAGTGAATAGAGGGAGGAGGCCGAGCGGCTGAGAATTGGGTGCTGTGCTCTGATACACTCTCACCTCTTCTCCGAAGATAAGAGATTCCACCTCACTGCGGAGATTGCGACCCACCTCTGACCGTCAGAGACGGTCTCTGACGGTCAGTGGTGGGCCACAATCCCCTAACTGAATGCGAGAATTATCGGACGGCGCGCGGTAGTCTAGACACTAGGTAAAACCTAGTTTCTATGCTAGACCCAAATGTACTTAGCCCAGTAATTATTGCTATTTTGAAGGAATTTAATCTCTTAAGCCTCTTTTAACATATGAATGATAAATCACAAAAATCTTTTCTTGGCTTTAATTTAATTTTATTTGCATATTTATAACACGCTTAATCGCTTCCAGACTCACATATTTCTCATATATATATTGGAATATGAGAGGTGATAAATGGCCTTAGTAGTCGGCGCACCTAAATAAATCCATCTTGGCTACTACTAAAATTTTCTGCCCGCGAAACCTTCGAGGGAAACAAAATGGTGCGCAAGGAAAGAAATTCGCCTCTCCACTCAACCGTGGAAGTGTGAATTGCATTCCCCTTAGAGTTTAGTTTGTTAGGACTCTACCTTATTCATCCTTTAACATACCAAACTTCTTTTGACAACATTGTTCAAAAGGATAGCATACGACGCAAATAAACACTCAAAAAGTATTGATATAGTTTTTATGAGCTAAAGGCAAGATGCAGTCCATTATTATGGGATGTGGTCACGTTCAACTGTTCCACGATTAAACCCTAAACCGAGAGCCCTATGGGACGCAACATCCTTCGAAGTCGAGGAAGGAGTGGTCGCTCCACGTGTGCAAATTCATTATGCTAATCGTATGACCAACTCCCTGCCTTCTATAGGAAAATATTTCATGTGCCTTTCACAACCGAACTTTTCTAAAAAGAGAATTTCCCTAAAATATAAAATTTACTCAACTCTTAAATGCCGAAAAACTCGTTTCCATTTAAAATGGAAGCATATCAGACCGCGAGTTGTGCGACTTGATGTTTTTTTCTTCCCTTATGTCACAGGGTTAGGAAAGTCTTCCACGACTTTGCCTATTAATGACTTACGGGAAAAGGAGTGGAATTGGGAGTGAGTGGGTGTCGGAAGGAGGGGAGACCTGGATTTAAGAGCTCGCTCACACTCTTGTGAAAAAGAGGATGTAGTAATGAGTGAGTCCCTCTCTGTCGGATTGTGAAGAATTTCCTCCCACAGGAACTGCACGGGGGCAAGCACCACACAAGAATCGCTCTCCGAGGAATGGCAGCCGTTGACGCAATCGGCAAACCGAACGCCCGCCTCCCGATCTCTCTGCCTCCCACCTTCCTCCCTTACTTCCAACCTTCCTACCCTCCTTGCGATGTGGTGGGTGCTTCAAACTGGCAAACAATTACAATGAGGGAAACCATTTTGAAAATTATATTGAAATTATCCAAATAATATTAAGTACATGCACATAAATGAAAATGAGAAAAAGTGGGTGCGAAAAATAATAAGAATACGTTAGGTAAAGATTAGATTTACGATATGAATTATCATGAGATATCATTGTTAAATAATTTAACAGACCTTAAAAATAATTTAAAATCTTGTAAGCATTTCATCCCACGGCTTCAATTAAATATTTAATTGTATTTGGCCGTGAGCATCGATGAGACAAAATAAAATGTGAAACAGAGGACCAGTATGAGGTTAATACCTTTGTTTAGTGTTTTCAGTTTCAAGTACTTATGATTTAATTGAAAAAATAAAAGAAACTAATGTAATGACGAAAGTAAAGAAAAATATCGTATATTTCGAGACGATCCTAAATAACTCCATCATAATTCATGTTCAACCAAAACACTAGGCATTTTCCTAAATGTAATACAGTATTATTTACCTGTGAAAATGATGTCTTCATTGTCTTCATGTCAAAAAGATTTTTTATATATCACATCAGATTAAATCTAATGCAATCTAATATGGTAAAATATGTTTTTAAAATAACCGTTTGCTCTTTTTTTCTCCACGATGTGCCTGCATTTTTCATACACGAATTTCAAATATGGAAAATCTTTCACAGAACTCGGAATTAACGCTGCAAGAGAAATTTGCAGATTCGCAATGCTAAATCACTTATATAATATTCCTCATACATTTCCTTCGTCTATATTTTAGAACTGATATTGAAATAAAAATAGTTGTAAATATATGGGATAGCCGGAATCATAGCTTCCGTAACCTCTTAGAATGGCTGTGGTTTTTTATAACTTTAATGGTAACATTGAAAAAACGAACTAAATTAACTTTCGGCTATCGTACAATGGTAGATATGGCGACATTTCACTTACACGTGCAATACATTAATATCCGGTGTCTTAAAAAACTCATCATAAAATAAGAAAAATATTCCTTTTTATTTGTATATCAGAGTATTTTATAATTCAGGAAATAAACCAAGGGAATGAAATGTACTTATTTATTTATTGATTATAATTTATTATTTATTGATTTATATTGATTATATTTATTTGATTATTATTTAGTACACTACAGAAAAGAGCTTAATTTAGCATTAGAGTAGCAATGGGGAGTAATATGGGGAAAAATCGCTAACGCCTGAGTCATATTGTATTATTTCGCTGGAGTAGAAAGAATGGTTCAAGCACATCGTGTATAAAAATAATGAAACTCTCCCCGGAGTAATGATTATCGCGATTCCTTATCTCACTCACGCGCAAAGACTGAACGCAAGAGTGGGTTGACGCGCGCCGAGCGCAGGTGCAGTGCCCTTACTTAGCTCCGACGACAACTTCTTTCCCCCATACATAATTAACACTCGTCTAGATTTCACACGCAAGCAGCCCAAGCAGAAAGTTACTGGCAGGGGTCAGGCCACCATGCAGAGATGGCTGTTGAATCTCTTTGCATACCGACGCTTAGGGGAAAACACGCCAACCGCGCCATTTGTTTACCTTGCTCACCTGGAACCTAATTACATCTCCAAAATCTCTCCTACGTCGTTATCCTTCTCATTTCACTCATCTGCGGTTGCCACATTTCAGATTTGACGCTAATCCTTTCGAATATAATAAGGCATATAATGATTCTAAAAGAGCGTTATTGCTAAGTCATGCCCTGTGGAATTCCAGCACGAATAATAAATTATTATTTTTAGTTAATGATCAATAGATATAGATTTGGATATTCGAATTGAAGATAGCTTGAGTATTAATATTGCGTATAAAAATATTGAAAATTTTGAAAGTTACTAAGAAAATATAGGATACAATGAGGATATTTTCCTTCTCTGGCCACCTTCGATCCGGCCCCAACGATGCTGTTCAGGGATCCTCTTTTCGTAACCTCCAGCGGATGGAATTCCGTTTGGGACATTTTACTACTCCATGCTGGTGAGGCGTACAACATGATAAGCCGAATGGCCTCTAGGTAGAGGTAGGTCTTCGTTTTGATTGACAGGTACGGTGACCGCAGCAGAGGCGTAGGTTGTAGTCGCCTTCCCCTGGTATTCCTTGAGCCTGCAAGTGCATGTTTCTTGAAGAACAGTGTGCAGTCGAGGATAACTCCTAGGTAAGTTACTTCTTCCTGCCATGGCGCAACCTCTGTCCCCACTAAGATTTCTCCCGGTTTTCGCTATCTCCCTGGCGAAAACAAGATCATCTGTGTTTTTGCAGTGTTCATGGAGATCCGCCATTGCCCGTACCATTCGAGGAGTGCGTCTACAGCTCGCTGAAGATATGTTGCAGCCTGGTGTGCTCGGATGGATGGATTTCTGCGTACAAGGCGACGATTGTGTGTGTCTCCTGTGATCCACCGGGAGGCCAGCCGTGTACAGGTTGAAGAAGATAGGGCGTATCACTGATCCTTGTGGCACGTCAGCGTTTACTGGGTGCGGAATGGACAACGCACGGCCCCAGGATACCCTAATTGTTCTCCCCAATAGGTAAGAAGTTAGCAGTCACCGCTGTGTGGAAACTTCTGGATATTAAGTTACTTCTGTAGCCCGCTGTGCCCGATGGGGTCGAAGACTTTCATTATGTTAAAGGAAGCCGCCGTTGAGCAGTACCCGCTATTTGATCCGGCCGTCACTTGCTCGACTAACTGGATGATTTGATGAGTGGTGCTCAGATAGGTGCAGACTGGATAGTGGTCAGTATCCAGTGTCAGCATCGCTGCGAGCGCAAGTGAACTGGAGAAGTGCGATGTCAAAGACGTCTTCACTCCTGTTCTGGTGTTGGTGCGTTTTCACGTACAATCCTGTATCCCGGACCCCGTTGCTTCTGGACCACGAGAAAAGCACATCACCCCTGGAATTTGGTACGACTGAATAACATGCAGATTGATTAGCATTCAAATCCCCAAAAAAAGTGTCGGCCGCGTCCCGGAAATTGTAGTAACCAGATCTTCTGGTGGGAATGGACGTTGCGGTGGGAGATAGAATGATCCAACTGCGAGAGGGCCGATGCAAGTGTCAGCTTCAACCGCGGTCGCCTCCAAGTGTCGGCGTGCCGCGATATTTATTTCCTTCCGCAGGAAGGTAAGTAACTCCGACGTTTCACGTGGGCAAGGTGACAAAATTCACTGCGTCTCGTCTAGTGTCCATGTTGGGCCGGGAGGAGAGCAGTCAGGGCAGCAGGCATTGCAGAGCTATTGTTGTAGTGAAGAAGCAGAGGATGTCAGCACTTGCAGGTTGGAAGAGAGGGAGGTTCCCAGTTGTGGAGTTGGCGCCGGTGTGCTAGCAGCCCGCCGCTTTTGGAGGAGTGGAGTTTTAATTTCCTCCACCGTTTCCTTATTGACTGGAACAGGAACCGCCAGTGGTGGAAAGTCAAGACGCTTCCTCATTGTGGGTCGTTGCGCAGTGTCCGTCGGACGTCCCGGTTGCCAGGCGTTTGGTGAGCCGAGAATCATTGCCTACTACTGAGTAAGCTCTGCGGGTGGGGTGGTATTCCCCTGATGTGGTGTTCCCTTCCTCCGGAGGTCGGCAATATCGTTCTCCTTCTGCTGAGCGTAGACCGGGCAGGTGCGGAAGAAGGCGGGGTAACTGCCCCCACAGTTGCCGCAACGGGTGTTCTTCCTTTCCTTGTCGGGGCTCTGAACACCCTCGTGAGCATTAACGAAGTTGCAACAACGAGGAGCAGCCGTGGAGTTAGTCGAAAAATGTTCCAACCGCGTGTACCGGTAACACATTTGCGACACCCGGTGTCTGAATTTGGCAACCCTGACTCGAGAATTTCCGATTAGGTGAGCATTTCCTTTGTCTGCCACTCCGAGTTTTCCCTGACCACTGCAAGGAAGGAAGTTCCCTGGAGCCCCTGGCAAACCCTTTCCTCCGGGATCCCCACAGTGTCCATTTCTACTTCAAGCAGCTTGACTGGGTAAGCTCAAGTGAGGCCAGGTACTGGGTAGTAGATGGCTCTCTGCGATTTCGGGCCCTTGATGGAGATTTGGGCGTTCGCCTGGAGCAAGAGTTGCTTAACAGCTGCGTAGTCGGCCGCCATCTTCAGCTGCAATCACGTTAATTCGGCTGAATGCACCGCAGTGAAGGACTTGTCCAACGCCTTTGAACGGACGAGTTTCAGCAGTGCCACATGGTCCACTACATCATACTTAATGAGAGCCGGTGGTCGTCGTTTCGTCCTCTGAAGTGAGTTGTCGTTGGATGCTGCAGGTGATGGCTCGGCATCCATTGCCGCGGGAGCAGAAGAGATGTGTCCGGTTCCGTCACAAGTGGCGGGTATATGTTGCGAGTGTGCACGAGTCGTTTGTTTGTTGTCTCCTCCACCGGAAATCCCATAAAATCATAGACTCAGTAAGGTTTTATAGGTGATGGTAGAATTCACCCAGTCCTTAGGCCGACGGCGTGTTCATGTACTCGCAAATCAGGGTAGGGAGGCCAGTTCCTTTGCCTTTGCCATCATGATTTCCCACGAAGATCTGGTTCCCGAAGAATCACATAGCTTACGTGGACCTGCAGGTGCCCAGAGAGGCTTGCCCGGGGAATCGAACCCTGGCCCTCCGGTCAGTAGTCCAACGCTCTACCCCTGGATTACCGCACCCCCCCCCCCACACACACACACATATATATATATAATTTTGTACATAATTAATAAATTAAGGAGCTATTGACAAGTTGAATAAATATCGGATTTAAAAGAGAAACAAAGTGGTGAACATTTCAAAACTGTAAATAAATAAATGAAACCGTCATTCATAGGAACTTATTCCTCGCATCTAATAAATAATAGCAAGCGGATTTTAAAATGGGTTGCAGGGGACTACAGCAGAGTATTATTACCCACATACAATACTCATTTTTTACTCTTGTTAACTCTCTTAATTCGACTATTCGGGGAAGGCATAAGAAACGACCATGAGAAGGCCCTAAATTTAGCATTTGGAATTATTCGTTGCTTGCATACACGTAGTTTATTCGTGATCGTATATTCGGCACTGTTTTATTGCGTATCATCCATTTATCGCAATATGCATGCACATCGCTATAGCTGGCATTGAAGTATAGAAGACATATTCCAAAGAAACTGCGGGAGATGCCGCAACAGTAACTTTTAACGGAGTCATCCGCTAATGTGCATTTCAATGCAACAATTTCAGAGTGTAAAAATCATTCAAAGAAAACAAATTCCAAAGAATTTGTTTCTTTGGAATTTGTCAAAGTGAAAACACCATAAGTGTTTAAAGTTGGCTTTAACCTCGTGGACTGTGGCGCCTCGCGCACGACTACGAATGCCTGTGACATTGTATGTACGGTATTTCGTCACAACATCTTGTTCCTTTAAAAGCTCCAAAATTTCTGAGCTCAAGAGGACGCCTCGGTAGCTTAAGTGGCTAAAGCACTCGACCGGATATTGTGGGATCTGGGTTCGAGTCCCAGTCAAGGCGAATGATTTTTACGCTCTGAAATTGTTGTATAGAAGACATCTTAATTTGTTTAGTGGAATTTTTAACTTTGCACTATTTTACGTAAGTTTTATAGGATTAGAGCAAAAATAAACACAATGCTGGAAATCAGATCAAATTTTACGCAGCAATCCCTACATAGTTAAAAGGGTATGGATGCCAAGCTGGCAGAAGGTTGACCAAGAAAAATTATCGCTACATTGAATTTTTGTAAAAATATAACAATATTATTATTTGGGTGAAGGTATTATTAATAGTTCCATTCCATTAAATGATATTTTTTACGTGGCTGTTACCGACAAAAATGCACGATTTTTTAAACGATCTCTTCTTCCTATATCCTGCTGATTTCACTCGAAAGGAAATAAAGTGGTTATACATCAATAAATAATTTTTAAAAATGATTTAATTCACGAAAATAATTGGAAAAACTTTGCAACGCTTCTTGCCACTTTCTGGTATCTGAAAATATAGACGAATTATTCACACTTGTTTTATAAAGTCGATAGATAAAAGTATGTGTCACCTTTACATCTAATTATAGAGGTTAACATTTTAATTTTGAATGCTTTCCGAAATAAGATGATTTCATTTCTTTTTCTCACATCATGCAATCCTTTGGGGTCCATTTTCTCTCTATGATTGGAAAATTCAGCAAAAACATTTTTTGGTTCACATTCAAGGGGTAAAACACGGTGATTTAAACTAACCTTAGACATCGGTAGCTTAAATATATTTAATAAGTTTTTACAATAAGTCCTTGACGTTTTGTAGTAAGTGTTGGCAATCTAGTGTCCAGAGAGATATCCAAGATAATCATTACACCAGAGAGAAGACTCGGAAATGATTAGTGCTTGCTTCTAATGGCATTTGACCTTTGTTGCCATCTGCTTCCGGCTCTATTTCAAATCAAAGTATTTTTTTATGTTGCTTAAAAATACAGCGATAGAGATCAGGCGAATAATTGAGGAGGGAGCATTCTGCATCATCACAGTGGAAGGGCGAGAAATCGAGAGGGATACTTTCTGAGAGGATCTCATTTTCATTAAATCCTATCAAAAGTCAAATTTAATACACAGCAGGTATTTTGATTACCAAGATTATTTGACTACCCATTGAATTCTATTAATTAACAATAAATAAGTTACAGCAATGAAAATTTGAAGTATTTGCTTTCGGTTTTACAGGGTTCGTCCGGAAAATAAGTGTACTGAGCTCAGGAAAAAAAATTTATTACACTTTTACATATCTTAAGCTAATATTCCTCAAAATAGGACCTTTGTGAGTCGATGCACTTGTTCCAGCGGCGTTCCCATTCCTGGAACGCTCCCGCGAAGGCATCATCGGGAACCTCTCGAAGACACGTCGTCACGGCCTCTTTGACGGCGTCCAAAGTCCCGTATCGCGTTCCTTTCAAACTCCTCTTTATCTTTGGGAACAGAAAGAAGTCCGGTGGTGCCAAGTCCGGGCTGTAGGGCGGGTGCGGCAGCGTTGCCACGCCGTGCTTGGCCAAGAAGTCCGACACGACAAGCGCGGTGTGAGACGGCGCATTGTCGTGATGCAGCCGCCAGATGTTTTTGATCGCTGGCCGGACGCGGGCGACTCGTTTTCGAAGATTACACTGCTCTGCTATCATCCGAACACTAAGATGACGATCAGAGTTCAGTACATCGTGAACTTTTCGCACATTTTCGTCGGTGAGTGTCGTTGATGGGCGTCCAGGCCGTGGTTCGTCGTCGACCTCTTCTCTGCCCTCCACGAACATCTTGTGCCACCGAAAGATCATGTTTCTGGACATGGCTGACTCCCCGTAAGCCTGGTTAGTCATACCGACAGTTTCGGTAGACGATTTCCCAAGCTTTACCGCAAATTTGATGGAATAACGCTGCTCCAAAAACTTCGGCATCGCGTTCCGTGACGTGGGTCGAGCGTGGAGGTTCGCGTTAATAGAGCTCCTCACTACACCACAGCTCAGAGCCGACTGCCTTTTTCAGCGTCGCTTGCCAACATACCCCCCTCCAATCGCAGCCCGTCAGAGCGGTGCTGGGCGCGCCTGGAGCGGCGGGAAAAAATCAGTACACTTATTTTCCGGACGAACCCTGTACATCGCCTGCAATGCCTTGTCGCTGGTGCTTGCGGCCTCAATCTATCCCACGCGTGAAACACAGAAAAGAAACAGAGTTTATGATTTTGTCGTAGAATTACTTTATTACTCCTACTAACAGAGAAGAAAACGCATGCGTATTGCTAATTTATAGTTCCCACGCATATTTTGAACGCCTCTTCACCATTTAGGATTCCCATTCTTTATAACCTTCTTCGCTGCCAGTTTATTTTTACCCTTTTCCGAAGATCATTGAAGCTCAAGTTGTAGTGATTGATGTGGATAAACTGATTATTACGACCACGAGTAATGGTCCCTCACACCCTTAGCTCTGTCGAGAAGACGGCAATCTTCCCTCATTCACTTGAATGGATTCATGTTACAATCGAATATTTCTTTGGAACAATGTTTAAGAGATAAAGATAGATGTGGTTACGAGCGGTGTAACCACATCGCTACACTAATTTCGTTTTAAGGCCGTCCAATGCTATGAGAATAGTTTCCTAATAGGTCGGTGAATACCATTGAATGATTTGCATCCCTTTCACTACTTCATGAAGGCCAGCAATCAAACAATTTCATTATTAACAGATGCTTTGGGAATAATTCCGGCCTACCGAGATAAAAGTTATTAAAGTCGTGCTAAGCTAATTTGGTTTTGAACAGAAACTATATCTGATTATTTATTTTTAACTTAAATAATAAGGTAAACCAGGATATCACCTTAACTATAATACTATATACCTATGCACTACTTCAGTGTCAGGATAGATAGATAAACGTCTCTATAGGAGCGGAATTGAGACCGTTAAATCCCTCAATCCATTTAATCCTTCGTCAATTGCATCACAACAATAATAATAATAATAATAATAATAATGATAATAATAATAATAATAATAATAATAATAATAATAATAATAATAATAATAATAATAATAATAATAATAATAATAATAATAATAATAATAATAATAATAATAATAATAATAATAATAATAATAATAATAATAATAATAATAAGAGGACATAAAAACCGATTTAGAAAGGAAAGAATAGTAAAGTCATAGGTATAACTAAAGAAACAAGTGCAAGATGTAGTTCTGTGAGAAAAACCTTCAGGCATGAAGACCCCACTAAAAACCCACGTAGGAAGACACTCACAAATAAGGTGGGTGTGAAAAACCAGTATAAACCCAGCAAGATAGTAAAAAAATACATTAAGTGCAATAAATACAAATAAGAAGTGTGAGTTACAGCACAAAACAATATGATAATACATGCACAGAGAATATACAGTGATGCCATTTTGAAGCATTTAACTGTTACGTATGTATCTCAGAAATGTAGTAATATAAACTATCCTAACTTTATATCTCTATGATTCATTTAGATTTTTAAAAAATAGAAAATATTTTATCTTTCACATCTAGCGCATTTCAATCATTTTTATAGTTTATTGTTGTGAGAATTAATTCTCACAACAATAATATTAACAATTAATATCCTTAATATTAACAATTTCATTCCTCAAATCATTCGATGTCAAAATAATCTAATCCATTAATATCACACCAATATTGCCCCTCACATTCAAGCCAAATTTTCTTGACATCCGTCTCCGTGACATTTGATTAAAAAAAATTTTTTTTATACCTACTCTCTTTGAGAAACATTCCAAGCATCTTAAATTATGGAGCTATTCACTATAATTATCTGCTTCCGCTACAAGTGGAATAATGTCACGACGTCGAAGTGAATCATTGAAATCGAGGATTTGGTCTGTTAGGGATTTTAAGGTCAATTGAGATTCCCTGTGACCACTATCAATGAAGCCCATTTATTTGTGGCATCCATAGCACGACAAGGACACACAATCTAAAGAGATAATAGGCGCAACGATTTCAGAGTGTAAAGATCATTCGCCTTGACCGGGATTCGAACCCGGATACCTCGATGCCCGGTCGAGGGCTTTACCAGTTAAGCTATCGAGGCGTCGAGGAATCGAGGGATCCGGGCTCGAAAGTCTGAAATTGTTGCGTTGAAATGCATATTAGCGGATGACTCTGTTAAAATCACTGTTACAGAATCTCCCGCAGTTTCTTGGAATGTATTAAAGAGAAATACGACCGAAAGACTTACTTCTTCAGGTTCCCTTCCCGAGCCCGGATGTACATACACACACGAATGGATGTCACGGAAGCAATTAAACGAGAAAATGATTATCTATGGCTTACTCACGGCAGAAAAGTTATTCCTGGTAAAAAAATGTCATGCATTTATTGATTGAAAGAGTGAGTAAAACAAGTGTAGAATAGGTCAATACATTTAGTTTATCAGATATCTTGGAAAAACATTTTTGTTCTCAAAATTCAACATTAAATTTAGGAAGAGGCATCATATTCCAAATAGTAGCAGTATGTGGTAAAAAAAATATATGGTATAACAGGAAACAAGATGAACTAAATACGTACTAAGAAGCACTCTCGAATTTAAAATGCTGAAATGAAATATCATAGATATGTGTGTGTATATAGTATACATATATATATATATATATATATATATATATATATATATATATATATATATATATATATGTAATTAGAACAAAGCGAATGAAAAGCCTGTTTACTTAACTGCTTTATCTTCTGTTTTCGTTTACAATACGAATAGAGATTACGTAAAGAGTGTGGTCGCTTCAAGATAAATTTTGTTGGGAAATCAAGAGTCGTCTTTCCACTGCGATTTTGTAGACTGCTCATACAATTTAAAAAATGTTTAAAGAACAGAGTACCCCGGTCTAGTAACCTTTAATCTGGTAAGGTACTCGGAAACTAATCATAGAATTCCGGTTTCAAATCTGAGTGGTGCGTATGAAAACCGAAGCTACGAGTATGTTCATGTCCGGGAAATTTGCAGAAAATTTTGGGACAACTCGATCGACACTATAAAGACTGTAACCAAGTCTGAATGTTTGAATCTAATAAAGAGAAGTAGTACCAGGATCGAAAAGATCCACTAGTAGAAGGACTGGAAATTCCACATAAATACTGCATAATCTCGGAAGGGTGACTGGGCATTTCAAGACTCAACAGAGAGAGAAAATTTATGACAAAGGTACGATATGTGACCGACACTTACACCCGAAGGTAAATTGGACACATTGGCCTTGGTAATAATTTACTCTTGCTGAATAATGCACCCCGTGAAGCGGGTTGACCTTTTATCACTCACTCGCTTTCTCAGTGACCGTAGTACGAGTCGCGGCATCTCCCGCAGTTTCTTGGAATTAGTGAAAGGTGAAATACCCCTAGTTGTTTGAAGTTGGCTGTAATTTCGTGGACTGTGCGCATCGCGCACGACGATGAATGACCAGTGCCATTGTGGGTACGAGGTCTTTCGTCCAACATCTTCTTCCTTCAATTCCTCTAAAATCTCGGAGCGTAACCGGACGCCTCGTTTCCGAGCTTCAAATCTCTCATAATGACCATACTTATCGTGGACTTCATTTAATTAAGAACTACGAAAAAACATTCGGCAATGGTATGCAATCATTGGTGGAACGGATGTAACGTGGTTGAAGAGTTGGTTGGCAGAATGACTGTGCTTCAAACCTGCCGATAATTTTTACCATACTCGTATATAATGCTCCGTTGCTAATCCAACTTCTCTTACTATATCTTGTGAGCCCTGCCTTCATTTATATCTTTCCACAATATTGGTCATGGTCACAATTGTATTTGCATATATATTAATGTATGCATATTTATGTTTATGTATATGTATACAGGGTCGCACCCAAAAGTGGTAGGACTGATTTTCTCTGGCGCGAACGGAGCGGTGGAGGGGGGTCTGCTTGGCAGGGTAAGGTGGAGGGGGCTCTTAGCAACAGAACGACACCAACCTCAGTCGCCTGCGGGCTGTCGTTGAGTGAGGACACCGTTTTTAGTGAAGCAAGTTTTTTGTCCGCGTCGTAAAACAAAATGAATCTGAATTTAGAGCAACGTTATTCCGTGAAGTTTTGTGCGAAACTCGGGAAGACGGCAACTGAGACCCTCGATATGATCAAGCAGGCTTATGGGGATACTGCCTTAAGCCGTTCCACAGTATTTGAGTGGCACAAGTTTGTTTAAAGAGGGTAGGGAGCTCGTTGAAGACGACCATCGCTCCGGACGGCCGTCGACGGCAAGAACCGACACGAATGTGGACATAGTGAGGACACTGCTGAACACAGACCGACGCTTAACCAGTGAAGAAATTGCAGACCAGTTGGGTCTGTCGGCATCCAACGTCCAACGCATTATTTCACAGGATTTGGCCATGCGCAAGGTGTGCGCCAAGATGGTGCCGAAAATTCTGCCATGGCGCGCTCGTCGTCAGACAGCTCCTGGCCAAATACGGCGTTGCCACGTTGCCGCACCCGCCCTATTCTCCCGATCTGGCACCACCGGACTTCTTCTTCTTCCCCCTGATGAAAAGACAGCTCAAGGGACGACGTTTTGACTCGATAAAGGCCGTTCAAGAGGCTTCGACGAGGGTCATCAACGGCATCCCCAAAGAAAATTTCCAGCGGGCGTACGGGGAATGGGAGCAACGTTACACTAAGTGTGTAGCAGCTCCAGGAGCATACTTTGAAGATTATTAAGTCGATGTAAGTATATCGTCAATAAAATTCTTGTAAAAATATCAGTCCTACCACTTTTGGGTGCGACCCTGTACATACGAGGGTCATCCGGAAAGTAGTACCCGTTCGTGAAATAAAGACACAAAAGTAAATATTAACAAACATAAAAAATTTTATTTGAAAGAGGATACTTTAAACTACTTCTCAACATAATCTCCAAGCAAATTAAGGCATTTGTCATAACGTGTGACAAGTTTCTGTATTCCTGCTGCATAGTCCTTCGCCGCCAGCTCATTGAGATACGCGAGGGACCCATCTTGCACAAATTTTTGCATAATGCAGATGGTGTTTAACAATTTCATGAACAATTGTTCGAGAAACATTGGGAAAATGCTCACAGATGTCATCAATTGTGACGCGCCGATCGTTCCTCACGAATTCGTCAACTGAGCTCACCAGTTGGTCTGTAATGACAGACGGTCTCCCCGAACGCTCATCGTCGTGTGTGTTCCCCCTCCCCATGTTGAAGTTGCGACACCACCGCCGAACAGACGACTCGTCCATTACATTGTCTCCATACACCTCCTTTAATTGGCGATGAATATCACATGGGCGAACGTTTCTTGCATTGAGGAATTTAATCACTGCCCTTACTTCACAACTGGCGGCGTTCTCAATTTTTTTAAACATTGTAAACAATCACAGAAACAACACAGGCAATGCTAGCGTCACGCAACTTGGCTCAGAGAAGGCAGACAAGCCACTGAAGCTATCTGACCTCGTCCAGCGGCTACTCGCGTCGTCAGCACTTCATGCGGCACGAACGGGTACTACTTTCCGGATGACCCTCGTATATTCATATAAGGAAAAAATATGCTGTAACAATTATGTGTTATCTGACATTATCTATTCCGTTAAAACTAGATGTGTCACATTCTGGATCGAATAAAACTAAATTGAATCATAGCTTAACTGGTTAAAGCACTCGGCTAAAGAACATCGAGGGATTCGGGTTCGATTCCTGGTCAAGACGAATGATTTTTACACTCTGAAATGTTTACATTGTAATTCACATTTAGCGGATGACTCCGTTATGAGTTACTCTCACGGCATATCCCGCAGTTTTTTGAAATTCGTAGTTCGAATTGTTAAGTAGCAGGTGTTTCCGTGTATAGCCTACGTTTCACTGGGATAGAATAAATTCGCATCTTTGCTCGTGGTACTCTACCTTTATTAATGAGTTTACCTACACTCAATTAGGCATAAAATATTTAAATCTGTATCTGTAAATTCTCTCTGAATTATTTTTATCTTTCTTTATTTCCTAGCCTTGGAATCTGGTATTTCTGGGCCCAAGATATCCTTATAAATATCACACTCCTTTTTTTACGTCCAGTATAACTGGAACAATGGCTTTCTGGTTAGTGGATAGGGAGCTAAATACTGACTGGAGGACTCGAATGCGATTTTCGGTGTCACCTCGGCTTAGGTTAAGCGTTTATATTATATATTAGGGTATTTTTCGTTTTCTGGAGTTTTGTGGGAAAACACGGGCTTCCTAGGGAAAGGAAATGGCCCCCTTATGCTGTGACGTGGCTTTTAAACGCCGTTGGACTTACTTAAGGTGGGCTTTACCCTCACCTGTCCAGCCTACTTAAGCATGCCTACAGTACTTTATTACTGGAATCACCATTTTGATAAGGAGTTATTTTCATGCAATAAATTCACACTCTCACTCTTTCAGTTTTAATCTATTTTTATGTTTATATGTATTGATTCATATTTTTTGTTTATATTTATTTACATCATTAGCCCTATGAAAATGTATTATTTAACCTCTTTAGCCCCATGAAGTATATTATTAACCCCATCATACTACGGCAGGAGAGATTATGTAAATAAAATTAGAGATATGAAGTTTAAAACAGTAGATTTAAGATGCTTTTTTCCCCACGTACGATGAGGAATTTGAATTGCATTATCTCTGGTTAAGGGGGTGGTTTGAAAACTCCGTGAAAAAATGTAAACTTTTAAATTTTTGAGATAAACAATTTTTTCATTTTTCAACAGTGTCTCCTTTTAGGCTGTCCGTAGAACGCTTCTCCAATATATTGATACTCTTTAAATAATTCTCCTGTAATAGTTCAATCCTTTTCCACATAATCAACGAAGGTTTTCTCCTGCAAGTCCAAAAAAGTCAAAATAACCCTCCCAGCTGAAGGAATGGTCTTCGCATTCTTCCGTTCGGACTCCCACTTGAAAACCGTGTCTTGTCTTCAACCAACTCTTCCCGTGCTTCAGGCACGCAGTGGTGTGTCCATATTTTGTGTGTAGTGACAAAACGATGCATGAGGTCTTGCGTTTTTCGCTGTAACAGCTGCAAGCCGGCCTTCGAGCAAGCCGCACTATTTCGGTCAACTATGAGCAATCGTGACACCCACCTTGCCCATGCTTAAATGTTATTGTCAAATGTTAGGCAGCCATTCACCAAAGATGCCTAGAGCATTTGGAATCTCATATATCTTTCCTCTTCTATCATCCATCACCATACCATGTATTTTATCAATTATTTCTGGTGTGGTGACCTCAATTGGGAGTACAGAACACTGCATCACTTGCGCTCATGTGGGCACTCCGAAGAATTTAAAACGACTGATAGTCCATTCTAATCGAAGGAGTTGATTGATTTTAATGCTCATTAAGTTTTTCTTTAGTATCCAGAAGCGATTTGCTTCACATCAAATAATGATTGATCAGCACACAAAATTCTCATACATTCTTTTTTTGGAAATCATACCACTTGTTCGATTCAAGCAAACACTAAATATCTGAAGAAAACTTGGCGTGCACTCTTTCGAAAGATGATTCTCACTAAAAATAACTTTGATGCGCATGAATGATACCACCTCATTTTCTGGTTCGGCTTTCTTCTTCAATTACCTCATTGATCACCACTTACTTACATCATAATTTTGACGTTTGACATCTGAAATTTTTTGGCCTTTCCCATCCGCTTATTATCACAAGGAGTTTTATCAATTTTTCCTAATTAGAGCTTCAAAATTCACCTTTCTTATTTTATTATTAAGTTGTATCCCAATTAAATATAACCCACCACTATAGCTATTGAATTATGATCCGGATCTACATCCTCACACCGGAATATGTGAAAAATGACGCTGTTCGTCGACATACTATATTTCTAACCTTCATGGACTCAAATCACGATGATCTTCTTTACCAGAATGTCCTTCATCAATTTACATCTTTGGGGGGGGGGGGGTTGACCCAGGAGTCGCTTATTGCTAAACCCTAATACGACAAAATTATTATGTCCTCACTGCGGTCATTATTGCTTCCAAAACCAAAATCCCTTACTCCCACATTTACCATTTATACCAGCTGCTTTTCAACACTCCCTGCTAGTGGTTTTCTTTTAAGAATGCTCCCTAATATTTCCACTCATTCATATTTGTCTCATTTGGGACTGTTAATAAGAGTTTTTGCGGGCATTTTAAGTGATTTACTGGTTTTGTTTTCATTTCGTCTATTATCAATCTTTGTATTTCTTACCTGATACCCTTTCCTGATCACTTTATTTTCCGTTCACCATCATGATTGATGCATAAAAACTCCCATACTCCGTGTATTATACAGGGTGCGGGAACATAATTTCCTTTTTTATAACGCATAACGCTATCATAAAAGGAAGTTATATCGCCACACCCTGAATTTTATAACTGTGATTCCTGCTGTCCTCTCTTCAGATCTCAAGTAGCAAAAGCTTATAACTTGTCTATTTTCTTTTCTCAATTCCTAATTTGATGTTTTTCAAAACAATTCTTGTCAATTTCGTACGAACATTCCATTTCCCACTATCATAGCCCAACATTTACCGCTATGTTCTATGTCGTCCTTTCTTTCTTCTTGCGCTTGATTCCGCATTAGTTTCGAGCAATGACCGCGGAGAATTTCATCGCAGCCTCCCTACCGGGTACGTCAATAAGTCTAATGCCAGGATTCATTAAGGTGCTCATCGTAACCTTCATAGTGTCATGGGTACATGCATAATTGGCTTACACGGTTTTGAGGTCGCCTTTGTGTGTTTCGCTCCCCAGCTCGGACTATCTTTTTACTGGACCCTGTCCCTCGATCTCTCTGTCATACGTCAGATACTTCTCGGAGAAATCTATAGTGTTCACCCAGGAAACATGGACGTGGGAGTGTGTTTCTTAGGGGTGATCAGAGAACACCAATCACTCCCCAACACAAAGATTACATCCCGCGGGGAGGGCAAGCGTGCATTCCAGACTCTTCACCGGAAAACGTTGTGATTCATCCATGCACAGAGCCGCCGTTTATTATTCACACTATTAGCGCAATTAAAGCGCCCCGTGTGGTGACCATGGGAAGGCGAATTCGTCAAGTTTGCACATCGCCATTACATCGCCGAGTGTCCAAAAGGGAGGAAAAATTGTTCGTATACAGAATGAATCGAAAATAAATTGCGCAAGGTGGGGACGGGCGGGCAAGGTCGTCGCAATTAAGGTTAGCAAAACAAGCCCCGCTCTTTAAGCCGTGATTAATTAATCGTTCCAGTGGGAGGAGAGAGGGAGGGAGAGAGAGAGAGAGAGGTGCGTTCCCACTCCGCCCCCGTCCGTCTCGATCCGCGAGGGCTCCTCGCGATAGCGCGCTCGACCGCCGGGTGGGAGGGACGGCGCAATTGGGCAATTGCGCGCGGCGGGAGGGTGGAGGGGGAGGGAAGGATGGAGGGGGGAGGGTGGCGGGCGAGAGACAATGAGTGCCCGCCCGCAGGTGCAAATCCACACACGCACAAACACACGAGACGCGCTCGTCGACCGGGATCCCCTCTCCACCCGCGGGAGAGACCGCGCCGCGCAGAATGCGATTCGTTGGCCAAACAGCGGAGAGCTGATTCCGATGCAAATTAAAAGTTCCATGGGAAAAGGGCGGACTCGCGGTGGAGGGGTGGTTTGGGAGCTGGAGGGTGGGGGTGGTGGCATTGGCGAGGCTGTTGCGCCAAGGCTCAATTAAAAGTGAAGTACGAGCTATTGAAATGTAAGGATGGAAATAAAGGGTACAATTCACGACCGGAATATCAGAAACGGGTGCGCATTATTGCTCTCATTTCATAGTCGATTCATCCTAAGGTTAAATGCGTGTAAGTTCATTTTAGTTCGAGAAACAAGTGCCCACTACTTTAAGGCGGGAGAAGCTCGTATCTTGTTCGCACGCGTGGTAATACTTGCTCTCACTTCTTCACTGGAACGTGAACCGCAATTAAACAAACTAATACATTTCAATATGGCTTGGATGAAAATTCATTCGCTAACTGAAATTGATTGGATTTTAAATGCATCGATTTGGCCAAAAACAATTTTGCTTTCTTACAGGTAGAAAAGTTTTGTGAAAACACATTCAAGGATGAGAATTTAAGAACTTTCCCATAGGAAACATATTTTAATCATTTCAATGAAGAATTAATAAAAGTGAAAGGGAATACGATACACAAGAGTCAAACATTTTCTTCTTTGTCCTCTCTTGGCATGCCTGCTATCTTGCGTAAGTAGGACTCGTAGTTAACTTACACATTTGTAAATCTGAGATTTTGTAATATTTAAATAAATATCCGATTGCATTTATGCCCCACGCTTTACGTAAAAATTCAGAGTCAAAACGCCAGGAATGGTGTGACTAGTGAACTTATTTCCGGAGTGAACCAAAAAAATCAAGTTAAATCATATGCTGAATACATATACTGGGAAGATAATGGATTTATAGATGCAATCTCACAGATTAAAATTTGGAGTTATTTCGTGGACTTACTTTATTCAGACAAGTCTGGACGTTAGATAAAATCATTGCTTTTTGTTTAATTTCATTATAAAATGAGTCAAGGAAAGGAAGGTGAAAAAAGTTGCTATGGTAGGAAAGGAAAACATTGAAATGTTATCTAAATTATATTATAAACTTATAAATTATAAGATCGCATTTATTCATCATTTTTCACACTCCTAGATGCCATTTTGATTTTTGAACAAATGAGGTTGAATAGAGTTAGACAGGAGAAACTGAAACAGTGAAACATTTTTGCATTCCACTTCCAGTCGAATTTGAGGGGAACAATTGTTTTTCTCTACCTTATAACTTTAGGTGATCTAATCGAAAGTGCCTGCATTCGAAATGAAAACTTTACTTTAATAAAATCAGAAAACTTCAGGGATTCGGCGATAGTATTAAAGTATACTTTAAAATGTGGAGAATCGCAGTTATATTTATTATGTTGTTTCAAGTAGCACTCTTTCCCTATAATTCACTACCATACAAGCTTAAAAATTGATATTTGAGCTCCATATCGATTTTTATCCACAGAGTTTCTGTGTCCTGCGACGATCGCTTCCTTTGGTTTCGTTAGATTTCAGTTCATGTGCTTACTTCTCAGCTATGAGATTTATTGGCATTGGGTACATGTACCTATGATTGTGGAAATCCATACATGTTCGCATGCAGTGTGGAAATTATCATGAGTCAATATTGAGAAAGAAATGTGCACACAATTACTGCAAATTGATGGCTACCCGACCATCTTGAACGACTGAATTAGAAAACATATGAACTCAAACCAGTGCACGTTAAGAACATCGTTTGAGACGGTGGTAGTATAACGACTGTTTACCACAGCAAAAACTTAACTGACTATTCATATTTGAATCAAACCACGACATCTATCCTTTTATTCCTAAATATAATGATGAGAAAATGCAAATTTTATTTTATTTCACTCTTTTTTACCCATCTCAAATTTATGACATCCCCGCCACATAACTTGGTTGTTGTATGGCTAATTCTAGAGTTTTTGTTGTTAGATATGATTGTCCATCGAGTAACCTCAATCAATCCCGCGCAAAATTTCACCGTGAGAAAGCCAGTCAGAAGAAGTTCATAGGACTTGTAAAAAGAGGGTTTTGTTACTCACCATGTTTTCTAACGACTCCCTAAGCCGATGAAAGCAAGAGAAAATTTAAGCATTTGGGGCAAGGTCCCATAATTTCAATTATAGTTTGTGGAAATTTCTAGGAGAAGCAGGGGTGAGAAAAGTTCATTCACTGAACCTGCCATGACCATCTTGCCATCCCGCATTCATTTGTTCATAATTCATTCGTAAGAGTTGTGTAATTCAGCTTGGCTGCAGACAATGGATAAACTTCTCCACCTTCTTGTGAACCAAGAAGAATCGGAGTAGGCAGGTATAGAGTTTCTCGTAAGCACGAGAAAATCGGTATGTACGCTATCCGCTTTCTCCTTTCTGGTGTTTACTTGTCGGGGTTGGGAATAAATCTCCGACTTTGACAGAACAACTAGCGTACTTGTTTAGTAATAAGCTCGGAGATGAAAGTGCTCGTGGGTTTGTTCTTTACGACGGTAAACGATCCCTTGTCTGATGGTGAGTCATCAAGAATAAAATGTAAGATTGCGATTGTCATTAGAAGAAAAACCTTAAGAAAGATGCCCCGCCTAAAAATTATTTTAGCATCCATTACATTCCGGTTAGGTTTAGCATGTTATGATTTCCAACTAACTGCCATACTAATGCTATTCATACAAATTTAATTGTCGTATTTCACGCTCTGTATTCTACTGATGATATATTTTACCTACTGTAATTTCTGATGCGTCTCTGGCATCTCGATGCCCTGTCGGCCATGTCTTCAGATTTATAGATTGTGAACCACCAAAGTTTACTCTTCAACCATACCCGAGACGGGACTCAAACCGGAAACATTACCCATCACCAAGTCCCGAAGATCATCCGGAATCCTTTCCCCATGTCCGCATTAAATTGAACAACTAGCTCTATTCTTTCTTATAAACAATATCATTTTCTCCATTCTGTTACTCCGAATCAAAGTTCTGGACTTTTTTGAATTTATCTAATGGAACGTATATCAAATGTCATAATTACCAAGTCAAAGTAGGTAGCACAAGTACCTACTTTGCTAGGTATACAGAGATTTGAACATTACCAATGAAATAATTTGTATTACCTATAATTTGATAGATTACCCCTAAGCTTTTACCGAATCCATTGTTTTCGACTACTACATGACTCATCTTTGTACGTTATCCAGAATTTAAAAGGGAATAGTAACAATGGTTATACTATTACCTATCATTAAGGCATCTTAAATTTGAAGACTATCTATCCAGTTTTCCTGATTTGAACACCTTCTTTCTTGTACGTTAATATCTTTACTTTTCTTTACAGTGAGCATTTTTGCCGTAGCAATATGAAAGGTGAATTATAAGATATAAGTCCTATTTTATTAATCATTAACTACTCTGTGTTTTACGCTGAAACCGATGAAATGAGTAGGTTATGGCCTAAACATCCGCGGAAGTCGATCTATATGATGCAGAAGTGTTTATACAGTGATATTTAGGGAACTATTAAGTTGATTAATAAGCAGTCTCAACGTCGTTTGATATTTTTTATGAGACAGATAAGCTCACTCGTTTTTAGCTTATTGCTAATACTTTCATTCTTGTTGTTGTCCTATTTATGTAGTTTGCATTATTTCTGTTGGCAATGCCATTGTTGTCATTGGCGTACTTCTATGAGAATCGCTTCATTTTGTCAAAAGTTGTGTTTGCCGGATGACAAGCGAAGGACGGTTGAAATCCTTTAGAACACGATGTAAAGACTAACGCTCCAAAGGTAAACAAAATTAGGAAATCAATCTTCCCGCTTCTTATTTTTCATTGCATTACATCACCTCCGAGAAAAGACTGCCACCCTCTAGTGTATGTTTGAGCTTAACGATTTCGAATGTTTACATTCACTTGAGTGAACACCAGGGAGCAAATAAGTCACGGAGTATAATTACTTTTCCAGGTATTTTCAGGCCAAAAAAATTATGTAAAATAAATAAAGGAGGTGTATTAATTGCCGGAAGGGGGATATAATGTCGGATTTATTCATGCAAAAATAATTATTAACTAATGCTAGAGAAATAAAAGAATTTTGAACCTAGTAAAATGCGACCAAAAACCGCAACCACATCGGAAACCACCGAAAAGGTGCACGATATCGTGTTGGACGATAGGCGAGTGAGATAGCTAAGACCGTGGGGATATCGGGAGAAAGGCGTGAAACATTTTGCTCAAAGAATCAAGGATGCGAAAACTCTGCGCAAGGTGGGTGGCACATTTGCTGAAAGCCGATCAAAAGCAAATGCGCCAAAGATTTTTGCACTAATGTTTGGACCGGTTCAAGAGGTAACCGACCGATTTCACGCGGCGATTTGCCATCATGGATGAGACATGGGTCCACCACTACACGCCAAGAACGAAACAGCAGTCAAAGCAGTGGGTGGGTGGCTCAGCGCCAAATAAAATGAAGTCGATCGAATCTGCCGGAAATGTCATATTCAGTGTGTTTTGGTATGCAAAAGTATCCTGTTGATTAATTAACTTTAAAAAGGCAGAGCAATAACAAGCAAATATTACGCCAACCCTCTTAATCAGCTGAATGCCAAAATTCGTAAGAAGAGGTCTGGCTTGAGGAAGAAAAATATCACCTTTCACTAGGACAACCTACTGTCACCTGCTCACAGAGGTGCATTGGCGATGGGAAACTACAGAATTTGGGGTACGATTTGCTCAGCCATCCCCCCTATTCTCCTGATTTACCACCGTCAAACTGCCGTCTGTTCCCAAACTTGAAGAAAATTGTTTCTGGGAAGCGCTTTGCGTCCAATGAAGAAGTTAAGCGGGCTGTAGATATTTTCACAGACTCTCACTTCTAGGAAGGAATACTGGTGTTGGAGAAATGCTGGACCAAGTGTGTTAAAGTCAAGGAAGATTAAGTAGAAAAAAACATAATTTTTTAACCGAAAATTGTAGTCTTTCATTGTTAGGCCCCCCTACATATATATTATTATTAGGTAATCCACCGGTTAAGGTAGGTTTTTGGATGGACACAGCTACTAAATAAATATTTTGTGATTCCTAACAAAATACAAAATCCAGTATCCTACTCTACATTAGACCCCTCTTCATCTCAGAGTACTTTCTTCCTCCCTTCATCCCGTCCAACATCCCTATCCTGTTCCTTCCCTTTCCTCGTTTGCCTAACATTCTCCCCTCTATTACAGTCTTCAACATCCCACTGCCGGTCAATACCCCCTTCATCCACTTTTCCTGCCTCCACAGGATTTCTCCCAATAAACCCTTCTCTTCGCCCACCATACCAAGGTCTTCCTCATTTGTTTTCTTCTCTGTCCATTTCATCTCCATTCTTCTCCACACCCAAATTTCAAAAGCCTCCAATCTACGTCTATCCTACTGCTTCAATGACCACGTTTCGGCGCCGTACATAGCTACACTCCATATCAAAGTTTTTGCGAGTCTTTTCTTAATATCCTTACTCAACGTCCCTCTCATCAACTCCCTCCTCTTTGTGAAAACCTCTTTGCCTAGCGCAATTCTTCTCCTTACGTCCCTACTACTTTGGCCGTGTTGGTCCGAAACACTACCGAGATACGTAATCTGTTCTACCTGCTCTAGTTTTTGCCCTCTTATTTTAATTTTTAGCTTAGCCTTTTTCTTTCTAGAAAATCGCATAACCTTTGTTTTATTAATATTGATTCCCATCCCATATCTTTCGCAATGAATTTATAACTCGCTCAGCAATGCCTGCAACCCCTTGGCTGACTGACAAACTAAAGCTTGGTCATCAGCAAACCTAACTGATTTTACGAATTCCCCGCCCACTTTCATTCCTACCTCCAGTTCTTCCCATGTCTCTTTAATCATTTCCTCTGCATTCAGCTTGAACAGCAACGGTGATAATGGGCAACCCTGCCTTACAGCTCTTCCTAACACTGCCCAACCGGACTCCCCGTTCCCCACTCGCACCTGGACAGTCTGAGACATGCACAGGTTGCGGATTAGCCTCCTTTCCCTCCAATCTATTCCTATTTTCTGCAATACACTCATTAGTTTTTCCCAATTCACTCTATCAAACGCTTTTTCGAAATCTACGAAACAGGCAAATGCCTCCTGGCTGTGTTCTATATTCCTCACGATTAACAATCTCAGTACTGCAATGGCATCACGCGTACCTCTCCCCTTCCTAAACCCAAACTGATAATCCCCTAAGTAATCATTTGCCCTACTCTCTATTCTTTGTTTATGATCCTGAAAACAACTTTAGCTGCGTGGGATATCAAACTTATTGTCCTGTAGTCCTCACATGATGTAGCCTTTACCTTTTTCGGAATAGGAATTAAAACTGATCTCACAAAGTCTTCCGGCCAGATTCCTTCGTTATAAATACTACGAATGAGCCCATATAGCCTCTTCCTCCCAAACTTTCCTAAACATTTCAATAGTCCCGCGGGAATGTTATCCACCCCCACGGTCTTATTTAGTTTCATCTCCCTTAATACCCTTTCTATCTCATCGTCGAGTATGCCTGGACCTAAGCTATATTCCTCTACGTCATGTTCCCTTTCTATGTCTAACTTTATTGGTCTAAGCTCTTTACTATACAGTTCTTCTATATACTCCTTCCATCTCTCTTGGATTTTTCCTGGGTCAACTATTGCCTTACCCGCCTTATCTCTAACTGTTAGCATAGATCTCCCTTTCTTACTTCCCGATAAAGATTTAACTTTGCTATACAGAGCACCAATTTCACCCTTCCTCTGCAGAATTTCCATATCCTCCCACTTCGTCTTCCACCATGCTTTTTTTCCTTTATTTGTTGCCCGCCACAATTTATTGTTTAATTCTTTGTACTTAATTTTTCCTAACTCTGTATTTACATTCTTCTATTTTCTCCGCTCGTCCATCTTTGTAATCATCTCATCTGTGATCCACTATATATATATATATATATATATATATATATATATATATATATATATATATATATATATATATATATATATATATATAAGTCATTACTTCTATTTCTTTCGATGAACACGGAGCTTAATTCCGTCGAAATGATCAAGAAATAACGTGTGAGTGAATTTTTTATGTGTTCTTATATTGTTTGTTGCTGTCAAAGTTTGTTATTCAACGCTTCCGTGTTACTTCGACGAAATCATCATCTATATAATATGTATATATATATATATATATATATATATATACATACATAGGATGTCTTGCCGGTATCTAAATTTTTTGAACCTCATCAAACTTGGAAAAATATCCAGAAGTAATTTTCTCTAAAAAGGAAACGAAAGGCAACCGGAAAATATATTGAGCATCATGTTTCGGGAAAATGCCATTGATGACCTTTCGTGCCAATAATTTGTGCATGGTATACATATCGGTACACCTTTTAAGTTTCTGTTAAGTTTTCAATTTTTTTCGGTAACAATATAAATGATAATCTCATTCACGGAGTTAATGATTTTTTAGAGCGAAGACAGGAAGTGCGAGACCAATTATCTTTCCATTAAGAAACTACCAATAGACCGAAGGTCGAGTAATTTAAAAAAAGCTTCATATTATCATTAGAGTTCACGTCGATAATTCTCCTTGTGTTCATTCATCGAACGAATCGGCCAACTGAGATTATTCACTAGGAATACGGGAAAGGTGAAAAGTTGAACTGTAGATTCAAAAATGCAAGCTCACCATATTCAGATCCTACGACATTCCTGTTGATGCATCATAATAGGTTATGCTCATAATTCATTATTTAGAAAAGCAGCCAGCAAATATAATTATGTTGATTGTGAGGGGTATCAGGAACCTTTTTAACCGAAAAGCGTTAAATACGCCTCGAACTATCACTGTGAAAGTCATAGAAATTCCATTATGCTCATACGAAGATGTCTCGGTATCTAGGCGATCTACTCCGCCAGCTTTCCCTCATAATTTTTTTCCAGGGATTGTAAAACATCAAGATACATAGATTGATTAAAATAACACGTACTGTGCCAGATGATAGGTGACTGTCTTTATATTCATGATCACAGTAGTGTAGATAAACCTGTATGAGCATGAGGTTACCAAGATTATCTATTAAATCTTGGAGATAAATTTTGAATGGAAATAAAGTTTCAGTGATAATGCTTTCCGAGGAAGAAAATATTTACCCAGAATAAGTTCCATCGAAATAAGGGAGAAACTTACATGGGGAAAGAAACGGGACATTAGAAGGAATAAGGGGGATATTGAGAGGCGGAGGGAGGATAGAAATCAATACTACATAAGAAAGTGAAAACATTGCCAGGAATTAAGAATGGAAAATCCGTTAATTCTAGCACTGATAAGCAAGGAAAACTATCACTCGGCCCATTAAAGATTCAACAGTGGTAGTTATAAGGGAGGTGACCGACAATTAAGGTAATTTGTACCATTAGGGATAGGTGGGTAATTTGGTAGAGGTACGATATTCAGGAAATGGAGGAAAAATGGTTTTGGGAAGAAACCCGGCGTCCAAATCGGTCGACATTAAACGAGATGCATCAAGGGCGCATCTCACAGTTCAATGATCCGCCCGACGGATAGGAGGTGTCTCCACGCAGCACCACAAGTACAGATCGGAATACTGCAGAAAAAACCTGCCACCACCAGAGTTCGAACCCAAGCACCCGAGGTAGGAAACCAGTAAATTAGCCACTGCACCATCCTGATCCCCGAAAAGATTCAGGAGATATGGGAAAATGCATAAAGGATTTATATGTAGGAAGTGGTTCTTTCGGGTTTTCTTCCGCGTGTATCCATTTTTCGGACGATATTTCGCCAACGTTCCAGTTGGCTTCCTCAGGTCCACTGAAGTGCCGATGCAGGTTTTGGTCCAATATATATACCCTCCGTTTGGCGCCTATTTTTTGGAGGTGTGCTCTGATTCGTTGAAATCCTTGAGGACACGTTTCCACGCGCTGGCGAGGGGGTAGCCGTCCTCGCGGTTGAAATTTCTGGGCGTTTTTGCAATTTCAATTGCCTCTCTGATGATCCTTGGGTAGTAGCGGCCTTCTTTATTCAATAAAGTGGCGTTGTCAAACTCATACATACACATAATATTGAGTTTGACAACGCCACTTTATTGAATAAAGAAGGCCGCTACTACCCAAGGATCATCAGAGAGGCAATTGAAATTGCAAAAACGCCCAGAAATTTCAACCGCGAGGACGGCTACCCCCTCGCCAGCGCGTGGAAACGTGTCCTCAAGGATTTCAACGAATCAGAGCACACCTCCAAAAAATAGGCGCCAAACGGAGGGTATATATATTGGACCAAAACCTGCATCGGCACTTCAGTGGACCTGAGGAAGCCAACTGGAACGTTGGCGAAATATCGTCCGAAAAATGGATACACGCGGAAGAAAACCCGAAAGAACCACTTCCTACATCAATAATCTCCGCGGAAGCCTACATGGAAACTTTAAAGGATTTATATGGTGAAATATATAATGTCAGCAAGTTTAGACATGGCGAGATACCGTAATATTAATGAGGATAACTTAGATACAGGCATGCCTAATTTTGAGATAGCAAAGTTCTCAAGGGCATTGTAATTAAATAAGATTGTGGGGATAGATAACACTCTAATACGAAAATACTTAAGCGTATAGGGAAACGAGGAAGAAACAATTTTTATGTGCTCATTGTTAGCATTTATGGGGTAAGGATTTGCCCGGAAGATATCGTAGTAGGAAATATCAGGTTTCTGCGGTAACTATAGGATCAATGATTTGATTTCGCACGAATACGACAATATGACTGGCCAATAAATACGCGAACTGGTGCAATCTGGCGGCCATGACGCGGACTATAGCCCCGCCCACTAGCGGCGCTAGTGGCCTGAGACCCAATGAGCCGTCTGTGCTTGGCGGATCGTCGAGCTGTTTGTGTGGCCGCCAGTTATGTTAGTTTTTTTATCGTATTAACGATAGTCAAATAAAGATGGAGAAGAGGACAAATGATTAATTGGGGGATAATCAGCTTGAAATCAGAAAGTGTAGCGATACACATGAAGTTATATGGTAATCGTGATGTAACTGCTTGAGAAAAATACAGAATAAAACCAGGATCTATTTTTGACTCTGTGGATTTCAAGAAGGCGTTCGACACAACACATAGGGTAGAATTAATGAATTCATTGGAGAAGATAGGAGTAGATTGGTGGAGTGGATGACTATCTGGAACCTGTGCATGTCTTAGGCTGAAGAGGAGCGCTTGTGTCGGGATGGTTAGGTTTGGGGGTTAGACAGGGCTGTTCATTATTACCCAATCATGGCTTGAGAAGAACTGGAGTAGATACAGTTGGAGAAATCATAAAATCAGATTTGCGTACCGCTAGGGTTTAGTCGGCCAAACGATTACAATCAATACAGAGAAAAAGAGCACATTGAAAAATCAGTGTGACACTCGTATGTATGGGATGAGAACTCATTAACACAAAACAAATGTTATGAGGTTTTCCAAGTAAAAAAGTGTGTATCGGAGGACTTTCTGATGTAAACAAGGAGAAGAATGAAAAAATAAAATGAACGGAAAAGGAAACAAACAAGAATGCACCAGGAATAGTGGAGGAGAAGGGTAGGTTTTGGGATAAATTAAAAGGAGATAGAAAAGATGGATACAGGATACTTTTAAGTAGAGATGGAATGCTTAGGAACTAAGATAAGGGGGAAAGACGCTAGGTAAGCGAGATACATATTCGGAGGAAAAGGATGCAATGGAGAGAAGTAGAATAATGCGGAATCAAATATTAATTTTAAAAAAGGGTTTATTTGCAGTTTCAGGTGCCACTTTGTGTTGTGTTAGGTGAGGCATTTAAATAGAGCCGTAGTCAGTCAGGGCTTTCAGCTAAAATATACCTTAAATAGTGGACTACCATCAAATAAGAAATTACAGCTGAGTTTACAACAATGAGATTCCATTATTACGAGGATCCTATGGGTGAGTTTTTACCTCGCAAAGAACGAACAGCGAAGAACTCGCAGACCTGAATTATTTTTAGGACTTGTAGTTGAATTTAAAATGGATAGCAGTCATACAACACTACCCGTTTGATTGAATCCCCGTGAGAGCGTTGAGGAAGGCTCTGTTCCCTTGCACATGAACTCAAGACAGAGGCTGAAAAGAGGGCTAAAATGAAATGGGTAGTAGTTTTGAGGGGAGGCGACCGACAGCTAAGGTCATTTGCGCCATAGGGGATGGACAGGAAAGGATGAAGGGTGGAGAGAAACCCGGCGTCGGCATTAGCCTACTCTTTACGAAAGGCGCCAAGGGGTCCGCAGTTTAACGTCCCATCCGACGGACGGCGTACTCACTCAAAGTGCCCTCCACAAAGCACCTCAAGTAGGGATCGAGATACCTCTGAAAAATATTCAACACCGCCGGGATTTGAACCCGCGCCCTCACGGTGGGAAGCCAGTACGTTAGCCCCCGCACCATCTCGATCCCCAGCTAAAATGAAATTCTTAAAGGTTTGACAGTTAAGTGTTCGTACATTTCCATTCGAGTGGAAGCATTTTTATATTTATAATCAGGTCAAACTTTTCTTGGTCTTTTCCAAAACACCAATTTTCCCCTGGGAGAGCTTTTTCACTAATGATCAACCACAGTCAATTTCACTGACTTCACAGTTAATTTTAATCTTTCACCGTCTCAAATCTTCACTCCTTCCAAATTTTTAGTAAGGCAACCTTAAGTGTTGATGAGGAAAATTATCTTTTGATCAAAACACAACCTTAAGATTGGAAGCTAAATGTTGCATTGTTTGCTGTTCCTAACACTTTGTTGCGTAACATTCTGATCGTTTCCTCACAACTTAATATTTCTCTCAACTCCTTCCTCCCACTAAGCCACCATCTTTTACACATTTTCGGGCATCATTTCATCGTAACGTTATATGCTCACGTCTTGTTTTTATAGAAAGGATAAAGTATATGTGAACGTCCTAGTATTTTGACTTTGTGTCTGATCACTGTCGAGGGATTAATTTTCCCCGTAAATCACCGCACCAATCTCAATTTTCCCCTCATTTTCACTTTCACAGTGGTGTAGAAAACCCTTTAAGGATAATGGGAAGATTATTTAACAGTGTTAATCTTGTGTTTAATCGAATTTGAACCCAAAGGATAGATCCCGAACCCAAGATCCTCGTAGTACGCTTTGCTGAAAGGCTACTGTGGCAATCTGTACGTAAATAGATTGTTCATTTAACAACTAAATGTAGCAAATCTTTTAGAAATTGAGTACTAGAGCTAATATTGTACGATTTGACGATATATTGACAAATATTTCGAAGAAATGTCCATAATTTTGATATTCATCAGGTCGATATGGGTAATTTTAAGGAACCAATGATGCAAGAGTAGAGAACTAACGTCTACCTTATGATATGGCTTATAAAGGAGATCTACGATGTGGAAGATATTGGTTATTTGAACAGTAAACAATTCAGATGATATTCTGGGGACACACATATCGAGTGGCGTGACAACATACAATGGACGAAAATAAGTATTCCAACCCTATGGTACATGAGCATATCTTCGTCGGAGGACATGGCCAGTGTTATCAATAGTTACCGATAAATCATTTAATCATCATTTTGAGCGTCTGCAGTCGCTTTATCGATATTTATTTTCTATCAAAGATCAATATAAGGCATTGATTATTGAACAGGCATACGCAGCAGCTGTTGCTCATTAACTCGATCCGCTTGGTACTCCACCAATTCGTCCACCTCAAATTCCCAAATCGTTAACAGAAATGGAATCTTGTATTTCACCACCATCAAAACGAGCTATCTTAACTAAAATCTCTCACATTCCTCTGGGAACTATTTAAATATTCAAGTCACATATTATGCAAATAAAAAATCCGTTACAAATAACATACATGAAAATCCCAGAGGAAAAAAATTCATGTGGCCAGCGTATTCCTTTTTCCAAATCTGTGGCAATACTAGTTAGAGAATTTAATAAATAGCATCTGAGAAACTAATGGACAAGTACTGTTATAAACTCGGTTATGTGCAATTTGGAAATTTAACTTTGAAAGTCGAAATTATACTCCATAAATTATAACTGAAGGTTACCTGGTATAGTCAAAATATTAATTCATATTTAATGAAAATATTATAAAGAAAATTACTTGCTGCGTAATATAAGTTTTGAGTTGTCTCTGACACAAGATTTCCACCGCAGGACAAATCTCCTCACGGTAATCTAGAACACTGTCGGTAAAATGGCACAAAACATGTTCAGGGCTGTCGATGAACTTTTCAACCTTGTTTGGAATTAATGCCTTGCTTTATTCTATACGTACACCTTAAGGAGAAACCATAGAGAAGGACATTTTTAGCGGAAAAAGCAAATTTGTAAACTTGCACGTCAAAGTATTCGCTTAAAAAATGACCGAATCCACTATCCCCGCTCAAGAACTTCCGACTAAGTCGTCAATTCAACCTTGAGGAGAACCTAGAACTGGCCAATTTAGACTATTGGGCAATTTCTTCACGCCTATCGCTCGGAAACACAAGGAAATATATACCCAAGGAAAATATTTTGCTATTTGCATTGAAATAGAGAAGAGAATATGAAAATATATGGTGGAATATAGGGCTCTACTGCTCTGAAGATGATTCTTGCGATGAACCCTAAAAAACCCGTCAGGAGAACAAAGGTACAACACAGTGAAACATCCCTTATAAACCTGACACTCAAGAAAACAATTTTAAATAAAAAATGCTTATTACGAAGGACATGAAATGCACAAATTGATACTGGCAAATAGTATTGTTGCCAATCGAGAAAACGTCAACGAAACGGCGAATAAACAAATAACATTTAGGCTGTTTCATAACAAGTGGACGCAAATGAGTAGTCATTAAAATAGAAACGCTTTGGTGCCATCTCCTTTGGCGAGGATGTGCCACATTTTCTACAGACTGCCGTGTAGGGATATCAGCTTCAAGTAGGAGGAAGGGAGATTGCGTAATAGCAATAAAGTTAAAAGCAAACATGAAGATTATTTTTAGTTATGTGCCAAACCATGGAAGGGAGAGAACGAATGTCTAATACCAGAAAAAGGACATTTGGTAACATTTTCATGAGAAAAGAGAAGGAGAGAGAGGCAAAAAAGACGAGTGAAGTCAAGCTAGCGGTAGATATGATCACAGAAAGAGTGAGAAAAAAAGCTCGGTACGAAGAATTGGATGCACGGAATCAAGATGAGCGAAAGGGCGAGAGTGACCTCCGAAGCGGGGGTGAGGTGGGGGGCGGGATGGGGACGGTCTTCTTTCCCTTCCTCACCCCCCCCGGGTGTTGGGGGCGGGGAAGAGGAGACGGGAGGAGAGGATCGGGGGCGGGGGGAGAGAGAAAGACGCGGGAGAGTCCGTGGGAAAGAATTCGAACGGGGCCGTGAACTATTGAACGCTTGCCAGGCGCGTGTGTCCATGCAGGGAATCCCGAAAACGACGTCTATCGCAACACTGGGAGGACAGCGCCTTCTCCATGGCCATAAATTAGTTGCATGGAAATCACAAATTTTGATTTACCACTCGTCGATATTGGCTGAGGTTTTACGCATGTTCGCCGTCGGGATTCGTCTCATGAATTCATTAACATTTAAAATGCTAATAGATGATAAAACACGTCATGAAAAAAAACGTATATCATTTATACCTTTTTCGTTTATATTTTAGAAAATTTCGTCACTCGCTCGTTTGTTTGATTTGAATTTTAACATAAAATACCTTTAAATTTTGTACTGATGCCATATAATGTCGTCGTGACACAACATCCGTGATCCTAAACCTATCTCGAATCAACCGTCAAGTCTTTTTCCTATATAACCAATCGTATCAGCTAGACCCCATGGTATCATTGAAAGAATCTTTGATCAAAAACATTTTCTTTTGATTTTATTAGTATTTGTTATTTTAGCTGAAGATACAACGAATGGAAAGTTTATCTATGGATGGTGGAGGCAAAAAATTCATTTTCTAATCAATAACCTTTGATGTCATTTTTCCAGTGATCGATGGATTTTGTAACAGGTGTATTTGAAAGAAATAAAATGGAATTGAGCTAAGCATATTTTTTAGCACCACAACATTGACTTATTTCAATTCACCAATAGGAACTTCACCTTTCCTGCATTACTCGTACCAATGATAGTTTACAACAGTGGAGAAACTCGTTGCTGTTACTAAAAGTTTCGTAAAGTTATTAGGGTGAGGACAATAAGTAAGCGGTTTTGAAGTATGCGTAGTGTGATAGGGGGTTATTAACACAAAATAATTAGTGAGCTCATAGAACTGAGTGTTTACTTCGTAGTTCAAGGGACTCGGGATCCAAGATTATGCCATTATTGTGAATCATAAAAACTGTCTTCAAATAAGATTCAAAGATTTATTGATTGCGTTGCAATATACACCTTTCCTGTTCATTCTACGTCAACATTCTTTTTAAAATGATGTTTGAAAGGCGGTCTAAAACTATGATATCCAGTGAAGGCCGGATGACAATTTACGATATTTATTCGGGGATTGAGATAAGGGGAAAATCATATCATAGGATGTTTTAAAGAGAATCAAGTATGATGACTCGGTACAGTTGAAGTAGTATACGAGAGTTAAAATATCTCATATTCTGGGATTAAAAAGATATTATATGCATCTTAAATAATTTTATAAAGTTTCATTAAGTCCATGGATTTTAATAAGTTCAAATTCTTCATCAATGATTATCGATATTAAGTACACGAAAGTTTAAAAAGTCATACTTCTCACACGTACACGGCCTGAAGGATAGATCTTTGATGAAGTAACTTTCCACTGCCTTCGGTAAATACACCGGTTGCTCAATTTTTATGGCTTCTAATAGTTTCAAAAAAATACTTTTGCAATCCCAAGGGTAGTAGGCTCAAGAACTTGACAATCTCCCGAATGGATGTACAATGTCAAATGAAATGTGAATGCATCGATTTTACATATTAAATTCTACTAGATGTACACGAGCCATTACATGGTAATTGAAAAATGCGAATGAGTCGTAAACATAAAACCTAGCAGTAAATATTATCATATACATAGGAGGTAACTCACTAGAGTTGCTTGTTCGTCTCTGCCTCGTCTTAATACTCAATGATTTAATAAAATGGTGTCATTGTTGGATGTTTTCTCATCTCCATCTATGTGCTTGGAAAACCTGAATTTATCGAGTACAAAATGGAAAGCTAGACAGTTAGAAGAATATTTATTTTTTAATTATGCATTCAAATATTTGGATATGAGGTCCAAAAATAATTAATTATCGGATGGAAGGCAAACAGTTACGTTAATCCAACTTTGCACACAAAGCAGATACTAAAAATATCACTTGACTCAATAAGTACTGCTCAAGATCAAATTTAATTATTGCATTTTAATATGCACTTTAATAAATTACCAATGCTCACTAAGAGAAGTATTTTGTTTCAGGATATGTTTGATGGCCTGTATGTCCTGATTTTTGAAAACAAAATATATATACACACACACATATATATATATACATCTATATATATATATATATATATATATATATATATATATATATATATATATATATATATATCACCAGGTATCACAATTGCTGAATCACTTCTATTTGTGCGTCACTAACGCCCCACACGAGGCTCGAACCCGCGACATTTGGGTCTGTAGGTGGACACGTTATCCACCTGACCGACCTCGACGTTTCGCAACTAATTCTTCGAACTCGATTAACTCCATTGGCTCAATTATCCACGATATTCCTCGCGGATGAGGGCCCTCTATGCCCCCAAGCAGAGTCTGTACCACTCGGAAGAGGACCTGCGATCGATCACAGAGACTCTTCCCACAATTAAGTGCGCCTCGGTCATCGGCGCTTTTCCTTTCCCTCGCCTCGAGCCGGGCAACAACGTGGAAGAGCGCGACACGTGACCTTAGCGTGCGAAGTAATCAAACGGTGACGGGAACGACCCGGGCACCGGCGATACTCAGAACCGCCCGCACACCCAAATTGCGCAAAGCGGGGAACACCACCGGGGGGGGGGGGGCGAAGATGATGTAGGAGGGGGCCCGGCTCGTGCTTCGAGTTCCCCTCATTCCGACGGCTCAGCGGAGGCCCATGCAAACAAGAAGTGACGCGCGGGAAGGGGAAGGTAAGGGAGAGTTAGGTGATGCTTGCGTGTATATGTGTTGAGTTTGCGATGATTCTCCCCATGTCGCTTACTCACATAATGGGGATTCAATATTCCATATGGATCGAGGAGGGAGAGCGAGAGGAGAAGACGAAAACACAGTGTGAATCCACGTGAGGTTAGCCGAAGAAAGCGAGAATGGGAGGGGAACTAAGTAAAACAATAGAGCTTAGTCCTCCTCTTTTCTTCGACGCTCCTATAATGCTCGGTTGTCCCACGAGTCATCCCGACCTCGCGGTTGCGATGTCGACCCGCGACACACTTTTCGGTGTCCGTCATCCACCAGGCGGCCGATGGTTGCGTGTCGCGACGCGGACAAACTGGGACGCCGGGCCCGGGGCAGAAGAGTACCCACATCTCCCCGCCCTTCACGAGGGAGCAGGGGAATGGGGGGCGTCGGTAGGGGGAAAATGGGAGGGGGTATCGCAGCCAAATGGGGGATGGGAGGGCGGGGATAAGTAGGAGAGAGAAGAAGCGTGATCTGGCGCTCATCCGTGCACTCAAGAACTTGACTCCAGAGTGTGCACATCCCAATGCGAGCTCATTTCGGAAATAGTTGACGTTTACGGCTTCATTGAGGCATTAGCGGTCACGGGTTGTTTATAGACGGAACGATTTATGATTCACCAATACCAGTAGAAAGATAATTTGAAAAGAATATTCGAAAAACATATTTTCAATTATTAACAAATACCCATACCACACTCAAACTAGTTTAATATCACAAAGAGATGAAAAAAACAGCATCCTCAAAGAGGAAGGCAGATTGAGGGAGTAGGTACATGGAGGATGAGTGTGTACTTTGGTAACAGAATCAAAATCAACGTAAATTGTGCATTAAAAATTTGACAAATCAATGTAAGTCCAAATGCATGAACATACTTAAGATCTATCCCAAACTTAGTAGGACTGAGTCAATAAAATCATTTATTTAATTGATATATTCACTGAATAGCCTTCGAAGTAGCACCCTTGTGTGTCCACACACCGCTACCAGCGGGTCGTCCACGATTAGTACGCCTTCTGGAAGGCGGCGCACAGATTGCTGTTAAGCTCCCTCGTCACAACCTGTAATAACGCTTCCACCGAACCGTGGTGACGTCCTTCCAGCATGGATTTGAGGTGGGGGAAGAGGAAGAAGTGTGGTGGGGCAATGTCTAAAAATTTGGATCCTCAATCACATGGCCGAGAGGCTCTCAATCAAATACACCCGATCTACCCATGGCGTTATCACCATTATCTGCCTTGAGCATCTTGAGCAACGAGTCTATTTCCCGGTTTTGCCCAGTTTCACGCAAAATTTGATGGTGTAGTGCTGTTCCAATGACCGGTTCATGACAGAACATAACGAGTAATGGTTATAGAGGTTTCGCAAACGAACGATTCGCAGTCAGCAAAGACTTGGAGCCAACAGTCACCCGCCTGCAGCCTTTCCCGAGACTTTCCTCCTTCAAACTCAATGAGAAACCGCCGTCCGTCTGTCCGTCCATTCAAGAAAAAATAAGTCAGGCAGAACGTATATGTTTACGATGTGTAAGAATAAATACTTCAAATTTGAGGTTAGTGGCAGAAAAATTATGACTTTTAAATCTACGTTGGATCTCTTAGTATGAATCACTCACATTACCTCTATGATCATTTCTCTGTGGTATTCATACGCATAGATGTTTATAATTTTTATCTATTGCAATTTTGACACTAGAGAAACTACAGGGGGATTAGGGTTGTTGCGGTGCCTGACCTACTGGCTTCCCACCCAGAGCGCACGTGTTTAAATCTTGGATATGATGGCTATTTTTCAGTGGCATCCCAATCCCTACTTGAGGTGCTTTGTGGAGAGCACTTGGAGTGAGTTCAATGCCCATCGGTTGGGACGTTAACCTGTGGACTCCTTGGCACCTTTGGTAAAGAGTAGGCTAATGCCGACGCCGGGTTTCTCTTCAACCTTTCTTCTTTCCAATCCATCCTTAATGGCGCAAATGACCTCAGCTGGCGGTCGCCTCCCCTAAATCTACCATAAACTACAGCCTCGGTAAATGGTTTCGGAATTCTCAAATTAGCAAAGAAAGTGGAACCTTATTCTTATCATACTAAAATAATCTTCACTATAGATGAGTTCCATATGAAATTTTGCATTAAAAATATTTTTTAAATTGATAACCCAACAAAACTTTGGTGAAATAGCATACAAAAGGTGCACTGATCTCTTCGTTAAGCATAGAATTTGTCCGAAATGAATTATTAGACACATAGGCTCTCATTAAGATCCATCTCCGTACTCATGTCAAACTTCATGTTACCTACTTTTGCTTACAGATCTCCGCCTCTACTTTGACTAGAACAATGAAATATACATTTTTTGTAAGATAAAAGATATGTCCATGGGATAAAAGAATAATAATCGAAATATTTAGAAGACTAATAAAATATCGAGGATGCTAAAATAACCAATGATTTTCACACTTTCACTATGTAACACATTTAAAATTCCGTTAATCACTCAACATATTTGTTGATTCACAAATAAATACTCTTTATAAAGCTCTAACAAGGCCTCAGGATATTAAGAAATAAAATTTGTTAAAAAGTGAAGTGCCTAGTTAAAAAAATATTCATTCAAGTTTTAACTCATAGTTTTACTATGATGGGACCTTTAAGCAAATGCAAAAAAACTACCGCATCAAAGTAGGCAGAGACAGGTTCACAGAGGCGGGAAAAAACTGCAGCGGGAGATTAACATGAGAGTCAAACATTCAAATTGCCGGAGTGATATATCACACAAAATTTGCGGTTTAGTCATAATTTGAACCTTTCTCTGCTTTTGACCATTTGCGGCCATTTTTGACGAGTAATAGCATCCTTTGGATCATATTAAATAAAACAAGCATTGTTCTGTAAATAAAAGTTGAGTGTAGAAGATCTTTTCTTACAAAAAAACCTGCACATTTTCTTATATAAGAGGGAATCAAGCGAATTAATGAATTTTTTTAATACAAACAAGTTGTATTTGCTCGAAAAATCATTGAATAAGAAATTCTACAACTTTAATCGATAATAGTATATTTTTACCCCAAAAATTTAAATAAAATACAAGTAACTAATGATTTGGAGCTGTAGGCAGCCTCGAAGATTTTGTCGGAGGCTGCTTACCGAGAAATCAATGCATTGTTACTAGAAACAACTCAATTCATGGCATATATACGTGTACATATGTATATATGTACATGTATATATATATAATACAAGGTTTGTATACAAAGAATCGGTAATAATTTGTCATGACGCATGCGTGACGTGCTGAATTCAGACCTTTCGGTTAAATTTACGAATGCTTGCAGATAGTATTGGCATTGAAAAGATAACAGTACACGCCATTATCACTGAAAATTTGGCAATGCGAAAGATCTGCGCTAAACTTGTCCCGAAGGTCTGGACGGACGACCAAAAGCAGAGTCGAGTGTCTGCTTGCAAAGACCAACTGTGACGCATCGATGACTCTCTGCAACCCCTTTAAAGCCCTGTTTTGGTACCAGCAGACTCTTTTCTATTTCCAAAAGTGACATCCTTCCTCAAAGGACACCACCATAGGACCCTTAGTGCCCCCAAAGAAGCTTGCACGCGTACCCTTAAGGAACTTTCTGGAATTCGCCTACCAGGGAGTATTTGAGTCGTGGAAAGCCGCTGCTGGCTAAAGTATGCCGACGGTAAAGGAGTGTACTTTGAAGAATTTTGAGGCATTGTGACAATATCTGGAATAAATCAATTTTTATGAACATTTTCCCATTACTTTTTATACAAACTATGTGTGGGTATGTATATACTATGGTGCTTTTATATACAATGAAAATATTAAAATATTCTTTTTTCATTCCAACTTAACCGAGAATTACCCATTAAATCTCAATTTTCAAGATGGAAAATATAAGTCCAACATCCATTTTCAAATAGAGATAATCCATCATAAAAAATGTAGGGTATAAAAATTGACATACATTATTTAACATGCATTACTTCACATAAATTGCACAAAATATTATCTAAACTATGACGAGCAGTCTAAAATAAAATATTTACATTTTCATAAGCAAGTATCCATTCTTTTGTTTAAAAAAAACTACTCCCATTTCTTGTTTCTTTAATGCTTTCTGGCATGCTAGTCAAAACTTTCCGTCCCATGTACAAAAAGCATCTCTTTTGGAATGAACGATTAGTTTTGGAAAGCAGGATTGCCAAGATGCCAGATTATATTGAGGGACTGTAATGAGTTTGTGCGTGTGCTCGAGTGAGTCACCCCTAGTGCGAGCGCTGGCCAGTTCCAGCACTGAACTAGAGGGGACGCCGCACCGCTGGTTGATTTCCAAACGTACAGACGAATCTTGATCCCGGGGGAATGGCGAACGCGGCTTCAGGATTAAGAGCTTGCACTCTGGGGACTTGCCAAGAGTACTTTATGGGATTTGCTATGATGGACAGACTCTTGGCGAACACGGCAGAACGGAGAAAAAACAGCTTTACGCTAGCGTTCGCAGGGTTTGGAATTCTGGTCTCGGGTATTACTTTTGCAAGTCAGAGAGGAAAAAATAGATAGGGCCCGTATATAATGTGACTGATTTAAAGACAATTTCACTGCAAGGAAAGGTGAAAGAAGAAAGAAATAAAATCTCTGCTCGATCAGAATACGTTCGATGTTTTCATGATCTGGAAAGACGACTTTCCCATCAATTCGGATCGCTTTTAGAGACAGAGAGAAATTGATTGATTCCGCGAATATACTTGTAAGATTTTTCTTACATTATGGATACATGTGCATATGTACTTATGAGCATCTGTGTATATACATATGTATATACATATACACATATGCACATATGAACATCTGTGTATATGCATATGTATATACATATATACTTATGCATCTTATATTTAATTCAAGTGAACTACAATGCGGAATTTACCTGAATAATAGATATTGTAAACAATTTTCCGAAATTTTTTGGTAGTAAAACCCAAGTCACGAAAAAAACGAGTTGATAGAGTTCATGTCTGCTGATCGGGATCTTAAATTCTAGTTGGATGAATGCTTTGGACGCTAAACCCCTTGACTCAGGGACTCCAGTGTAGAAATCCTGGTTATAATCGAAATTTCGAACTGATTATTGAAACGGGATCATTGCACTGACGTTTATATATAGATTACGTTAATGCTAGATTTTGTTAATCCAAACGTAAAACTATTATATATAATCTGTATTTTGATATAAACCTTACAAATGTAAATGCTGAAAAGATTGAGTTAAACTCACGAAAAGCATGGCTATTAAATTATTAGGTTTTTGGCGTAGTTATTTCCATGTCGTCCTCAATTTTCATGCGATTACAATCTTGTAACATTTACTTCATCTTTTCTTAAACTGAAATAGGCAACGAGAAAGTTTTTTGCCATGAAAATTATTGGTAAATAGTAAAGGTATGCATTTTTTAAGTGATGAAACTCACTTTTTGAAAATTATTTGCCCTCACGAGATGATCAACGCTTTAGATTGGAAATACACGTCACTTAACGTTTTTAGCTAGCATCACGCAATCACAGGAGTTAGAGAACTTACTCTGAGCTTATTAATTAGTATTGTATCAAAGGTTTGGAATTTCAACATGCAATAAATTGAGAAAAAAGAAGAAACTATATGAAATATTTATTTTTAAATTATTTTATACTTTACGTTTGTATTCAAAATATTATTTTTATGAACATTGACTATATTCTATACGGGGAGAACAAATTTTGTACCAGGTGGTATTTAATACACCGATGTTTGGGTTAAAATAAGTTCCACGCAGTGAAAATTTTTGTCTGGAAAAATTATTATTTAATTTTGTAGATATTTTAGTACCCTGCAAGCTACCGCTAGGTTGTGAGAGTACAATATACTCATTTTCCAGGTGCCTTGGACGCCATGTACGTTAAAGGCAACACAGAAAAAACAGTAATGAAAGCTCAACGACGATGGCTGGTGCATAACTAAATATTTGGTCTCCTGTCAAGGTAGACACCGAGTTTATGAAAATTACTAGTGATCAGCACTATTTAACCCATCATTAAAATATAGTCGAGATCAAATAAAAACTGCATGCACGAATCAATATAGCCATATGAAACAATTCACGTATTATTTGATTTAGACGGAAGAGAAATACAATCAAAGTTATCTTGATTTTCTGTTCAGTTTTGAGCAAGTTTTACCTCTTCCTGTAAATACATGCATACCCTTCACGCCTTTCTCTTCAAGAGTAGCCAAATTGAATAGAGGTCTGATGAAAGGTTTTCATTTATCTAACCCTCCTTTTACTAATTTCTATCCAACTACCCCAACTTACCCCACACTTCTTTCACTTCTACCTTATTCATAAATCATACATCCTCTTCCATTCCTGAGAGTCCGAATATTTCTTGTCTCTAAGGTCATTTTCATTCGAATTCACCCATGGCTTTCTCAATCTTCCCATTCCTTTCGAACCATTTACTCTTCTCTCATATGTACCCGTTTCGCGTTCCGACTCTCATCTCTTCTCTCAACATGACCAACCCGTGTCCATTACCGGTACATCAAATTCACATTCTCTCATGACACACACATTCATCACTTTATCTCACGTATTTTTGCCGCGTACAATCCTCAAGAACTCCATACCCACCCATTTTAGTCGGTATTTGTGCTTCTCCCGGCACACCCAATTTTCCCCTACCTACAATCTTGTGTGGAGAATTACACTTCAACACAAGGTAAATTCCTTGATTGTGTTTCCTTCGTTATGCACGCCCCAGTCGCATTTGTTCTGACAAAATCGATTTTGAAAAACATAAGACACGAATTGCGTTAAAAAATTTATATGTTCACTTTCAAAAGTTTGGTCGTCAATACTGAAGCGGACACCCTAAATGCGTATCATGCGAAGAGTGAATTCATTGGTTTGCCGAGATTATAAAGTTGAAGTGTATTGGGCACTGCACTTAAGGAATCAGAATGATTTTGCGCTGAGAAAATAGTAGGGTAACGAGTTATCATATCAGATGACTCATATCAACTTTAGACTTGCGCTTGTGCCAAAAGTCGGAGTTGGAATGGTGGAGCCCTTATTTTTTTTTAAGTGATGCTTGCCAGGAAATTCACGGGCAAATAATTTGTCTCAAAAGGTGCCTTTTCCTCAAAGGAAAAAAAGGTCAAGATGACCTTCGGGAAGGCGGCTCAGTCATATATCCGCAAGCGGATATGCCCATGAGAACATGCTTGCCCTCGGAGAGTGCGGAGTCAAAGGGGACATTTTAAGTCGCATGCATCCTCGCGCGTGCGCACTGTGGCAATAACGAATTCAGGTGACGACTCGAAAAGCGTGCGGAAACGGATTCTTCGTGACAAACAAAAACGCATTCAGAAGCACGAGACAAAGAGAGGTTGTCGACCGATGAAGGGAGGAGTATCTATCAATCGGAGGGGTAAAGGGTATGCATTCCGGGGCGAGACCCCTCGGATTCCGGGAGTGCTGACTTCCGTGCCCCCCCCCCGACACAAACAGCAGACAATACACGTTGGTATGATACGCAGGGTCAATTTAAATGGGACTGATAATTAAGCGTATTATTGTTGTACTGAATAGATAAAAAGGTACCAGGAATATTTATTAAGTGTCCAAAATCAGGCATGAAACGAAATACAGCCAAAAGGACATATACTTTTACTTCGAAACTATACAGAAACATTTATCAATTTTAGATTCTTTAGCTTAGTTAGTTATACAAGTAATTAGTAAAATGAAATCTGTTTAGTTTTATAAATTTAAGTTTTAAAAATTTATGTTACTATTGATTAAAAAATCAATTTATTTTATGTGAAATTTCCTTGCAAACATTTTATTAACTTTTTGTTCAAAAAATGCTAAAAAATTCAATAATTCACGAATTTTAAGAATACGATCGGCAATCAATGTTCCAACGAGATTTGTCACCAAATAAACTTGTCGTGGCTTCAAAATCATCTCCTACATTTTTAAAATTCAATGAAAATATACTTCAAACTATCAGGCTGCACTTCATGGAATTGTTTGATGTCCATATTAAAAGAGGTTATAATTTTCCACAGACCAATTCTGTGGAATATTGGTCAAATTTGTAATGAAAATATTTTCATCCGAAAGTATGAGGAGTTTGACAATGTATAAATATGAAACAGAAACAATGGATGGTGAGTACATATTCACGCATCAAACCGTTTTATATCGACCTATGTTGTTTTGCATTTCATTTAAAGTGCTAAAAAAGCTGTGGTGTTGACTTCTTCCGGAGAAAGTAATAATTTGCGAGTGGACACGAAGCATAGTGATAAGGAAAGACCAACTTCGAGCTAATATTTTTTCAGCGATAAGCTAAGTGATTTACATATGATTTCACTAAAGTGGAGTATATGTGTGTGAATCTCTTTTTGAGATTCACGTCTCTAATTTGACTTTAATGACCCGCGCACACTTTTTTTGATAATGGTTAAATGTATTGAAATTTTCAGTCACTGAATAATTATTTTGAAAAGATAGAGGATACATATTAAAAAGTTCAATTTGAATGCTCACATCTCCTTTACTTTCCGTACTAGATCAGCGAGATAAACTGACTACCGATACCAGTTAGTATATAGTACGAGATAGAAAACCCACAAAAGGAATGACAAAATCGAGTGATGAATCATTAATTGTGTCGTTCATCTATGAATCGTCTCTCGGCCCTTCTACTTATAAAAGCAGAAACGTTGACTACACTTAAGGAAAAAAATCGTAAAACTATTAGCGTCATTTACAAAATCCTATCACTCTAATCGCAATAAAATGTTTTAGCATAGCTTTAGTGGTGCCAAGATTTCAGATTTCTTAGCCGATTGCGTGTTAAAGTATTTGGGTAAAATTTAAACTAACTCGATTGATGTGTTTTGCATGAATTTTTCTGGAGAATTTGAACTTTCATTCTGAATTATGTTATGACCACAAGTTTTAACGCATACTTCAATATGAGCTCAATGTGGGCGAGAGAATACACTCGCACACAGGAAACCACCACACTGGGAAGAAAATGGCTAACTCTGACACATTCTACTCTGAAGTCGCGAAATAGCGGTTTCCTAACACGAATTTAACGAGAGCCTATTGTCAAGAAGACATGCTAGTCGTGTTTTATCAAATCCGATACTTTTCTTTGCGACTTAAAAAGTTCTCCACCCGGGAATTCCACTCTCTATTGTTTTTTGGGCATGCGTTACGAGCTATAGTGCTTTCATGTCTTTGGGTACACCGATGGTCCGTGAACTATGTCCCGGTGGGAAGGTGGCAAGGAAGTGGGGATCCGGGGGGCGTACGCGGGGCTGGGCGGAATAGAGAAGACCAAGAGGGGAGCGGGAGGGCGAGGGGCCTCCGCGGGAGGTTCCGTTAAAAGCGCGCTTCGACAATGGGACGTGACGTGTGCAGCCCGCGTGTCCCTCTCTCTAGCGCGCGAGAGGGGAGACCGATTCGCTCGCCCCCGCGGCACGCCCACTCATTTCATCGCTTCATCTCGGGAGGGAGTGGAGGATATCGGTTGCTTCCTCCGGCCGGGACGAGCGGGAGCGAAGCACCCCATCCTTCCCGCACGATCAACACGCCCCCGCGCCCCGCCACTTAAACAACCGCCTCTTCCCACCCGGGGGCTTCGAGAGAGACGCCCACTTCAGAATGCGGAAGAGATTAAGGCTTCGGGAAACAAAACGTCTTTCGGAGAATGGGTCGCGGAGGCGAGAGACCGTGCGCCGTCGTTAAGCGGTGAGGGGTTACCGACGACTCAGATAGAAATCGCTTTGATAGGGCACCCTATAATTACATCTACTGCTGAACATTCCCATTATGCAAGGATTCACGTTTATTAGCTATGGAGTACTGCAGACCTACGACTACCCTATGACAGGTTAGACTTTATTTTTCGATCGGAAGGAGTTATCAGCAATTTCTGGAGGGCAGTTTCGGTCAACACGATGATGGATGGGGAAGGGAAATAAATGCACTTGGCCAAATAACTAATGATAAATGAATGTTAACAATAGGTAGCTTCCCACGAATCAATCGTTGATTTCCTCTTCCCCTGAATTGGTAACAATCCCAAATCATTGAGATTCAAGTTCCATCCGTAAGATATGGAGCCTTTCGTTCAGTGTTTTTCATCCGGGGAAATTTCAACTAAAAATATGATCATTACTCTATCGTTATTCTATTTTCTTAGACTCTATCGTTACTGTGTCGTCAATCTATCGTTATTCTATATAATTTCTGGTCATAAAGGCTAACTTCACGCAAGATACATAGCGCCAATTGAAAATTTGTCAATTCTCTCAGAAAATTTGCTTTAACGCGACCTAGTTTTCATTGCGGTGTAGAATTATCAGGCAAAGAAATTACATCCAGACAGGGGTACCTAAATATTGCACACTCGTATATACCTACCTGTATGGATGTAATTGCTTTGCATGATGATGCCGCACCTTAGTGAAACCTATGCTGTCTTAAATCAAATTTTCTATTTGAAAATACAGAGTTATTTTAACGTCCTTCATCATGGAACAATTTCACAAATTTACACCCGAAACGATTAATTTACGCATGATGTTTGAGAACCTGCTGATTTTCATATCCTTGCTATCAAGTAATATGACATTAAGCACGATATAATCTGACATATAAGTACATAAGTATCTGTCCAATAATGACAGAACTCGTTATATCTATCCCCCTAATTTTTATTTAAAATCTGCACAAAGAGGACAACGAACATTTATTTACATTTGAATTTGAAAAAAACGTTATTTTGTGAGATGCACGAAAACTTCAACTCTAATTCTGGAAGAAGGGAACCATATTTACCGCTAATAATCAAATGCTATCACTGTCATTTTAGCGAGTTTCATGGATCACTGATGCCATTGGTGCACAGGTTGAGAAACATTCCTGCGGAGAATCAATGGTGAAACTTTCCTGAGCCCTTATTCCTAGTCACATTCTCACACGCCGCTGCTTTCGGGGAAGTTTCTTTGAGGCTGGAGTCTTTGGAATGAGATAGACCAAGTTAAAATACGCTGCGAAATTTACGCAATGCACAGCTGTGAACAAATGTAGACAAAAATGCTCTCATTTCGCATTCCGGGCTCGCAAAAACTGGAGAAAATGGAAATTTCGTGGAAAAGGAGAAGTTAGTGATTTTCTATGCGTCCCATACATATTTAATTAAGGTAAGTCTCAAAACGCTGTCATCTTCATTAGCAATTACTATTTATCTTTTAAGATGTAATTTCACTATAAATATAACTATAAAGAAATAGTTTGATACACCGCGGTATCAGGATTTTGGTTGAGATTATCTTGCGCAATAATTCTGCTTGTGATAATGGGTGCATTGTTATTGACCTTTCCGTTAAAGGTTTGACAACCATATGAAAAAATGGCTTTTTGATATCAGAATATAATACACCGTTACAACAAATTTAAAACACATTGGTCAACTGTATACATTACTTTGAATTGGAAACATTTGTTTCAACTATTTTATTCGCGCAAGAAACTTCGAAGGAAGGAAATGAAGATTCATTTGAAAATATATCGCAGAATTTTGAAATTTGCTTCTTCCAGTCACTTAGGTTTTTCCTGCATACGTCTAAAATAACGCCGATGTAATTAATAGCCCTCAATTATTCGAGGCAAGAATTTTATCTTTGTATTTGAAATCGCTTCCGCTTTCCTCTTTTAGGGAACCGGATGGCTGACATTTCATTCCTCGTGCACCTCAAGCCGATGTGCTATTGTGTTTAATAAATTGTTCACGCGAAATAAAAAAAATTAGGCAGCTAATGTGGAGGAAGTATTACATCCTGTAAAAAAAGATAAGGAAACTGGAGGAAATGGAAATTTAGAAACGTAAATAGGGGTATTGTAGTAGCTACGTATTGTTTCTTGGTGCTGGCTTATCACTCCCCTGGTCATCATTCCGCCATGATTCGACCTTTAAGTTTATAACCAACTGATGCCTTACATGGAAGGATAATCACTTAAAAAGTCACAATATTAATGATAAGCTATTAAAAATTGAATGTTAAAAATAGGAATCATCTAATAATTTGAAATAAAAGCCTTTATCTCCATATTTAATGAAATAAAAAGCTTATGTACGAGGGTCATCCGGAAAGTAGTACCCGTTCGTGCCGCATGAAGTGCTGACGACGCGAGTAGCCGCTGGACGAGGTCAGATAGCTTCAGTGGCTTGTCTGCCTTCTCTGAGCCAAGTTGCGTGACGCTAGCATTGCCTGTGTTGTTTCTGTGATTGTTTACAATGTTTAAAAAAATTGAGAACGCCGCCAGTTGTGAAGTGAGGGCAGTGATTAAATTCCTCAATGCAAGAAACGTTCGCCCATGTGATATTCATCGCCAATTAAAGGAGGTGTATGGAGACAATGTAATGGACGAGTCGTCTGTTCGGCGGTGGTGTCGCAACTTCAACATGGGGAGGGGGAACACACACGACGATGAGCGTTCGGGGAGACCGTCTGTCATTACAGACCAACTGGTGAGCTCAGTTGACGAATTCGTGAGGAACGATCGGCGCGTCACAATTGATGACATCTGTGAGCATTTTCCCAATGTTTCTCGAACAATTGTTCATGAAATTGTTAAACACCATCTGCATTATGCAAAAATTTGTGCAAGATGGGTCCCTCGCGTATCTCAATGAGCTGGCGGCGAAGGACTATGCAGCAGGAATACAGAAACTTGTCACACGTTATGACAAATGCCTTAATTTGCTTGGAGATTATGTTGAGAAGTAGTTTAAAGTATCCTCTTTCAAATAAAATTTTTTATGTTTGTTAATATTTACTTTTGTGTCTTTATTTCACGAACGGGTACTACTTTCCGGATGACCCTCGTATATAGTAGTTAAAACAGGTAAAATGCAATTTAAAGAATCGTTCATTAAATTATTGAATGATTTCATACAGTTTACGTTTATGCATACCCAGTGATAAGAAAATTTCAAATATTTTCTCCAATAGTACCTCTAACACTTGACCTCTTTGAATCCCTTCCTGATACACGGAGGGTGGCGACAATGTTTTTTAAATTACTGGTTAAGACTCTCTGGCAAGGAATCATGAAGATTAGACAGCCATGAAGCTATTAAATCTTCTCTTAAAATAATATAATGCGGCTCTAAAAGCGATCAAAATGAATAAACAGCTACTTTTCTGAAATTAGATATAATTCAAACTAATACTCGTATGTTGTGCGCGAGTTCGTAGATCAGTGTCTTGGGCCATTACAAAAGTAGACCCAATAAAATAAACATATTTACTAGCCTGATTGGAAGACGGCGGTGAAGATCAAAGGAATGGAAAAAGTGAGAAACCAGGAGAAATACAAAAGAGCCAAAGAAAAAAAATCCGCATGGATAGCTAGATATGGAAAAGAAAAACCAAAATAGTTGTTAGAGTCCGCATTGAGACGTCAAAGCTTTCTTTAGTTAAATTTGGAGGCCACGCCTCAGAATGGATCGAGGAACAATTACGATAGCCAAATAAGGATGTGGGTAAGAGATATCAATGCACACGAAGATTAGCTTTAGAGGGTAAGGAAATGAACGCCAAAAGGTCGATGAAAGAAAATCATTTGGGAAAGGAGGGAAGTGAAGATTTATAAGCAAACCTGTTTTTCAATTTATTTATACTTTTAATAGAAACCTAGAGTAATAATATATGATGGAAAATTAAGAAGGGAAAGTAAACACGAAATTTGTTGGCTGTTTTTATCCATTTTATATCGTTAACAACCAAGATTTAACAAAATATTGAAATATTTTTATGGAGGTGAGACATGGGTAACAACGGAAGAGAACACGTGGATGGGAATACTCCACGCTATTAGCCGTATGCTACATGAAATGAAATGCATGAAACATGCGATAAAGGATTTTTTTGAGTTCATGGGAAGATCTGATAAGAAATGCGATAACAAATGTATAGGATGGATAAGTACAAAACATCGTGCATTGAAGAGTAAAGTGACTGAAAATATTTTTCGAATTTTTTTCTTGGTCATTTTATAACTGATAGGTGCAAACCTTACTGTTTCAAAATCAACGACCCTGGTACTCTGCCATAATCAGTGGTAACATTAAAATACAATATGGAATTTAGAACGGTAATACTAATACGCTTTAGAGAAAGTTTATAATTGAAATCTTTTAAATTTTCATAAGGCTTTTAGATCCGATGAATATGACTTAGGTTACATGCGTGTTTTATATTTATCTAATTATTTCTAATTTTATTTTGCACCACTTTGAATTTCGCAACAAAAATGGGGCTTATTGTGGCCGTCGAAGGCCATATCTACTAATAACGAGTAAGGGTATGTTAAATTAACTGTAGTATTAAAGAATAAGTACGTAACCTGTAGAGTTTACATGCATAGCTAAACCATAATATCTCTCCGATTATTTGTTGATTTTGAAAATGAGACGCGTAGAAGATAGATACATTTTAGTTGGCACTGTCTCGCTGGTTGCTGAATATCAATGCATTTAAATACGATTATTTAGATGGTAAAAAATGCCTCATGACTCTCGGCATATCGATCATTATTTAAATCATTATTTAATGGGCATTGGTAAATTCTACACTTTTATGTTTGATTGTGGAGTTAACTTTAATTACACTGGGCCACATGGTATTTAAACTTGCTCACGCATGAGTTAACTCTAACACAAACACATAAACTTACATAATTTTATTCTTAGAATTGGAGAAAACTTGGCACAGACAAATTTAAATTATTTTTAAAAACTAATTTGGAGTGGCTAAAAGATTGCGTTAACAAAAAGCACGCCGATTTGGAGACAGCAGATCCTCAGCGGACGAAACATCAATGAAACAGTTTACAACTAAATATCACATATTTTTGAGCCGTCCACGAAAAATGAAAATAAGTATATTAGGAACATTGTATTATGCTCACTGAGGCAATCATAAATGCCATATAAACACTAACTTCCAAATTGTGTGACTGATAATGATAGACTCGCTTATTAATATGAATATCAAACGAATGCAGCATAAATTAATTTGGATATCGTCGTTGTCCGCGCCATGCCACGTATTTGTTGTGAATATGCCCAATTCGCATAATTGGTTAGATGATAGTAACTGATTAACTTCCTGATCTCATATGCTACGGCTGCGATGACATTTCTCGGTGGGATGAAATTTTAGTGCTCAATTTCCTGTTTCTACCAGGCCACGTTTGGATCGGAGAAGGAAGCAGGAACTCGATTGCTATATCTAGAGGCGCTAGCGTTTTGTGACCTTTCGATTTTTATTTCTTTTTCAAGTAGGGTTAATTCGTCGCTAAGTTTCTCTCACATTTTGACACACAAAACTTCCTGTCCATTCTTCTCCTCCAGTCTTCCTTCGCTTTTATGGTTAAATTACAACGTTTCCGGTAGTAGTGAAAAAATAATTAATGAGAATCATGACAAGCGGAAGATATGGAGTAAACAACTACAACGGAATATATGTCACATTTTTTACAACATAGTTTGGGCCCTGTATCATACTACTGAAGTAAAGCTTAAGTTACGTTTGCTGGCAGCTTGTTGAAATGTTAAAAAATATTAATATGAGAGAAGAATAAAAATAATTTTGAGCAACCAAAAATTTATAATGAATATAATAATTCCAAGTGAATTCGTGTTTTTCATATTTGCTCAATGTTTCGAGATCACCTTTTTTTCTGGTGACCTTAATGATAAATACAAAATGAACTACGAAGTGATTCCAGTTTGGTACAGTTTTATACACATAAGTAAAAGTTATAGTCACGTATTGCTATTGTATTTAGAAATAATTTTCTGGTTCCTTATTTGTGTCATTAAAAAGAAATAAAACCCTTCATGAAGGCAGTTCTTCAACACAGTTACTGATTTCCCATACTCTATGGTAGATCAAATACTCAACAGGAAGTCGGTTGTAGAATAAATGCTTCCATAATGGAAATGTCTTCTGAGAATTCTTCTCTTTTGGTGTGGTGGAAGTAAGAGGTTCACAATAGATATATGAGTGCCGCACCATTTTTCAATTGTAAAAAAAATAAAGAAAGGATTTTTTTGTATTTTTAGTGTAGTTTATAGCATAAAGTTTTAAAAATTAAATAATTCCACCGGTAAAACTGAGATAAAAAACTAGAACCTGCTAGAAAAAATACTTGTATATGAAGATTCATTCCTAAGTCAATAAGTCAAGTTCAATAATTGTGCCTATAAATGCTTAATAAAATAAAAAAATATAGCCTAAAATGATTAATTACTCTATAAGAGTATTAAAAGTAATAATGGATGGTGGGAGTTCAACGAATCTTGTAGACGGACTTTTATTAATCACTAGCTGAATACCCGGCTTTGCACGGGTTAGGGAGAAACAATAATATAAATATACTACATAAATAAAAACAACAAATTATAAAGTACAATAATACACCACTTCATACAAATTTAAGAATCTTTTTTATTTAACACCTGTTTATAAACTACATTTTTTTGTTTCATATCCGGGAGAAAGAATATATAAATTTTTAGTCGAACCCACTCTGGAGCAAGCAACATATGGTTGCCCGTGGCTAAAACATGGCGATCTTAGATCAACACCACAAAACTTTAAAGACTGTCCCTGTGATTTATTAATGGTAATTGAAAAAGCTAGCCGGACTGGAAACTGTAATCTTTTAAAGTTGAAGGGAAGATCAGTTGGGATTAGAGGTATCCGTGGAATAAAAATTATTTAACCTTTCCCTTTTCCAGTTAAAATGACTGCCTGGATTATATTTTTCATTAATTTTGTCACACGCAATCGTGTCCCATTGCAGAGTTTTGGTTTAAATTTCGCAATAAAATGATTGGAGATCCTACTTTAAGTATAAGGCGATGTTGTGGCAATCCAGCTGGATCAAGTGAATTTAGGAATTCCGTTGGATAATTGACGGCTTCGTCAGCATCCACTACGGTATCAACCGATTTATATTCAATCACGTCTCCTGGCAGCATGGCTAGTATCTCCTTGTTAATTTCATTAACACAATCGTTCTTAGGAGCAAGAATGGCTCTTTCTCGCCACAATTCTAAATTTTTATAATTTTGATTAACGTTAGGATAGACTGCTTGTATCATATCGCGAACAGTTTTCACCGATACACATAAATCTGATGACAATTTTATCATACCAGATGCTTCAATAACTTATCTATCTTCTCCAATCTCCAAAAGTTTATTTGCAAAATTTTGAGCATTCCCATCTCTTAAGAGGATTCGCATGTTTTGTTTAAGGCTAATTTCTTGGACATGATTCCATAGAACAGAATGTTTTAAACAGGCATAAATTTCATCGGCTGGAGTCGATTTTGGAATGACAGGCAGAGTTTGACGGAAGTCTCCACACAGGAGTATCAGCTCCTACCATTAAACTGCAGTTTCATCTAAGATCTTGAAGTGTTGCGTTGAGGGCCTCAAGAGATTTTTAATGAGCCATCGTACACTCATCCCATACTATCAATTTACATTCTACAAGAACTTGTGCCTGGCCGCTTGTTTTATTTACATGACATGTGGGATTTTCTTGTCGGGAAATATTAAGTGGCAACTTAAGGGCAGAGTGGGCTGTTCTTCCTCCTTCCATTAATGTCGCTGCAATACCTGAAGATGCAACGGCTAGAGCAATTTCTCCATGAACCCTGATTTCAGCGAGAACTAAATTAATTAAAAATGTTTTTCCCATGCCACCAGCAGCATCAAGAAAAATGATACCTCCTTCTTGTTTATCCACTTGATCCATTATTGTTTCGTACGCGAATTTCTGATCTTCATTAAGAAGTGGCTTTTTATCCGCGATGTATGCTTCTAAGTCTAAGACATTGTAGCTAGTTTCACGTATATAATCTGGGTAAAATACACCCTGTTGATCTTGTACAGGTGCAAAAAGACCGAGTTCCACTAAAGTCTTGTTAACCATGGTGATACACTTTTCCTCCAAAATAATCAAAGTTTTATTAAAAATTTCGGAGTTAAACGTAATATCCAATGTAGGATTTTCACTTCGAACTTTAGCCAGTATATCCTCACTCATTGATTCTTTATATTTTCCCATATTGTTTTTGGGTTAGATGGATTACAGGAGGTTATTATGATGGCAAACAAAATTCGGATTTGTCCTGGAAGAGAAATCAAACTGGCCTCTCGCAATGAGTCATCCCAGTGTTGATCTCCTTCTAGCAACCCTAAATTCTGGCAAGCTTCTCTGAATGTCTCACATATTTCTCCGTTTACCGTTCTTAATTCTGCAAATGAGCGAGGTCCTTTAATGGTATGTAGAAGCATTCTTAAAAAATAACATTCGGCGTTGTTAGGATGGACTGTGTAGACTCGGCCCAATGCGTCACATGAATAAATATTATTCTCAGGATCAAAGTTGCCCATTTTTCCTCTACAAATGACTTTCCTTGATGTATTCCACGTATAATATCTCGGCAATTCTGAATACAATAGTGTTCTTGCAAAAGTATCCTGCTGGCATAGTTGGAAAAATGCCGTTTCTATGACAGCAAAAAAGTAAACAAATTACATACGTACAAACAAACACTCTCCTTTATATATATAGATTAAAGAGGTTGTGTTATGGGACTTTTGAACTATGAGTGCATTATCACATTTTGGGACTATGTAACACTAGAGGAGATGCTGAAGATCACCTAACTTATTTGACAGTAAATAACATAAATATCGATTTTGATAGGTGAAAATAGGTGAGGAAGCAGCTCTCTGTATAAAATTCCACACTTTATAAAGCCCCCCTCACACACTAAGCCTTGAGGCAGAAGAAATTCACGCATTCACGGGGCCAGTTCCTTTCCCTCTGACACAGTTTGGTTAACAACGGATTTTTATAACCAGGAAGTGGCATCATTTGGATCTTTAGATGGGGTTTCTATGAAATGCATCAAATCAAGATTTGAATCCGGGGCCCTTCGCTCAGTAGTCGAAGCCATTATACCCTGGGCTAGCCATTATACTCTTTCATTCAAATAGCTGGAATTTTTCAGAATATCGATGTGTTTCGTAAAGTATTGATTGAACAGAGTAAATTGGTGGTTAAACATTTCTTACGAAAGTTTAAATGAATTAATGTTGATTTAACTATAATAAACAAAGAATAATGATCCCGAAGTTCTAGATTGAATCCTTTCATATTTTACTGTTAATTCAGTCATTTTGAGAACACTTATTGGGAAAGGCATAACATCGAGTGAGTGCGTAATTTTTTGCATCCTGATATTTTACAAATTATGAAAAGACGAGGGTGGAAACATGAAGAAAAAGATGGATGAAAACATGATACCGATATTCAACGATTCTAAAAGACGCACTTCAAGCAGACTTGATTAGACTCAACTGTGAAGAGGAGATAGATACCAAGTTGGCTAGCGTTTCCAAATAAATACCTCGGCTTTGTATTTGCTTAATTCATAACAACAGTTTGATTCCAGCAATGCAGCTAGTCGAATTTTAATGAAGATCAACGTAGTGTATAAATGAAACATTGTTGATGAGCAAGCATTCATCCGCGCACATATTTTAAGGAAATTACATGCGTGAGGATAGTAGTTCGGAGATCTTTGCATAATTTTACGTATATTGCCCATAATGTTGAAAAAAATAACTAAGTACAGAAAGAGATTAAATACAACTAAATCCCATCTCTTGGTGGCGGCACGTGCATTGATTAAAAAATGTTGTTTATTCCAGCTTATATTCCAAAAAGTTTTGACATAACGTTGATTAGTGCGATTCGAAATCGTGACGAATTCTGTTATCTTTGGAAGAACACGACTTTTCAGTTTTGCGAGAAGAATTTGAGGTTCCACCGTACTTAATGACTCCCCAATAGGCTTCACTCCTTATTTGGAAACTCTCTTAGCACTGGGAACTATCTTTTAAAATACTCACAATCTTAAATTCCTTTTTACGGTTGGTGACCTAACACCCCCCGCCACACGCCCTTGCGGCGGCTTGTGGGGTATCATGCAGATGTACATCTGCACGCTTAAAGTGAATCGGCTGAATAACATCGTCCGTTTGGTAAAGCAAAGAATATCAAGTGGCCGCATGTATGGCAAAGTGAAAATCGCAAGACATTCAAGATATTTTGTATTATCTCTTGTGACATGGAAAAAATTACACCGATGAATCTCGTAAAACTTTAAATAGTTTTTTTATATCTTCATTATCGCTTTCATTCCGAGTTTTTTTTACTGATTCGGGTTTGGGTTATTTTGTTTTATTGCTTCTCACAACTTTCCTTCCGATTTCATGCCGAGAGATAGCGGGGCTAATGATGGGTTTGGAACTCGTGGGTCGAGAACTATTAGCAGTCTATTGCACGGTGTAACATAGACTATGTCTCTTCCCAAGAATTGAGTAATTTTTAAACGACAGAGAGAAAATTTGGGAAAATACATGAATAGACTCTTTAGTACCACTTTCGAATTTCCATATGTTGCGTTAACTTAAAAGAAATTAGCATATATTGCTTACTGTGATAGCTTTCATTATATAAATGAGTACTTAAGCTGGTACTCTTAAACTAAACTTAAATTGATTTTCTTGAAGTAGTCCATCGAAAGGAAATACTATATAAGAAGAAAAACGTCTGAAAAATATATCGACAATACTGATACGATATAAAATAGAAATGACAATTTCTTGAATATATATTTATAATGTGTGTGCCAACAAAAATGCCAACCATTGCATCAGCTCACATATTAAATAGTCTAACTTGGAATGCAATAGCATTAGATATATGTATACCTTAGGATTTAACTATAAGTGCGCCTCATCGCATCTCTAGCAGGCAAAATGACTGCTAAAATATTTCGTCCATACCGTAATTCCTAGTTAGAAAATCCACTTTCTTTGCCACTCTTCTTACTAAACTTTTTGACCTAGTGAGTGGCAACGAGACCGGTTGCGATGCTTGTGATGTTGTCCACCTACCTAGATGTGACCTTTCACTCCGGACTTGACCATTTATAAAATAATTAATAGGATAATGCATTTGAGAAAATCTTTGAAGTATCCTAATTGAAAACAAATACGATAATCATGTATGACATTAAACATTTGCAAGCGACATTTTTGCTATATTATGTTAGCATTAATGATGCAATCAATTAATCAAACACAAAATTAAATATCTCATGCTAATTATTTTTCAAGCATGGTAATGAAAATTTTTGATAACTTCTGCATCTAATTCATATGCAAGACTGGATTAACTTCTGGGCAGTATTCATGAGGTTAAAAAATTCATTATTTATTAATTAAATGTAACTAATTTTCAAAATGAATTAATTGCTAGAGGAAAAAGTTATCAGCATTTTGCGAGCAATCGGGAAATAAAACTTATATGAGACCGATTTCCATAACTCCCTCTGGATACGATATGGCCAGTTAATATTACTGTCCAAGACTTACGAGTACTTCAGTGATGATAAATAAAGAAAATAATATAAAGACTCTGATAATTTAAGAGGTGTCATATTAAAAAAATAAAGGGAACTTGGTGTTGTCACCTTGAGGGAAACAGGACTCGGGCTCGATGACCATGGGGGGAAAAACACGAATTGCGCGTCTGCCGTACCCAAAAGCAACCCCTTCTCGTGAACCACAAATAAATAATGTTTATCTTTTCCCATTTTCCAAAGACAACAGAAAAATAAGCCTTCCCACCCCCCAGCCACCTTGCCCTCTGTGTGACTTTAGTACCTCCACCCTCTGTAAACTGACACGACTCCCCCAGAGGGTCTGATGACTGCGACCGACTCGGCTCCTGCCGCGGAAAGGAAAGGGAAAGGAGGATGCTGGGAGGGAGAGACGGTGGCGGGGGATTCGAAGGGAGGGGCGGCAGAAGGAGGCGGAGGAAGAGGATGGTCGGCGGCGTGCATACGGGATTTCTCCAGGGGACGGCGGGCGAGAAGGCGAGAGTGATGGGTAAGAGGAGAGAGGGGACATGCCCATCATTCCCGCCGTCTTCTCGGTTAACTCTTGTGTCTGCGGAAAAACGGCGAAACTAAATACGGCTGCGTGCGCGCTGAATATTCCCTTATCCGTCCAATCGAATGCACCCGAAAAAAATATTCCCGATCGCCTGCCTCGTAAAGAGTTTCCACACACATTTACGTAACTGTAACTCAAACGGATTTCGCATCGCGTAGCGTAAAATATTCACCCAGATACAAAAAGAATAAACAGTCTTGAAACCTCAAGGAATTTCCAGCTCTCATGCAAGTGCTTTAGCGTCTCGAATTAAAGTCTCCAGCGTACCCCTCCGGTGTGGATGTTGCAGGGTTAAAAGGTTTCAATTTCATCAGGACTCGCATTAATCAAGAGATTAAACATTTTCTAAGGGATGGTCAATCCGCATCCTTCATCAGCTATCATCGGGTTTCGATGAGCAAATTGTACGAGTGCAGAGAGGGTGTGCTCCTTTGCCACGCTGAGGACCACGAGATGATTCCTGACGGCGGAGAGATTTTGACGTGTGTCCACACCATTTGGTGGTTGGAACCGTCAAGCTGAGGAAACCTTTTGGGTCTCACTTCTGGCAGGCTGACGACAACTCCTGGTGTCGCTCCAACCTCACTTCAATGAAAAGTAGCTACAATAATAAACGGAGCTTCTTTTTCAAGCGTTCATTTCATATACTGAATTGAAATAAGGACAGGCAGAATTTATTTTTGAGGAGGAATCTCGTCGACTTTTGTGTCTCCATGTTACCACATGTTCAAATAACAAGGAGGAGGCCATTCCAGGTCGGATTTGTCGCCATGGAATTTTGCTTATGGGCAGTTTTCCTCGTAGCTGGGCTCCCTTGACCTCTCACAAAACGAGGGGCATAGGGGGGGATAACAATAAATTCCTTGCGCCACCGTCCAGCTCCCCTCCACCTTTCCCTGCTCCTTCCTCCTCCTCATCCTCCAACCCCTTTCATCGAGCCGCCCACTGACTTCCTTCCCGTCCCATCTTCCTCCCTCCTCCATCCCTTTCTTTGTCCATCTCCACAGAATTCGAAAAGGCGGTGAGAGAGAGAGAGGGAGAGAGAGAGCGTGGGGTGAAAGGGTGGTGAGATATGAAGTAAAGGATGAGTCGGAGGAGGAGGAAGGTGCTTTCGCCTATTTAAGTGGGGAAACTCACATAAGACTTGTCCATTATATTCTTCGCTTGGATCAGTGAGGTGAGGCAAAGCTGACATCTCTTGGAGCGAGGAGAGTTGCGGGCATTTTGGAGGTAAGGCGACATCCTGTGGATAATAAACTTAGGCGACGTCGTTGTTACTGGAATGCCCAGTGGTTGACAATATTTGAATGATAACAAGTGCGTTTCATGCAGATTTCCCCATATCTCGGTCTGAAACAGATGTTATCGTGGTTTTTGTTCATTTAGACTGTCAGAGAGATCAGGGTGAAACTAGGAAAAAGTGCAGTGTTGAATTTTTGGTGGCTATTGATGTTAAAAGATAGCTATCAGTGAGGAACGAATCAGTCCTGAGAATCTCCAGCCGGGCTTGTTACCGAACAACATGCTCGCCAGCGGGCCATGTGCTCCAATTCTTCCTTGGATCAAAGGGCTGTGAATACTATGATGTTGTGACCTTTAGGGCACTTGATGGCAAGGTTTAACGGTACCCTCGCGGGATCAGTGGCCATCAGTAGCATTCGGGTGACAAAAAACAAGTGTTGAAGTGGTATGGCAATAGTCATGCGCTACTTTCCCCAATTACCAATTATTTGCTTCCGCGTCGTCATTAGGTGTTCCCCTTGAATAGTGCGGTGGTTTTTCGTGCACTCAAGGCTATGGGGCTGAATCCGCTTCTTCCTAAAAGTTACATGTATTGATCATGACTTCAATTTTGTCAGACTATCAACCCTCTTTTATGTACCAAGGTAAAAACTATTGAAGAGGACTAGATTAAAAAAAAAACTGAGCTACTTTCTAGCAAATTATTTCATCCTTAGTTTTAGATAATTCCACCCCAATAGAAATTTTACCTCTACTAATTCAGAACTTTCTGCGCACACGATATTCATACACCAAGATAAAATTCTTGCATTATCCTATGTATATTATTGGGGATTATGAATATTATTATTATTATATAATATGTGGGTATAACGTGGTGTCCTTCGAGTTTTATGTCAAACAAGCAGCCTATCCCTAAGTATCTACCGCTTCAACGTGAGGAAATTCCGTTTGATATCTCGCTTGAATTGAGCGCGGAAAATGTCACTTACAATCTCATTTCTTAAAATGTTCATTAGCGTGACAAGTTTTTGGTAATAATTTAGATTCTGCATAAGTTATCAAATATACGAAGAGCGAATATTTCAAACAATAATGTGAAAATGGCAGTTGGGAGATAAAAGAATAACACAAATTAATTTTTAAGTGGAATAAATTGATTTAATTATTATTTATTGCTCATAATTTTTTCTTGCAGAATTAATGTTAACATAGGGCTTGCATTAGAGTAACATTTAGGTCATGAAGACCGGTATGAACTTGGGAAAAATTACATTTTTTCATTACAGTGAATTGGAGTACAGAGGGCGAAGGCAAGTTTCATAATCCTTGCCCTTTTCTTCCTCTCTATAGATTCTTCACATTGGCAGCATAAATTACACATCCCCATTTTAAAAGTTTAAATGAAGTGATCGCATACAAAAAAGAATTAAAACTTGGCTAGAAACTTAATTGATTTGCATTATTCTCAGGGATGAAATTTAACCAAGCGAGTTTGTATGACCAATGTATGTTCAAATGTATGTAAAAGACAAATGTATGTATGCATGAATGTCCTAATAAATGTAAAAATGTAAATGCAAAAGCTTAAAGAAATCTTGAAACATGATGCTGACAAGTATTCTCGATTTCATACGGAATTCTCATGTCACTATCACATTTTCTTTAGGGAAATGTTTAATGAGCGATAAACTATGCTGGTATCCTGTCAAGGTACTTACTTTTTGTTTTTTTTTTAATATCACGCATGCACTTTTTGCATAATATTTCAGAAAATATTTAGATAAAATATTATATTTTTATAGGGCTCAGTTTATAACCTTTCGATAAATCAAACTGATAACTACAGTTCATGTTTGTTTGTTAACAAAAGTACGGGTGTGACAACTAGATATTGAGTAACACCAAGCATTTTTATCAAATACTGGTCATACCACTTATAGATCCTGAGGTTATTAAATTTATGGTAGGACTTTCAGTAGCAGTTGGGATTTATGCCTGCAGCATTAGCAAAACTTATTTTCGGAATTAAAATGGAACGTTGTAAAGTTAAAAGATATTATAAAAGCAGAACTAAATAGCGTTAACTGTTTAAAGCGAACATCAACGCATATACAGTTAAACCTGCGTAATCTCTAATAAGAATAATAAATAGTTTTAGGGCTTCAAGGACCGCATGAGTCCTTGAATATTTGGATGAGCCCTTGTCTTATAGCGTTTCCACGTACTGAAAATTAATACACGATATTTTAAGAGCCAAAGAATTCTTTCATTTTTTATATAAAGATGTTTGGGCGATGTTTTCTCTCAATTATCTCATCTCGAGTGTAACTTTGTGATGAACTCAAGATGAGATAGTTGATATACATTCTTTGTACTCCCGAATAAGTTATCAGCTTTCATTATTATTATTCATATAAAAATGGAATATATTTAAATTCTTATAATGAAATGAGTATAACATATTTTATTTATATGATATATTATATGGTCCAGTCAGTAAGTAGCCACTGATTTCAATCAAGTGTGTGCTTGTATTATATAGCAAAAGAAACTGTTTCTGGTTTATATTTGTGGAACTTATTGATTATATATTAAGGTAAAATATTCCGTTTCATTTCCCCTCCAACATTTCTCTTCACCAGCTGAAAATTCTGTATGGTGTTACTCTGTGACGAAACTTAGTCACCTAATAAATAGATTTTTATATTTGAAATGCGAAGTATTATTTTACATAAATATATATATATATATATATATATATATATATATATATATATATATATATATATTAATACCGATATTGACGTAGGTACGAATTATGCTTAGGTCCGTGACCTGAAAAATCGTTTTAGCTAATTTCAATACACTTTTTTATGATTCTAAGTATTCTATATTCCAGTCCGTGGTACTGACCGAGGATTTGAGGAATTTCTAGGTTTTTTGAAAATTGTCAGATTCTCAGAGATATATTCCGATGATGATAACGGGTAAGGTCGTGCGATAGAACACGCCAACGTGCTATGAATCATAGATGCTCGCAAAGGCGAATCGTGACTAATTTCTTCACTGGTGAAAAGGCCTGCACGTGAATCATTTAGGTTCACGATCTGAGAATCGATAGATTAAAATAAAAATAAATAATGTGCCATTTAATGGACACACGTTAAGTAGAAATACATGTATGACTTGGCTTGATTCATAAGATGTACTTTATGTAGGACACTGGGTCACTTACAATTTCTGTTAAATCATAAACTCAATACAACCACGCTAGTTAAGACATTGACCCCAGAGAGAAAGGATTCAACACACTTTGCAATACAATGACGCTTCCTCGTAGACTTTTTATTAAATATAATGTTTCAGAGAATAACCCAATCCATCGTCACGAAGAAACACCGAAATAAAGTGAGACGGGATTAGCTAAGAGTTGAGGAATGAGCTAATAGCAAATACATATTAACTTATCCAATTTAAGATGCATTGATAAGCAGCGCCTGAGGTTGGGTGAAGTAAAATACTCTATTACTTATTATCGCAAATATTATGAGAAACTAACAAATTTGTGTCCAATATTCAATTGTTTTTTTACCGATGCCATCCTGGGCATAACAGCTCGTAACTCGCCTTGAAATTAACGAAACCACGCTCGAGCGATGGATTCTGTTCTTGGGCGAGAGTTTGATGGCAGGCGTCACCTGCTAATTAAGCGCGTGCGCGATTCACTCTTTGCGGAGAAATAGAAATTCAAAGATTCTCCCATTATGAAACGTCGTCCCGGGTCCCATCCTGGCTGGCTTATACGCCTGGGTCATCACACGACTCCGAAGTGTTACATCGCGTATAAATATCTCCGCCTGGTTGCAGCAACTGATGCTCCTTTGTTTCATTTGGTGTCACAACGACTCAATGGAGGAGAAAGTAGTGGCGGGATATATGGACAGCGGGAGAGAGAGAGTGCGGGGCGAAGAGATGAGTGGCGGGGGAGGAAGATACGAGGAGGGGGATGCCGCAGAGGACGATGGTTTGCGTGGGCGAGGGAGGGCGAAAGCCGGGGCCGGTGGGAGGCGCGCTCACCGGAGGCGGCGGCGGCGTCGTCGATGGCTCTTCTTCTTCCGGGGGGTCGGAGGCGCGGTGATTGGCAGGAGAGTGTCACGCAAGACGTACGTCGCCCCTCATTATTCAGCGCCGGGCTTCCCGTGGATCTCCGGTGTCGGGAAAAGGAGCGAAGGGAGGCGACGCGGGGAACAGGAACAAGCGGAATTTTAGTCGTGTACGCGAACACCCACACACACCCGAGCGACGCTTGGCGGGTCGCGCTTGTCTTTCCCACTCGCCATTGCGCTTCGGTTGTGGTTAAACAATGAACGGACGCTCTTGCAGCGGAGATCGTTCCTCCTCTTCCTCCACTCCTCCCCCTTTCTCACTCTCAACGCACGCCCTAATGCGTGTTAAAAAGTCGGGAGTGCATACATTCATTTAAATGACTAATTGTTAAGTATCGTATGCCTTTTAAATAAGCTTGGATCTCCTGTTCTGTTACCTTACTTGGAGGGTTTTATTTGGTGCTCCCTTCATTTAGTTTCCGTTTGCTCCTTCTCTTTAATATATTAAATTTTAGTTCTCTTGATGTGATGCAATAATTACTCTTGTACATATACCCCTCGTTATATTGGAAAGCTCAGTATTTTTAAACGTAGACACATGAATTAAAAAGTAAAGGCATGACAAAAAGTAAAGACAGTACTATTTGCAGCGATCGATGAATTTCTGCACTCTCTTTGGAACGGGGCCTGATTTGGTTTTCAGAACCAAAGACGTTTTCGAGATATAACTGGATTTATTAAAAATGTGTATGGGTGTAGTATTAGATCTGTCAGGAGTCAACCCAATTAAATCGTAGACATACTCCATAATGTGGGTTTCTGTGGAGCACCTGACAATAATTATTTTAAAAAATTAATAAAATAAGGAACACAGCTCCGGAAGTTTTCCTCATTGGAGAATTGATTAACTACTACAAAGTAGAATAAAAGGTTTAGGACTAAATTATAATATTAATTAAGCAACGTAATTGAAATTCTTTTGGAGATGATAAGAATGGAATAAACACACTTTAGCATCCTGAAGTTAGCAAGCTAAATTCTTCCCACCTGAACTGTGTACTTTTAAAGAATATTACCACAATTCATGAAATCTATTTTGTTGAAATTTAGCATAGAATGAAAAACGCTTTCAATTGCGATGGGAAATCGTTTTAACGTATCATAATTTTGCATAGCATTCGCAGATCGTTCCCCACTCGGTGAATCATGATCCCAAAGTAAGGAAAAAATGTATTCATTGAGGTTAAATGATTTTCCCACGTCGAAATATAACGACTTGGGCTCTTTATTTTTTCGAAGTTACTTCGAGAAGTTGAAGGTCAAAACAAAATCCTCTTGGATAGGTCGAGGTCCTTCCCTTCTGCAAAAGTGGTGCTCGCGCGGGAGTTAAATTTGAGGTGTGGTTGAAAGAAGTTTCGAGTGATCGAAGAGGGATGGTCAGTCTTCAAAATTTTAGTCGCTGTCTCCGCAGGTAATTTTGGTATCCATGACTTCTAGGCCAAAGAAAGCTATCCTTTGGGAGGAATTTTATTCAATTCGAGCCGAAGGTTTTGACCTTTCGAGGATATTCTCCGAACGGCTTCCGAGATTTTGGAGAGATGAGAGGAATACACGGCCATGAGAAGGAGGTAAATTCGGGCACGGTTGTTTTGAGTGTGCTGTGTGTCTGCCCTTAAATGCTAGCGTTCAAGGACATTGTATTCACGATTGGAAGACGCAGAGTGGGAATGACCCATGCAGTAAAGGGAGGAGGAAAGGAGAGGGTGGCATGAAGTAATTGGTGTCCAAAGAATCTTTTGCTATTCGTTGGCCGATTATACAGTTCTCAAGTTCGAGTCAAATATTGTCTCTCTCACTCTCTCTTTTTCATGTCCAATCTCTCACGGAAAGATTTTACAAGAAGAAAACTCGTTTTTTTTGTTAATTTAGCCGGATTGTTGAGGATAGGGGATCCTCGAGCTTCAACTCTTCACGGCGCTCGAAAATAACAAAATAATAATGTAACTTTTAATGAATAACGTGAAACAAGAACATAATGAGACTTGATCAGTGTTTTTATGAACAACGATAAATAGTTGGATACAGATTTTTAAGGAACCCTAATGATAAAGAAAATGTCCATTTATAGGCCAAAAAAAGATATAAATGACGAAATTTGCTGCCCGGGATTGGCCAATGACGACTAATCAGCTACCAATTAAATGGGAGATAAACGTTCATTCACCGAATAAAAGTGTTAATTTTTATTTATTATGAAAAAATAAGAAGTCATGCAGGAATGAATTGTATGAGTCCTCCGTTTTTATATGGATTTAAAGTCATATGGAGATGTTTGGCGATTTTATTTGAACTATTTCTATGAATTTACACTTGTCATACCGGATAACGGCCAGTAGCAAAATGTTTTCGTGTGAAAGGCTTGCAAAAATTCTTTTTTTGTAATAAAAATCCTAAGAATGGTAAGCACTCTTGCAATTATAAATTTTTAATTTGATAACTGACCAAAACTTCCAATCGTTTGGCAAACCAAGCATCAAATTCTCTTGCGTTACGGAATTGAAACCTTTTTTAAAGAACTCCAATTTTCATTGAGCCTTTATTTTTCACTGAATAACTTCAGTTGCAACGGAAAATGTTTCAAAACTTATGTATTGCATTATTCAACTTACGTAATTTCTAGCTCAGGAAATGAATCAACTTCATTAAAAACCGAAATATCCCAGAACCCGAGAAAATTGATGAGCCCGGTAGCGCACATTTTCGTTTGGGGTTTAAAATCACCGGCAGAACTATTAATTGCAGCACTTTAGGTAAGTATTCAAGTTGTGCTGAAGCAATAAAATACTTTTTATCAGTTTAATATTTCAAAATTTCTTCTTAAAAATGTTCATTTTTTACCACCTTTGGAATTTAAAACTTATAGGATTCCCTCTTTTTTTTAATTTCACGTATTGGAAAAACCTAAATCGCCTTAACCTCAAAATCAAGTATCAATCAAAATGTGACTAAGTTGTTTGCTGAAGAATTTATTGGCATCAAAAATGATAAATGTTATCTTTTGGAGGCATCTCTTTCTTTGTATGAATAAAATTTTGGAATGCCTGGGAACGCATTGCGGCAAGAATTAAAAATTATACTTAAACGTGCCTCGGAGCCTTGAAAGTGGTCCCCAAAAAGCCGCCAAATTCCAGGCATGTGCATACGTAGGCTTCCAATTTCTAAAATCTTCGGTGTTGGTAGCCCGTCATAAATGCTTTAAAATGCTAATGAATAATTAATCCGATTAAAAGAACTGAAATCATGTTGACAAACAAAGGAATAAAACTATGTACCATAAGGCTAAACGATAATGAGTATTAAATTCCTAGGAACCTCATTGCTTTTTGAAGTTTTAAGGACAACTTCTGCAAATGTTTAAAAAATTACTTTATCGCATTATTTAAGAAATTGAGGTCTTTTGTGCTTACTAAACTAGAATATAAAATTAGAGTAAGTAATATTGTAGGATAGGGTATATATTAAGAAAATCCTCATAGAATTGTCTTAATGGTAATTGAAAACAGATCAGATATTTGTCACCATATATTTAAAATTACTTAAAGCAAAAATAAGCAAGCTGATGAGTAGTAAAACTTCACTGAGACGCAAGTTTCCCCGGAACATAAATTTCATACATCATTCATTAAGCTTTAAAGATTATTTCCCCATTGATTCCTAATTTCAAACTGCTCCAAATAAGTTTTTTCTGGCACAAGGCACTAACTCAAATACGCAAATTCACGCCTAATTGGACAAAAACCAATTTACGTCAAAATGTTAAAAAAGAATAACTGAATACTTTGGTATGAGCAATAAAATTTTATTCCAAGCCGTAAAGGCTCTGTGCGAGCATTCATGCACACTGATTGATTCGGGAATTATTCACCCAAAATTGATTAAATTTTCCCCAAAAAAATGATGCCCGCTATTGGAAGTAAAAAGAAAGATTTTGTAAAGCATACTCATGTTTTGAAAATAAACACGTGAAATATTTTGCTAATGCTTTTTACACCGAACAGAATATTTAAAGTCAAGTAGAAGAAAAAATAATTTGAAATCCTCTAATTGCAGGATAGAAATGTCACTTTTTTATGCATATAAATTCTAGAATCCGTAATTGATTTTAAAGGCAACACTTATTGAATATGTGTATGAAAATCAGGCAGTCCTTGCAATTACCAGAATGACGATGCGAGAATGAAATATATGTATTTTGATATGATGAATGAAGGGTGATAGCTCTCGGCATAATTTCCATATATTTCGAATGGTGGACAAATATAAAGTTTCTCTTATATCATTTTTTCCAAGGACATTAGATAAAATGAAAACATCATAAAGAGTTAATGCTGACAAGCCCTTGAGTGCTGATAAATTCCATACACTCCGCGTAGACTTTGCGGTTTTCTCATTAAGCCGCATCTCCGCTCCTCGCAGACATGCTTGCAAGCGGGCACGGCTATCAACGAGAGCTCTGAATGTTCGTCCTCTTTCCCCGTGTTTCTTCTCGAACGTAAATGTCTCAACTGCTCTCTCGGCTAGCGGTGATCCGTCCGCTCTCATGCATCGCCATGTGATTGTGAAGTGGATTTGCGTAGTTTGTTGAGAGAACTAGAAACTTTTCCCTTTTAGCTAATCCCTTTCCTATTCGCGATTTGAAAATATACTCTGGCTGTGTCAATAAATGAGTCTCTATGGTTAGCATTACGTAAGAAATGAGTTTTCCAGTAGAAAATGACATTACCAAATGACTTTTACTCAAAGGAATTGCGAATGGTTGAAATGTGATCGATTCATCATACTGATTATAACTACAGTATGTGTGGGGTTGTAGGAAGCAATGTCGCAAGTAATATCAATAACAATACCTGTATAATCAAAAATAGGCAATAGTTACGGGAGGAAGAAAATGCAAATATAAATTAGGCACCGCTAGGCTAAAATTAAATGAAAGATTCCAGGTAGCTTAAAAACTTAAAAGTACACCTTCCCACTAAAAGTAGGAGGAACCTTGAATGTTGAATGAGAAAGGACTCTGTATCCGAAATTTTAATCGTATGATCATAGAGGTAATATTCATGTCCGCTATCCCTTGATTTGCGATTAGTACACAAAAAGAAAAACTTCGTACAAGCATATCAATAATATAATTATTAAAGAAAACTCACCGGCAACTTCGAATACATGGTGAAAAAGAAAGCATACTGAAGGGCATCAATTATTATTCTAATAAAGTCGAGATTTGAGATTCAATTTTGGTAATTTTCCACTATTTCTTTATATTTAAATATTTTCCATTCTTATTGAGTGAGGCTGACAATGTCGAAATCTAAATATTTTTACCGCTAATTGTATGTTAATGCTCCAAATTTAAGAAGAGAATGATTCATTTCATTATATCGTCAACAGAAAATGTCCAAATCCATTCAGTGATTTCTTAATTCGATAGCTTCTTACCCTTAACAGTTCTTACAGATGATAATTAAATGTGTCAAATTACCGGATACGTGATCCACTTAAATTTGCTCTCGTGTAACTTTTATGATTACGTTCATGTTATTTAGTCTGCCGCTACTAGCTCTTTCCTTCCTGCTACCTCCATCCTCTATTTTTTTCCCGCACATTCCTAAAGTTCGTCCTCTGAGGTCCAGGTGAAAGTTGACGGAACGTTTGTCAACTCATCATCACTGCCGGTATCTCTTCATAAAACCGAATAATTATAACCTTGTCAAAATACCTTCATGGCCAGATACAAACGTATTCGTATATTTATCGAGGGTATTATTAGTCAGAATTACCTCTTCCTGAGTGATAAAGAAACGCATGGTGAAGATTTTTCTCAATTAAGTATCGGGAAAATAATAATGAAATTTACAATTAAATTAGATAATGCATATATCCACAAGATCATTACTGTTCCCTAAGTTTTTAAGTATTTGAAATTGGTGGCATACTTTCTAGGCCACTTTAACTTTCCGAATTTTCTTGAACCTTCAAATGTACAATTTACTTGTATTCTACCAAAGTAGTGTACAAGTATTTACCCAGCAGTATTGCTTTTTATCATCATTTCTAGAACTTATTTAAACTTAAATAACAATATTATCTTTCCAGAAAGGGAAAAATAACTTGAAACTAGGTTTAATACCGATTTAAAAGACACTGTAGGTTTGAAGATAGCCATTTAACACGAAAAAAATCGACACCAGCAATTTTCAATTGTGAACGCATTATAAAATGTTGTTGTCATTGAAAGTTAAGAGTTAATGTCTGCAATAATATTCGTGATAACACTGTTCCTTTGTTTTCCCAGGAGAAAAGAAAGCGCCAAGTACTGCAATTTCCCATGAAATAATTTTGAACGAACAAAATCTATCCTTATTGGTAAGTGATTGTTAAGAAAGAGATGCTCCTCTGACGGATTTTATATTAATGAATACGTCTTTGATTTCACAGCCGTGTGCCACGGTGAGTTCACATTTTTATTCAAATTTGGGACTCAGTGATGGTGCCATTATTTTCTTCTTTTCATTGCCATTCGAAGAAAGATTGGGCAAATGTCAAAGTTTAATTTCCCTGGAATGACACATTCTTCAGGGCCAACCTTGCGCTATCCCTACGCTTGCTCTCAGCAAGCTAAGAGGTTAAGTATATTTGCACAATATTAACGCACGCGGTTATAACTTAGAAAAAAATGCATCATCACGACGACTGGCACCCATTTTTCACAGGACGGTGGACATAAGCCTTACGTGGACCAAAGGCAAAGAGTGCGGTAGCAGACTTCATGTTGCAAAACTATTTAGTCACCTGCTAACTGGAGGGTTTTTATTACGCACTACGCGCAACGCTGAAGTAATGTTTTTCTCCCTCTCTCTTCTCGACTGATGTTTATCCGTCTAGGCCATCTCGAAGCCGATTCCGAACCGTCCGACCGTGTGGGCGAAAGCGATAAACAGGCCCCCCCGAAGAGGAGGTCAAAGGTGCGCGGAGCGTCTTCTCCTCCAACGGCGTTGGGTGCACCCTTCGGTTCTCATAACTTTCTCCGCGGATTACCGCCGGCAGTGGCGGTTCGAAAGGGTATCTCCCTATCCCCCTCACCCCCCACCCCCTCTCTCTCTCTCTCGAAGACGAGCTCATTGTTGCGTCACGCATCGCTCTCCGCCGGTGATCGATCGTCGATGAATTGAACGCGGAGATCGGGGACGGCTGAGATTGGATGCGGGAGGAGGCGACGTGGTCGGGGATTAAATAGGGTGAGGTCGGAAAGGAGGAGCGACATAAACGGTCACATGCTAATGATGCCTAACGACCGGAGGGAGGACAAATTTATTTTCCCAGCCGGACGTGTTTCAAATTTATTCGTCAAATTCACTCTAATCATTCGCGCAATCAAGCGAGATGCCTTGCGATCGAGTGTTGGGGATCCCTTAGGGGTTTCAGCAAAGATAATCGCGTCGATCAAAGAGGACGACGTAGCTATTCTCGCGCAGCAAAAGCAGTTTGTGCCCGTCTTGCATTTCATTCCTCCCGTGGGTCATTTATTCACGTCAGTTACAAGCGAGGCAACTTTTTCTTACGGTGAGTGCAAGAGAGGCAACCGAGAAAGCATAGTCGGCTCTACCTACGGAATAGGCGCTCGTAATAATGCTTCCCAGCATTCTTAACGGTAGAAGGAAGGACACATACATTTAACAAATTTTATTTCTAACTACTGTACATATGAGACATGGTTCGTTGTCCGCTCCATACCTATGATATGTTTTGTCACAACTGACGGAGCGCATTTTTTTGGCGCATTATCGACATCACTGCCCGCAACGGGGTTTTCCTCTGCATCAATTTTAGAGCACGGATTCTGCGACCCAGTTCCATTTACGGTGATTAGTGTTCCAGAAATCGCGTTAGCCGTGTTCGAAGCGCGAAATTCAAAGATGAGCTTTTTCGTAATCAATCTCGGGAGAACGATATACTATAACACGAGCGCGCCATGAAGATTCTTGATAGCGCATCAGCTTTGAAGGTAAGCGCGATACAATCAAATGTCACTTCCGTTATTTAAGACGTGTTCATTCCTTGTTCGTGCGACACATACTTACTGAATTGGTATGCGGGGCAAGATCGGGTGGCTGAAATGAATTGTTTTCTCGACTTAGGAGTAGAGAACTCGGACTACGTTCATATTAGAGTATTTTCAGTGATACTTTTAAGAAATTCGGTTTTTCGGGTTTTGTTTAAAGAGAGCAAAAAGGGCACCACAGTGCCAGTAATTTGGGACATGAGAGATGCCAATTAAGTTGTTATTCATGTAGACTCAAGTTTGCATTGATGACAGCATTGTACTCCAGTTTCCTTTTGCTACTGTCAACTCTTCATTTATCTCTTTACATTGTTATTCGGACTTCAAAGAATGACAAAATAACTGCTATTGTCCATGCGAGTAAATATAATGGCAGGAAATTTATAGACCAGGAATAGCTACAACAGAAAATAGAGATTATTGCACTTAAGATTTTAATTAAAGAAACTAAGGCTGATTTTCCATTTTAACTGGATATATTTCTTTCTCATATGCTTCAGATATGTAATAAAGCGAATGATCCGGAGAATCTCCTGACTTTTATTTGTTGGACACGGTTGAAAGTAAAATGAGTCCTTAATTTTTCTTTAGGTTACGGATTCAGTTTTGTGGCTTCCCCCTTTTATCTCTATCTAATGTATTTCAAAGATATTCATACAATTAGACAATAAAGGAATTACCAGGTTGTCACATTTAAAAAACAACCCCTACTCTTTTTGGTAATGAACTGATGAGAGAGAACGCGCAGTCTTATGTATGTCTTTGTGTTTTTCATAAACAGTGAGGAGTTCCACTCGCCACTGGTTCACCCTTCCAAGAAGTTGTCATGGCGGCAGACAAGGAACACCCCCGCGTGGGAGAGCTGAGGGTGGTGCTCTTGGTTTCCCTCGGGGTGGCCACCTTGGTGTTGAGTGCCGTGGTGTCACCCACCGCGGCTCAGGCTCCAGCGAGCAAGGGCTATTCCTTTGCCTCCGGCTACGAAGAGATCATCCCGAACGTCCGCACGACCTTCTCGTGCGATGGTAGGATATATGGCTACTACGCGGATGTGGAAAACGATTGTAAGGTGTTTCACGTCTGCAGTCCATCAGTGGACGACAATGGGAAGGTAAGTTCTTGCATATTAGAACATTGAACACTTTTCTGTGAGAAAATGTAAAGAGTTTGGTTACCGATGTGATAGTGGGTGGAATCCAAAACAAATACATATTGAATCTAAAATACCGTATTTCCCGGCTCAAAAGACACTACTTAAAACAAAATAATAAAAATCTATAATTACTACTGGTTCAAAAGAGCAGCGTTATTGAATTCGTAAAACAGACAACTATTTTGTCTGCCTGACGTGGGAAAATCAACTTAATTATAAGTATTTTTTCCAGCGAATCGGCTTTCGCTTGAACAGTAGCTTGAAGTTAAACTCGTACACCCCCAGCCCATAAGACTCAGGCTGATTTTAGAGTACGTTTTTGGAGTAAAAAAGAGCGTATTATGTGCCGATAAATGCAGTACTTACTTGAATTTGTGATTCTTCCTTTTTTTAAAATATCAAACCTCAGAATGATATATTTATGATGTATTTATGACGCAATGGCTTAGAGGGTTTCAACATAAAATTACCGAAGAATTTATCATTTAGTGAACACGTATTTTGCCTATCGAAGCAAAGAAAGATTAAATTAAATCTGATATAAAACGTTATAAGTAACGAAAATTACAACTCAAATTTAACGAGGGTGGTATAGTAGCATCAATGATGGTGATAATCGGTGTCTCAAAAGAAAGACTGAATCAAGGTAGAATATCCTCGGATGACTCCGGGAAATTGAGTTCACATCGTCCTATGTTAACCTTTTTTCTCTAAAATTAAGAAGAAGGCAATGTCTTTATATCTAAAGTCAATCAAATGTTCCTCCATGCTGTGTTTCTTGAAATAATAATACGGCTTGATCAATATCTACTTCATGGTATGGTAGTTGCTAATGCGGATAAATTCCCGCCTTTAAATCGAAATAAATAATAACATCTCACCAAGCTTGAAAGAAATTACACTTAATGATACACTTTATCCGTGACATAATTGCTTTCTTTCTGGCTGCATTGTTTTACAGTCGCTTACGTCTTTTTCTTCCAAAGAAACATCTTTTTGTTTCCAAGAAGCAAGCTTTCAACTCGAGGAGTCTTAATAAAAGGCCTCCATAACAAAAAACATTTGATTTTTGACCCTGCATCAACAACTAAGTAACAGCAGTTTTTCAAATTAACATTAGCAATTTTAATTTGACAAAAAAAATCAATGGAATGCTGCTATTATACCATTCATTATAATTGAACATGTTGCAGAGAAAATTACCCTTTCATTAATTTCCTCTGCTTTACTCGTAACTGAAAAAAATATCCACAAAAAGATATCGGTTTTACGGATTTCATTGAAAATTTCTGTTAAAAATAAAAATGAGGGGAAATAACTTGTCATTGCATATAAATTCATGCAAATAAATACAAATTTGATTTTTCGTTCTTGAAATCTTGACAGAATAATATTTTTTAATCCTAGAGCAAACGAACAATTTTCTGAGCCGTGAGGCATTAATTCACATAGAGATAAATAAATAAAATTAAGTTCAGTAAAGAATAAAATGACAACTTACCACCCCGTTATAATCTAATCAATTACGAGGATTCAAATGCAATGTAATTACTGTTATTAATTCGTGCCAGCTATTCAATAAATGCTAACTCTTAAGTGATAATAATTACTATTATAGCATATTAATATGATCATAATATGTCTCTCGGATAGATGAAGGGAATTTATGGTTAGTTGGATAATTCTGACATACATAAAGGTGTCTGTATGCGAAATATTACTTAATGAAATTTGCACATAATTATCCTAAATATTTATTTGCAGGTACTGGGAATGGCACACTACAGCTTTTTCTGTGGAAACTTGACCATGTTTAATCAGGAGTCACTGACATGCACGGACCCAGAAGATGCTCTGCCATGTAACGAGGCGCCTAATTTATACGAAATTAAGAATTTGGAATTTGGAATCATCCCACAGAAGAAAACAGGAAATTGAAACTTTCAATGCGAGAGAATAAATGAAAGAATGTTGTGCTTCGACGAAGAAGGCAAGGGAACACTCTGGTATGAACTGTGCCAAATAGCAACTGTGAATTCCACTGAAAAAGTTCGTTTAATCATTATGACTCCATTAAATGACTGAGCTTCATCAATGAGAATAAAGAGGATGTGTGCATCTGTTGATGATACCTTTTTATGAAATAATTTGTGAATATGTGACACGTAGAAGATATTTTTGAGGAATCAAATCATTAGATGTGTGTGAATAATTAGCTGAGTAAATTCGTCGAAGAATAAAAATATTTTTTTTTTAAACTTGACTGAGTACATTTTTTCCGCAAATGTGTGCATATGATGCTGTTACAGCGCATATAAGATAATTTTAGCCTGCATAGTTTAGCAAAGTGCTCCTTTTCCCTAAATATATCTTTTTTATCATATTTAATTTATTAAAATACATTAAAAGTTTTTATTCATTTTTGGACTTGAAAATTAAGCCTTGGGCAGTGCCTGCCATGATCTATGCACGCAATGGCAGACTTTTTATTCATTGGGTATGCCTTAGACAGGTAAATAATACATGTTGTAAAAAGTACTTAAAACTTAAAATTTTATCAAGACCAAAAGTTCCATTGTCTCTGGTCAAAGGACCCAAAGAGATATATAATGCTGCGCCAAGAAAAATAATATATTGGTTTCTTGTTGATATATTATTATATTATTTCAAGGAAATTATTTCATTATCCACTATATATACATGATATATGTATTATGGAAACATGTTAGCGTTGCGTGTCCTTTTATACAAAGAATTTCAAGTGTGGGGTCTCAAGGTAGAAATAAAAATCAGATGTGAATTATTTGCTCCTATTTAGTAACCTCCATGAATTTCCAAAACACACTATTATTATCTTAGAACTCATTAATTTCACAAAGTGATTTAGCACGCCGTATAATTAAATAACTCTTACGGGATCTCAAATAAAATTTTTGCCAACATCGCAGTTTAATATCGTTTCCTTACGTACGCATCAGCTTAAGCCGTACTGTCGAACAGGTTTGTTAAAATATTCGTTTAGTTAAATCTTTCACCAATATTCATCAAAATGGTTCATGATTTACCCAACTAATTACCCAGATGAATAACTTGTAAATTAGATTACATACGCCAACTTTATACTATTATTTGCAACCCAAAATGGGAATTTTCACCCGAGAGAATAGGTAAGATGCTCGGTTAGCGATTATATTTGTCCTGATAGAGTAAATTATAAAGAAGCCAAAGAAATTTGAATGGCTACACTAATTATAAAAAATACAAACATATCCTCCGACGGACACACATTGTGCGCCTTTTCAATGAGCGTAAGACGTAGAACGTGCTTAAACTATTGTCATGTCAAGCTACGCGATTGCCTCATGCAATTCTAAGAATAACTTTGTGCATATTCTGATCTCAAATATTTACTATTTAATGTGAAATTTACATCTAAAATATACTGAGTATGTCTATTGATAACATTAGTAAAATCTATACACTTACGAAATGAAATTTTAGAAAAACTTTACTTACCGATAGAATGGATTGAACTACTCGTTTATCTATTTTCCACAGCGGAAACAGCCCAATATACACGTACCTGCGTTATGTTTCTGTAATTATATTATTAAACGATTTATCGTTGCTGGATGAGCATAATGCACCCAAGAAATTTAAAACAAGAATGCAAATTCGTCGGCGGGAAGGAAATACATTGGTCGTGGTTTGGAGAGAGAGAGAGATGAATGTATTTGCACATAACGTTTTCATGGTAATCATGACCACTGCTTCCTTTGTCGAATAAAGTGATAGAATACCTCTCACTTCCCATTCATTAAAATTTAACTGAAATGTATTAAGGTTATTGTGATGCCTTTTCTTTCAGCATGCCTGGTAACCAGATAGCTTTAATATATTGTGACAGATGCAATTTCTTTTCCTGGTTGAAACAAAAACTTCGAGCGTTTCTACGGCTGTGGCATCAACAATGGGTTGCTTGCGCCAGAAATATCTGCTTTTCAGGTGCTTTTTGAAAGTATTTTGGTATCAAGATCTTTCATGGATGAGAGATCTCTCCCGTATTGTTTTATTTTAAGGACTGTTTGTGTTCCTCCTTTTTATATGTTACCGAAAATTAAGAGGGACGAATTCTTACGCTCTTACAATTTGAAAATAATTGGCACAAAGCGGAAGGCTCTCTGTGCTCATTGAAATAACTCTGCTACACAGTAATGCAGTTCTACCCTGCTTTCTCCAGAGAATTGCAAATGACACGTGGTTGAGTTTCAATACTTATTTCGCTGCCGCTCAAATACGTATCACGATTTGTAATGTGTTTCAAAACTTTTCATCGAGTACTTTTGTAATAATTGTACATATCGTACCAGTTGCTAGACATGAGCAATATTAAATAATGTTTGTTGATGCTTAAATTAAGAAATACTAAATTTTCAACACGGTTATCCAACTAACTCCGTCCCAACAAAGCAACTGGGGAAGTCGTTGACATGTCATTTAACTGCCTACTTTTACTCAAAGTATAAGAAGAAAATTAGATATAGTATGTATATCAAGTGAAAAATATGTTCAAAGAAATATTCTACGTCGATGACCACATTTTTAATTCCTCGTTTTTTATTTATTCATAAAAGTATCAATGTGTCTGCCTCTCTGTGTATATTTCTATATAAATACTACTCTCCGAACTGGAATGACTCGAAAATTTAAAAAAAAGCTTTTGGATACATCAGATTTGCAATAGTTTTTATTGAGTGGTAAAATCAATGAGCAATATTTGACTGTCAATTTTTCAGTGAATTAACGGGAGATTCTTTGACATTACTATTTTATTTGATAAATCGCTCAACTTCTTTTATAATGTAGTTATTAGACATATAATAATGTACCTTATTAATCAAGCAAGTTCCACTTTTGACGGCACTAAATCGAAGAGGACGTTTTGTTAGTAAATATATTAACCTTTTCGTTAAACTATTTGAAAATGTTTTGATAAAACATTCGCCACATTTGTAACACAACTTTTTTCCCTTATTTTTTCAACCTTTGGCCTCTTTATCGTGTGGTAACAATTATAAGCTAATTATTTTTATTCCCTGCCATAGAGCTTGAATTGAAAACTTAAAACGTATTACAGGACCCAAATATTAACAGGCTTAAAAATATGGTTAGTATAACATTCCTATACCTTGCTCATGCTATTCAATAACTGTAGAGTATCCGCGGATCTTACCCTTTGTACAATTGTAGATACCAGGATGCGAATACTGATCATTAAAATAGAACAAACTGTCACGGAATAACAGAGATGCCCGATACAATAATGTTACGCGTACATCAATAACACTCACCTCGGGTCAGTTAGTGATTTTTTCGTGATACATACACTCCCGTTTTCTTCTTAAATATGGTGTGCATTTGTTGTGACTTAAACAGAGCAGATAGGAAGAGACAAAAACTCGGATTTTACGTTGGATTCAATTTTTTTAATGGATATATTTCAGCAGATGAAACTATCACTATGGTGACTCCGGTTGGAGGGGATTATTCGAGATTTAAGTGGCTGACAAAGCAAAAATAATAAACAGATGAGATTATATGAGAGCCATGCAAATAATACCCATTTTTCCTTAATAGCAAAGCATTAATAACTTATCTACTTTTTATTTTTTAATCTTAACACGTATATTCACAATCTTTTTAACAACATCATCGCCACGGCTGTTTAAAATTTTGCCATCTCTTGCGATCAACTTTTGAACGCTGTCATCATAGACCTCTGCCGTCAGTTACTTCAACTACTAAGAGGCAAAAGACTGGCTTCAAGGGACTAATGCCCTGCAGGTGTTATAGACCTTTGGAGTCAAGTTCGAACTTCAGCCTGGAGAATTATCGAAGCAGATTTTGTGCCAGCTGTGCCACGCGGAGACGAGCATTATCGTGAAGAACCTTCGACGCATGTTTTGGATGGCCACACGGAGATTCAGTAACCCTCCGCAGTAAAAAAGCGGTAGATTAGATAAGCGCAGTTTTGATCATTCTTCTCTGCGCAGTTTATATTCAATGAATTATTCATCGCACATAATAACTGATACGCTGTCACGCTGAACAGTAATCGCTCCCAAAAAAATCTTGTGTAACTCATATTGCCCACATCCGATGCAGAGAGCTTCCCCATGTATACTTCCTCCTCGGAGGGGAAAATAAAAAGGAAATCAGGACCCGATCATTGTGCTCATCCTCTCAAGCCAGTCTCCCCCCCCAACCCCCTCTCTCCTCCCACGGACCTCACTTTCCCTTTTGCCAATCCCCTTTCCATGCCTCCCATGCGGACCAGCCATCGGCTTCTCGCAACCAAGGGATATTATATGGGCGAAATATCTCTCACCCACTTTTCCGTTCCCCAGTAACCTTGGAAAGCACACAATCCTCGAAGGATCCCCCATTCACCGCAACATCCTCGCATTTTTTGAGAAACCGTCGAAGACTTCCGGGGGTCCAGATCACGAAATATGTGCTCACGTCATCAAACAAAGGAGGAACGAACGTCTCGCCGAACTCTTATATCACCTTCGCATCCGGTCCACTTTCGGAATGGGAGATGCCGAGGGTAATTCATCAAAATCGACATTTTGAGAATTCAAAGACTTGAGAAACCGTTCAAGAGCAAGACCAATTTTTTTACCATGTGGAACATCCGTTTATTTAATTCAATGATTTGATCCATAGAATTGATAAAATATCACTCCTGAAAACTGGTGACCATGTGGTAATGCCACATTTAGAGTTGGAAATGTTTAAGAGGAGATGGTCCATGCTGAAGGGACTGAGGGTTCAATTAATAAAATACGCTCAGGGTATCTTAACTGGTTTTCCATTTGGAACGTACGAGAATTGGGGTGCATTCATCCCTGCAGTAATTAAGTAACTAAACCCATACTTATTTGCCCCTTATTTGAAAACAACTGACGATGAGAAACACAGAAAGGGAGTGGCGGCTCCGTCGGTGATCACAAACAAAGCCACGGTTCAATCTTTTGATGCATATGCATATATGAGAAGATAAGCATGAATAACAATGACGAACTGTTATTTTATCGCAAACAAAATGGGTTTTCCATTGCAAAGTGGGTGAAAATAGCAAACAAGAACAGAGATTTGAAGCATCCGTCAATTTGGTAGATAGTGGATTCCCATACACTGTTTAAGATCAATGTAAAACTGAATGGAGAAACTCGAGATTTTTGATCGAAGGAAGTCGCATAACATTTTAAACTCAAGTAGAAATCATTCAAGCCGCATTATTCACCAATTGGCGGGCTGTTCTTGAGGCACTAATCACGTTTTAGTTTAAATAACTATGCATTTATAATATATATATAAATAAATATAATATGACTCTTAACCCCATAATAGACATGAGAGAATTCATATTTTTACTATTTGGCACTTACAATTTAATGAGAAATTTTTGCTTAATTCTGAAACAGAGCAAAAAATTAAACTGAAGAACTCATGAAGTAAATGCATAAATCGTTTCCATTAATTTTTATTGGACTCATTTGTGTCCGAAAAGGTTTTAAATGTATATACAGATGTATGTATGTTATCTTAAAAATATATTAAATTACTTTCTACTGAATACGAAGACGACCATCGCTGCAGATAGGAAATAATCAGAAAACCCTCGTGGCATCAAAACTCTTTTGAATGAAATTCTCTCGGGAAAATTTCGTAGAACAACACTACAAAAGGGGCTATATTCTATTTCACTTTAGTGGAGTCTTTGTTGACGGTTCTAAATGTAAAGAAATGATTCTTGATGTGATAAATGTCACATATCCATCTATAATAATGGGGAACAATTATAAATAGAATGATAATTTATCTAAGTTTGATGACCGGTTAAACGATTTGCTCTGAAATTTTCAAATTAAACTAAGTGGAAACTATAGAGGCATATACTTATACCCATATGGCCCACCCTCCCCTTTTCTCTCCCTTAACTCGGTTTCCCTTTTTCCGCCCGGCGCCCACGCCCCCGATCCCCAGATTTTCCCGCTTCCCATCATTATTCTTCCGGGACGGTCCTGCCTCCACCGGTTCGTTTGTCTGTTTACCCGAGCGTCCGAATATGTGACAGGAATTGATCCTCGGGATAGGTCGGTGGGAGGGGGTCGGGACGGGTGAAGGGGACCGCCGCCGTCGGGGCTGTGAGAGCGCGGTGAAGTCTCTTTCCGCGTGTGTGCGACTGGGACGCTCTCCCGCGGTCTCCGTGATCGACATGTCTTCGCCTGAATTAGTGGCCCCGGGGGGAGGGGGAGGGGGAGAGAGAGGCCGGGAGGGCGAGGAGAAATGGAGGGGAAAACGAAAGTGCCTGCTCGTGAGGTGACTCCAATTATTATGGCCCGTACGACTTGTCTGTGGGAAAAAAATGATCGGATTGCAGATGATACTCTTACGGATTGTGTTTGGATTTTTATATTTTTTGCGTGCCTTCGCCGGTGTGGGAATCCACGAAGATCACCTTTTTTTTGTGAAACTGGCAATAAAGTTACTTCCAACCTAGAATTCCTTGTTTCGGTCACAGGGCTATTAAATCCCGAGGAAAATTGGGACCTTATTATCTTTAGCCGTCGGGTCTCTCACCAATATGCACTGGAATACGAAATCCAGGATCCATTCTAGTCTTTGAGAATATCCCTTTTATTCGTGCCATTACGTGAACACCTCATTTTGAGGTACCAGGGATTATTTTTGCAGAGGTAAAAATAATTCAAGAAATATTGTTTATAGACAAGTTTCCGCTTGTAATAATATGAAGTTTATTTCTACGGGTTGGATAAAATGTTTTCTCCACAGTTGGAATATGAATATTTTGAATTCAAAGTAAAAGAAAGCACTTGTTAAAGTTAATTAAAGGAATTCAAATTGCGTACCAAAATCTCCTATGTTACCCCATTCCCTGTTTCAATCCCTCGTCAGGCGTCTCGATGCCATAAAGAAAACAAGAGGCGTTTTTGGAGTAAAAAATTAAAATTAAAATTTAATACCTCCAAAAATACAAGCAAATTACAACTGTAACAGAATTTACGTGGGAGAGATCGGAAATAGTATCAAAATACGGATGCATGAAGATTTAATAAGTTTTACAAAACCACTCATTTCTCAACTTATTTCCCTGTTTGGTAAGCATTCGTTGGATTTTGATGACAATAGCGAAATTATACCCGTAATGTGGTCCTGAGATTTAAAAAAATGGATTTGGACAAAAGCTTAGAAAAAGTAAGGCCATCCACTGATTAAAACACCATTCTTTATAGTGGTTGATTTCAGTTGATTTTAATGCAGAAGACCAGTGTCCTCCAAAACTAGAGTCCCAAAACATACCGCCTTCAAAACATTTTCAATGAGCCTGTGAAATTGAAAACGCGAACAAACCTCTCCCCACCTCCCAGTCTTCTTGCTATATTCCGTTCTCATTTTATGGCACTGTCCTTAAATCTTTTATGCTGATACTCCTCCTTAAGTTCCTGCCCCGGGATTTCAATTCTTAGCTTTGATACATGAAGATGCTTTGATACGGTAGTATATCATATGCGATAATCCATCTAGTATAAAATAAAAAAACCATATTACGTGCTTATTTTGATAATGATAATAATTCGTTTTTTTGGATTTTACATCGAATTAAGTATAAATGAAAAAAAGCAAGAAATTTAAAGAAAAAACAATCAGTAATTTTATTGATCGTGTTCGAGTAAAGCATAATTATGATGAGTACACGTTATTCAGAGATAAAATGATTGATGGGTGACTAAAGCACATAAACTAATCTTGTTTAGGGCGCTGATTTTTTCCGGGTCAAAAGGCAGCAGGATTGAGGATTTAATCGTCTTTAGGAGATGATAGTATCATTTCTTAAAGCCTCTGGTTTTAGGGTGTGATTCATTGGCATTGTGTGAATGATAGTTCTGGGCTTCCCTGAGCGTGAGTCATTGCTTTCATTCATCGACACGCAACCTTTTGCTTTCCGAGAACAGAATATTATTCATGTTAATGTTTGAAGGATAATGCCTTATCTTTGAAAGGAAAGCGAATGATCAAAAAATATTTCTGTAGCCTTACACAGTATTTCCTCAACTGTTGAACTTGAGATAATTTATAAAATTTGATCATGCAAGGTTTCATTATATTTAACATCCATTTTAGTCGACTTAATTTTTGTCTGGTGGTGTCTTCAATAAAACAATTTATTCGTTATTCGGAAAGATTTACATGAAACACGAGTAATGGCAATTAATATAATTTTTGAGAAATATTCTAAATATGTATCTGTCGGGTGTAAAATTGAAATTTAAGACTAAAAGTTCGCATTCAGTATTTGGGAGGAAGTTGAATTTCAAATATTAACGAGGAAAGGATATCATGTTTGTTGAAAAATTAGCAAACAAAGTTGGTGATGATAATGCGATCGGTATAAGATCTAAATTCCAATTTTTGTTATCATTTGATAGCCTCCTGTTTAAACCAGTTATTGAATGGGCAGAGACTGAACACCACTGCATTTATTAGCCACACCTAAATACATACGATCTGACACCCCACACCGAATATAACTTTTATTCATTTTCGCCAAAATTGTACCACCCTTCATTCCATTCAATATCATTTCTCTACCCCTATCTTACTTGCCTAGTGTTCTCCCATACTTCACTCTTCAAAAGTTTATCGCCAATCAAAATGGTCAGCATTCACCTTTTCTCCCTTCTTTGTATTTCTTCCAATAGCCCCTTTTCCTTCCCCAATGCCTCGTACTTATTCATTTGTTTTCCTTCCTATCAAACTTATGTTTTCCATTCTTCACCTCAACTAAGACTCGAATGTATGACTATCATCGTTTTCAAAATGTCTCCCCAATAAATGCTACGCTATAGAGTAGGCCATAAAAACTCTTCTGCGTTTTCTTAAATATTAAATTAGTTCCCCGGGGATGTTAGCGAACCCCACGACGTTATTTCCTTTTAATTCCCTTATTACCCTTTCTATCTCACTCATTCTATACCTAAAATTTGATGCCTTAATATATTTACCACAGATTTAGGTCCTCAATGCATTATTTCCATCACTATTTTATCTCTCCCCTATTCATTAATAATTTTCCAGACTTATCGTTGATAGGTTGTACAGATTTTTCCAACTTAATTTTCTGACGGAGGTTTCATTATTCTGTACAGCTTACACTTTTAACATTTCCTTTTTCTAATCTACATATAGTATTCTCACACAGCGTCTTCCATCAGTCTTCTTTCGCCTTTCTCCGCCTAAGTTTATCATTTATCTCTTTGTGCTTTTATTTTACCTGATTCTGTTAGCGAATTCTTCCATTTCCTTCTCTCTTCTATCTCCCTCATATTATCGCATGTAACCCATAGTTTTCCTGTCCTCTTCCTAATAGCTTTAACTATAGGTTCGCTTGCGGATTTTGATATTCCTTTTTTTATGCGTTCATCTTCCTTCTACTGTTCCCGTATCTCTGTTCTGATCGTTAAATTTCCCACTTTACCTAAGCACTCCTTTATTTTTGTTCCGGTTAATTTTTCTATATTCAATTACCATATTCGTCTTACTTGTATTATCCTCTTAAATGTGACGCTATACTTGAAGCACAAAATTATACTGCCTTCGCTTTCGTTTTCAGGAAACTGCTAATTAATTTCCCAGTGCCTAAATCTGCGCGTAACCATAATATGTGTAGCCTAACATATATCTCTCTGGACTCACAAACACCTTCCAAGTATGTTTACGCTAATTGTGATGCTTTAGCCAAGTGCATGTTTTGATTTAATGATGTCTCATGCACAGTTATCTCTCCGCTATCATTCCCTGCTCCTGAACTGTTGTCACCTACCTCACTCCCCATCGCCCATCACCGCGTTCCAATCCCTCATAGTTTTTAAATGTTTCCTCCCAGGGCCACCCGCAGTTATTTCCTGTAATTGATGGTTCACCCTATTTCTTTCTTCCTACGACGCTATCTGCATCTAGACCTGAATATTGAAGAAGGGTGTTGGTTCAGCTTTTATTCTAAGAATATATTCTATTGCTCATCTCCTCGATGTTTACAACGCTTCTCCCTGCCTTTTTGACCGATGCTACTGCCATGCCTCTTTGGCTCTCTTCCTTTCCGCCGCATGTTATTCTTAACTACTATATAGCTCCAGTAATCCACGCCATCCTTTCCCCTCAACCCGCACAGTCTTAAAATATCTACATATATTCTCGCCATCCTCAGTTTTTAACTTTAAAAATTCCCAATCCTAAATAATGTCCAAATATTCCAAGTCCCCATTCTAACTGGTTTGGTCCTCTACTATATATCCTTTCTCTGATGCTGATATTGAGCCTATTTTGCAAAGATTTTGTTGGATGAAGGCTGCTTAAACTTTGGCTTTCTCTCTGCGGGGCACGACTAACGCCCCAGCTGGCCGAGTCTTTCAGGGACTTTTCTCATAATTGTTGTCCACCATAATGTCGTGGAATAAGTGATTGAGGTGGTTTCTTGTAGCCTTCATCAATAGCGTTTTTGATATGACACCTGAAAAAGTCGCTTCACTGGAGTCAGATGACTTTACGAGCCGCCTAACTGAGGAACAGATACTGTGTGGACTGTTTTGTATGCCTCCTAACCTTCGGCCATGAGTGACCCTACCAGATAGAAAGGGCACTAAGGGATTCGAAAGAAAATAATATCATGGGAATCGATGACATACCAGGAGGACTAATTAAGGGTTTAGGAAAACGCGAAAGGGTTTTTATGGGCTAATGTACTTTGTAGCATTTATGAGGAAGAGCTTGGGCCTAAAGAAATCATTACATCAGCGTTAGATTCTATTCCAAAAAAGGGAGAGAAAGCCATGTGTGGGGACTATACAGAAAATAAATTTAAATCTATACGCAATAAAGATGTTAATTAAAATCATAAATAAAAGGGTGGGAGAATATGGTTACTCAGGGAATAATCAGGAAAGAGGCACACGTGATTCCATAACAGTAATGAGGTAAGTATTGGAAAAGAGTATAGAGTACAATCAGAATATATTTGTTTGCTTCATATATTTCCATCGGGCATCCGATAAAGTAAATTGACTCGAATTAACGAATGCATTGCAGAAGTCATGATTAGATTGGAGGGATAGGAGGAGACATACTGTACATGGCTTGAACCGCTCAGGTGCTTGTGGCGAATGGAGAGTCAGAATGGGCAGTGCTAGGTAGGGGATCGAGACAGGAATGTCCTTCATCACCCATACTTTTCAATATGTACGCCGAGGAAATGACAAGGGATGCATGAGAAAAACTAGAGAAAGGAATGAAAGTCGGTGTGTGGCAAATAAACTTTCACGAGAAGGAGGGAATTTATGACAGGGACGTTGAGAAAAGGCTAGTGAAATCTTGGCTATGGAGTGTGGTTTTTTAGGGCTCGGAAACTTGGTTGTTGAAGCAAGATCATTGGCGTAGATTGCATATATTGATATGTGGGGAATAGAAAAGGCTAGAAGAGGTAAAATTGATGGAAATTCAAACAATCAGAAACGCGCTAGACATGATTCAATAGGAGACAGAAGTTTGGGATAAATCCAAAGGAGGCAGAAAATTTGGATACAGAGCATTTTGATAGGCGATGAAAAATTGAAGACTGTAATAGAAGGGAGAACACGGGGAGACAGCCAGGCAGACACAGAAAGGGAAGGAAAAATATAAGCATTTTTTACGGAATGAAGTGAGGAAAGGAGTATTCGGGATTGATTTAAGGTTTGTTTAAGAGGGAACCGAGAGGTTTTGTGCTATTAAGCGAGGCTAAGAAATGTACGCGGGTTCAATTTGCCCCCATCCAAAGCCTAAATTGAATGACAGACTTCCAAATGACATTTTTTTAATTCTGAGGTGATTAACGTTGACAATATACTTAGACCTGATATATTTTTATAAATTATTAGGCTAAAGTGTGTTTAAAAATTGCTCTCTGTGTTGGAGAAAATTTCAGCTAAGAAAGGAGGAGTGAAACTTCAACCAACAAGTTCATAAAGCTGCTTTCATGCATGAAACATCCGTCCTATTCCACCAATTTTAACGGTTCATTATTAATTGTGCTATTTTGTAAAGATATATGGCATAGATTATGAGCGATAAGAATATTAGTGGTAATAATAGTGTTGAAATTTTTAATGAGATAAAATAACTGAAAATTAATCTGAAGGTGTCTCGGCCATTCGGTTATAATCGAATGCGCCAGTGAGAAATGCAAAATAAAACGCTGACCATTTTTTAGAATGTCGATAAAAAGCACCTCAGGAAGTATGCATCTCAAGTTCGTGGAGTGAAGGGGGGATAATTGTTACTCTAACGCAGTGAAGAAACGATTAAGTGGCGCAATAACATGTTCGTAAAACGGAAGAACGATAGGCTAGAGAATCGCGCCCAATCTCAATCCTAATTAAATGCTGATGGTATTTCAATTTCGTCTCTATGAATTTCTTTCTCTCTCCCTGCAATAGGAAATGAATTCGATATGAATGGTGCATTTGATGCGCGCTCTAATCTGGATGACCTCGTGCTGGAGAAGAAGAGTAAAGTTTGGAACGAGTCCTGTAACCCTTTGAGCAGAACTAATGAGGGAATCACGTGAAGGTCTCACCGGTCGTCCAGCCGTGACAAAGAAGGCCCCAACACTAACGCTGCTTAGGCGTGAAGACGGCTGGCCGCTATCCTAAGAGCGTTCCAACAACGCCAACTGCCGGTAGCAGAACTGCCCTCGCAGTCACCAAGCGTAGAGAAACAAATTTAATTGAACCTTTTTTGGGCAAGCTAAAGATAATCTCTGATCAATTAAAAAAAGATGCATTATAATAATTGTGTTTTCAAGAAATATAAGATACAGACGAGAATAATGATTATTTCAGTTGACGTATCCCTGGAACTGAACGTTTGAAAATCGGTTCGTTAAAAAATGCTGGTTTCATGATTTCCAGTAAATAGAAGAAAATACTTCCTCTCTTAAATTTGTTTGCCTTGTAAACACCAAGTTGATCTAGTCCTTTGTGAACAGCATCAACGCTGTTTCACAGGAAAGAAAAATATGATTGTATAAAATGGTTTTGAAGAAAAATAATCAGTAAAAATCTATCTGTGCATGAATGCGAAATGAAGCAATGAACCATTGCTTTTATATACTACCACCTTCCGCGCCGCTAAACGTTTGATGGCTTAATTAGGGTTGATATCTACCCTAATCTATCAAAACCAATCTTCTGGATACTCTGATGATGCACATTAGACTAAGGAAAAGATAGGAGCCTAAGAAAAATTTAAATGCTAAAGAATGTATATTTATGAGCAATTAATGATCAATACTGGCGGCATTACCTTATGTATGGAAATTGGCAGCTATTCTTTGCATAAATGGTTTCTTTTCCATGCTAAACTAAGCATAAAAAAATTAATGGAGCGCATCAAAATCCTTGAGTTTTTTTGAGGCTCACGACATCTTGAGCTTCGAAAGTTATTTCATCGCGTATCGTCATATCATCATCGACATCGCATCTTCCTTTGCTTTCATTTTGTTGAGCAACTCAGCATCATTGCTTATACTTTCTATTTCCACGATGTTTTTCCCAGCGGATTGGTGACAGCATCAATCTTTGGTTTTAAAGTGTGGGTACATATGTTTGCTGACTTGGCTACCAGAAGAGAAAATTACCAGGAACAATGGTGAGTAATTTTACTTACATGACATCTGAGGAAAGAATGATTGCATTGTGAACCATGAAAGCCTGATTAAATTGAGAGAAGTGAAATATGGAAAGGGATAAATATGAAAAATATTCAGAGTAATTTAAAAATGTCAATAAAAAAGAACACATTTTGGTATATTACTCTAAGTGGGAAAATTACGAGTTGATTTGTGATGGATGTGTACCCGACTGATTTTCATTCACTGTCTTGAGAAGGTAAAATGCAATCTATAGAAGCCGGCTTAGTAATAATGAGAGGGATACTGTCATCGGAAGTACAGAAGAAAACACTTTATGTTGAGAATGAACGGACATGAATGTGTGAACAGAACTAGTCTAAAAGCAAGTAGCAGGGAGATTAATCTACGAGCAATTGTTTTGGTGAAAGTGGAAGTTCGTTAGTCGCATTACGCCTGGAAACGTATTATCACCTGTGAATTAGTGGATCGTAGTCATTCATTTAGAAGTATCAGTCTTGTTGCATTTGGGTTTTAAGACAGATGGATGTCAAAATTTGTAGAAGGAACAATTAATTTCCGGGCATACAATTTTTCATTTTAACTTTTAATTCCAAATACGTTGGCTGCAGATTTCATGCCAAAGCCACATTTAGGTATCATTTAATTGGTGCAATCAGGACTAAACACTAATGCACAAGAATCACGTCTTATATCGTAATCATCTATTTGGTCTTTGAAGGCTCTCGCATCAAAACTAACACGGAAAGGTTGGGCGAAGGTAGGGGACTCCTAGAACACTTTCAGATCCTGAGACTACTCCTAATAAGGAAATTGGTTCCTTTCTCATCAAGCACAGGTTGCCGAGAAGATTTAATAAGTACCGCTTCTTTTTGATACACCTGTACGTATTAAGCTAATTAGCATCAATTAACATATAGAAAACTACTCCTAATTAACATTTTATTTAAAAGACAACAAAGTTATATTTAAAACTCCTCTTTCAGGGAGCAGTTTTTATATTACGAATTAATAGTCAACCATCCTAATCTACTCTCCAAAAAGTTATATTTATTGCCATAAGTATATGACTAATGAAATAAATATCGTAGTGATGAGCTTTTAGTAATATAGCAATATAAAAATAATGGCTAAGGTCAAGTTCAGGGGTAAAGTAAAGGGGTTGATATGAAAATGAGATTATATGAAGGACCGTTATCAAAATTCAAGTGATGGGCAGATAGATAGAGGTTGAGACCTAATGGTCCCTTCTTCCATTTAACCCCTTAGGGTGAGAGGAAAATCATCCCTTCCCAGAATGATTAGCTTATGAGAGTATTAATGATTAAGTATTAATATGAATTAACCAACTTTTGGCAGAAAATCTCGAAAAAAATAATCATGGGAATAAATATTTCAGACGTCAATGTCTATGAAAGATTAATATCTATATTTATATTTTACTCATGATTTTATCGCATTACTGTAAAAGGAGATAAAACGAGTAGCGGATACGGATAAAAGACAAGTCATGAAAATTCTAAGTGCCTTCAAAGTAAATGGGGTTAAAACTTCAAATTTTTTCCTCGAAGCAATTGTTTCATGTACTAGAAACAATACCATCTAATCTGTAATTACAGCACAAACTATTTAAATCATTTCCCTTGATAAAATAACTTCTACTGCATTCTTGAACAATCAATTTACTGTGAATTCTTGATAAGCGATCCAGATTTTAACCGATCTCTCGGTTAAAAGGCCGAGCCACGGACGTGCGACGCGAAATACGAGGAATTCCAGGCGTTGAAGTCTCTTGCCCTACCATCCTTCCTGCCCAGATACTGATAAGAAATTTCAAACTACTGCGAGGTCACAAATCGCGCTCGGATTCAGCTGTGGTGGCAATTCGTGCGCCCCTCATAACTCTAATCCATTCTCCCGCATTTAATAAGGCGTGAAGATATCCCGTGAAGATGAGAGCGAAAGGTCTCGTGGCGCCGTCCGTAAGGCTGACTGTTTAACCTTACCCATTTCTTTCCTCCCCCCGAGAAATAGGCCATTGCACCGTCAAATTTGCGTGAACGTTCTTTTTTTTCATTTAATGTAAACCCCCGCCCATTCCTCCATAAAGGAGAAGACGCGACCCAGCAATCAACCCCTCTCTTCGATAGCGATCCAAGGACGCGCTCTGCGGGGTGGGGGTGTACTAGGTATGAGGGGGGAGGGTGGGAACTAAGAGGAACGGCAGCATCAGTCGGCAGCTGATGCTGCGGGGTAAGGTGTCGGAGGGAATGGGAGAGGGGAGGGGGGAGAGCTCGATGGAATCGTAAAACAATCCTCTGATCTCTGAGTCCGGCGAAAGCGATTCTTTTGTTTTTATATTTCAACCAGCCCTACCCTACCCGCTTTCTGCGGATTGCGATAACTCTTTCATCCTCCTCCCCTTAAAGTTGACCGTAATGTGGTGTCGAAATGATGGGAGGAGGAAGAAGGTACCCCATGCATTCCTGCTCCCGTCGGTGCCTTCCTCCTGCCAGGAACCCCCGCCCTCTCGCTACCCGACGTTCCTTCCTCCGGTGGAAACAAAAGAAATCTCTTCAGCGGAAAAGGGATGGACAGCGAGTGTGGATTGGGCGACGGTGCAAGAGTCCAAATGATATGGGGGGTCAGGGGGATGGGAGAGGGGAAAAAGGCAGAGAGAGCGGGACGGCGGCGACGGCGGCTTCTTCTCATACGTGACGACTTACTCCGGAGGCATCTCTCCTAATTGACTCGCATTCATGGAACTCATGGAGATATCGTCGTGGGGGTTTACTCATGACATATCAGGCCCACAGTTAATGCCTAGGGATAAAATTTACAAAATTTGCCGGTCTGGATCAAGTGTTGAGAAATTTTCATGGAATATGCATGAAGATCAGCGATACACAGTTTTATTGAATCCAAAATACAGTTCATAAAAAGCAAGTTATCCTGCTTCAAAATGCAGAATATTTCCATATTTAGTTGGAAGATAGGAAAAGTTTGTAAGTTACACTACTTTATCAATGGAAATTGGATTTCATTTTCTTTAGATCTCATCTAAAAATGAAATTTGGAACACAATTCTGAAGAACACATAGAAAATATATTGAATATCAAATATCATTTAAACTTCCAGCTTTCACAGCCACCTTCTTATCGTCTACAGATTTTAATTCAACAGAAGGAACCATGAAAGCTATTTTATATCTTCCTGAACGTTAAGTTACGTATCTTCTAATGTCAATCGTCATATTATACATTCCTTAAACCCCGCAACATTTCCTCCCTCAGCTCTGTATATTTTCTAGTCAATTTTATGCCATTGGTGTATTCCTTCTCACCAGCTTACCTAAAATTCCTCCTTCAATCAGGGTCTTCAACATCCAATACCATTTAATTTCATTTATTCCCTCTATATTCTTCCAAGTTTAAAATTTTAGTCCATATTTGTGTACCGCATTGTTTTCCGGCGTTTGCTAAAATAGTATATCATAGTATTTAAAAAATGTCATTAACGTTGAATAGCGTGCTCTAAAAATATTGCACTGTTTGATTCCTTTCAAGTGCATATTCTATCTTCTGGCGCTAAATCTATCCCTTTTGTGCATTTTTGTATTCTGACAAAGCAAAATATAAAAACTGAAAAAATCTGAAAATTATCTAATATGCCAATCCAAGCAATGATATGAGTATTCAGATTTTATGTAATTTCTGGTAATTAGATTTATAATGTGTGCTGATTGTTAATGTCATTTTTTATCGTAAATTCCTCTCGAAAATACCATTTCATACACACGTAGCCTTCGTACCCAAGGTTTAATTCAGATTTAGCTTGGAATTAGTGGTTTTATTATTTGTAGAATAATATATCCGGCTTATTGGTGCGTATTTATTAATTAAACGTGGTATAAATTGCAATAATTTATTCGTACATACTTTCTTATATACAACAGTACAAAGTAAACCGATGATTAGAAGGCACGCAATTAATAGCACAATCAACAGACTTTTAGTTGAATGGCTCAGCCAATGTACATACATTTAATATTTTTTAAATTAAACTATCAAATTTAAGAAAAATATGTTTTCCACCTTTCAGGGAAAATTAAGAAAATTCGATTGGATCCAATCTTGTGGTAAAATAGTATTTAAAATATTTTAAACGAAACGGTTTGCGTACCGTATTTGTGAGGATCAGGGTGGGTTTCAAATACCTTGCGCAAGAAGTGATTTAAATAGGGATACGGCTAACGACTGGCTGAGAGTGTCTTTCACTTAACACGTGGAGAATTGACCTGTTTCTTTCTAAGTCTCTGCCTAGTTCCAGCCTAGTTGGATCGGTTTCTTCGTTGGCCTAGCCTGCAGCTGTCAGTCACATGTCACAGAGACCGGATACCGTCCTGCCGCCCTTTTAGGGAGCAAGCGCAGTCTCTTCCGCATCCCTTCGAGGCCTCGTAAAAGGACTTCTGATGCTGCTGGCCATTTGGCACGATAGATTTTAGATGGTATTCGGAGATGGGGACTAAAGTGAGTGGAACCAATCGGAGGGGGACCTCCTTACCCGTCGCCTCCCTCTCCAAAGGGCGCCCTTCTACTCTGCCTGCTCGTGATCCTCTTCGCCCCAGAGCCCTTTGTTTCCTTTCGTGGATTAGCCGCAGGCGACGTTGATCTCCGAAAATGAAAGCGGGCCGAGAACCAAACGGAAGCTCCCATGTTTTGGAGCGGTATAAAGAGCACAAATGCAAAGAGAAGAGAAACTTCAAAGGGCGGATGATGATACATGAAAAAATTATTATACTCATTGTAAGTATGGTTTTCCATTGTGGCTTTCGTTTGTATATTTTAATTGTTTTTGGAAAAGCAGTCGAATATACTATGTTCACTTGAGAGAAAATATTTTTTATATTTTTTCACGAAAAAAATTAAATGATGCACGGATCCATTAAGTGTTTCTGCATCAATACTACGTTGATATTCAATACAAACAGAATTAGTTTCACGTATTAAATTTTAGTTTATTTTTGTTAATAATTGCTCGAGGGTGTTTTAAAAAATGGGTGTAATAAGCATTCTTAATAAAAATATCATATATTACTAGACTTCACGTATTAAAAACTGTGCATCTCGTTGACACAGTTGATTCAGATAATACATAATAATAGGTCAAAATATGGCGTATGCCATATTTTGACCTATTATTTTCAAAAAGGCCCTCAACTTAAATAATAAGCTTGAGTCTCAAAAAAATTAATACAGCTTTTCAAACCGATCTCTTCCTTTGTATTAACTTAAACGACACACCTTACCCTGGTGCGACGGATACTATGAATATTTTTAAGAGGAATTTATGGCAGTTTGATTCCTGACGTTTACCTTCTATTCAGTGCTTGTATATTAACAGACCAACCTTCGGACTACCAACGATGAAATGTATTAAGAAATATATGATGTGAAAATAAATATGCATTGTCAAATGATATATATATATGTATATATATAAATAAATATATATATATATATAAAACTTGGACAGCAATAAACAATATAAGAATACGTAAAAAATGATCACTCACAAGTTCGAAATGATCAAGAAATAACGTGTGAGTGATCTTTTTATGTGTTCTTATATTGTTTGTTGCTGTCCAAGTTTGTTATTCAATACTTCCCTGTTACTTCGACGAAATCATCTACATATATATATATATATATATATATATATATATATATATATATATATCTAGAATTATGAAATAGTCCATAGCTATTTCTAATAAGTATATGAGGAAACCTTATACTTTTAGTCAATAAGCTCAACCGGCGGTTAAGATGAACAAATAATTATAACTCACAACCAAAGCTTTCATTTAATTACAGTTACATTCTTTTATACATATCATCCTATGACTAAAAATTCGAAGATAAACATCATACGTGCATTATGTATGCTCTTTCTTTGAAATTTAATTTGAATTCCTGAGCAGCCTTCATCGTTTGATCACATTCAGATGTTGCTTTTAATAAATGCGCTGATAAAAGTGCGGACTGTAGATTAATATTTAGACAGCCAGAAACGACTGAGAAACAGTTTGGAAAGCGCGCCCTGTGGAGAGAGAGAGAGGGAGCATTCAAAAAAAGATGCATGGGTCACGAAATCCCCCAACTAGAATGTCGAACGTTTCTCGCAAGTTTCCGATTTCTAATCGTTGCGTCTTTTCATAATGATGAATAGCCTATCCACTCGCCACATGCGTATGCATCTTATCGTTTATAATTCTTCGGGAATTGGGATCTAGCGGAAGTTGAGAGAGTATTTCATAAACAGAAGACGTTGTTTGATAATTCGCTAAATTAAACAAAAGTGATGAAATGTTTTAAAGTATGAAGATTACATGAAATGGAAAAACTATTAACATCGATAGAGCGCTGACGAAACAACATGTTTTACCAGAGCAAGAATCGAATATAAATTGAAGCATTGAGATTGACTGTTCTATTTGTTTATTCGCATCACGATACACACACTGAAATCATAAAATTCAATTGAAATATTAGCCCTTATTTTTAGAACAAGGATGCCATTTTTCTCAAATTGTAGATTCAATAATGTGTTGCAACCTTGTAATGGTAACGTATCATATACTGTCTTAACTAGAGAAAGTGACCATATGCTAATTATACATTTGAATGATCTGAGACATTATGCTACATATTCGAGTAACTAATATGTTTTTGTAGTAGAAAAAGAGCCAAATCTTATTATAGGCATGCTATACCCTATCATCACTTACGTTTCAATGGTTATTGCACAAAAAAATTAGTAAAAACTGACATAGTTAAACCTTGTTTCTGTCCCAGAGAATTGGCGCTATAACTGGCGTGTTATTATTAAAGAAGCGTATTTAAATATTATTTTTTTTCATTTTATCAACAAAAGAGTAAGTACCACGCACATTCTTACTGTCTCAGAATAGAGAATTGAATTTTGAAACATGCGTAAAGTACACCTGGCTAACCGGATGACACTTAGAGCTTCAAAAATGGTGATAATCTCTGCACTATACCAGAATAGAGTGCTCATACAATTGGGCCTTTAAAATGGCCAAGCAACTTTAAACTAAATTATACAAAATAATTCAATATTCCAATATATAAATTAATGTGCCAATGCTATCCAAAACATTTCAAAGGGATGAGATAGTTCCAAAAAGTTACAGCGCTAATACGCTTTTTGAATTTTTATGAACACTAAAAATCTACCCATTGAATTGTGGAAAACGTACTTCACAACGGTCCAAATTTAAAAATTGGCCTTAGTGACTTTGTAACGTTCCAAATAATATAGAAGACTTTGGTCACTACATAATCTGGAACTGCGAAAAAGTGTTTTATTACAATGCCTCAGTGGACTCCGAGTATACGACTGTACATGTGACTTTCGCAGTTATTAAGTCAAGTAACGGTCATCATGCGATCATCACGATTCCCAAGATTGTTATCCAGTACCCCTTCAAGCTATCTTGTTTCGTGATAAGTTTTACATTCCCTCTTGGCTCCTCGCGTTGACGTGTTCCATCACTTGCTTCTCGTAATTCATCCTTGGCCTTCCTATAAAATTCTTCCCCTATCTGTTTCCCTCCATTGTGGTCTTCAGTAAACTATCGTGCCCAGGCATATTTTAAATTACTTGCCCGATTCTTCTTGTAAGCGCCCTCCATTGGCTCCTCTATTATCGATGGAAAATAAAATTAAAAAATAATTTGAAATACTTCTTTATTGTTTTTATATCCATATTTTTTTCAACAATCTCCCGCAGTACCAAATTTCAATTGCTCATAATTTTCTCTGCCCTTTCCTTTTATCATCCTGGTCTTACATAATCGCAGCTTGCAAGACCATAAAAATGAACTATACCATTTAAAATTTTATTTTATATTGGAATAAACTGCGTTATATAGAGGGATTGTATTATTTTAAGTTTAGTTAGACATTGAAACAAGTGGCTTCAAGTGGTGCTTGAGATTAGAGAAGGGAAACGTATTTTCCGCAAATACTTCATTTTGTATTCTTTTGAGTGATAATTCTGTTCTTCACAAATAACGATGGTGGAATGCAGGCTTTCATGTGACCATGCGAAGACCCCATTCTCAATTAGTACTATGAAACGCGCCAGTTTCAAGTGGGAATACCATGTTAATGAACGGAACCTTATCGGGATCTCGGAGTGCACGAAGGGCATTTTTTGTGCTCTGTAGACCAATGGCTATTGGTGAAATGAACATCATTTATACGATACGCCAAATACGTACTTATAAAGAAATTTTACGCCATTAGCAAACTCATCAAATTAAATTATGCTCTCCGAGCAAACACGTTTCACCATTTAGTCAATAATGTTAAATTCACAAATTTTTAATTACATTCTTAAAAAGTCATCAATTTAAAAAAATGATTGATGAATTTTTTGGCGATTTCCAAAAGACCTTTTGGTAATGTTTGAGGGCAAATCTAATAGAGAAAGAGGAGCTATTCCTTTCACGCAATCTCTTTTTCTCCAGCCAGCGTGAGAAAGCGGTGGTTTTTCCATCCACATTCTGAGAAATCGAACCAATTGAGGAGGCACACGATCCGCTCAATAAAGAACTCCTGCAAATAACTTTTCACTTTTTAATTTGAATTCATACGGTTCTTGCGCCTGTCAACATAGGTTGAAGGGTAAACTCGCCGGAAAAAAGTAATTAGAAGGTGATCACGAATATTTTAAAGTCCTGAAATAAAAACAAAAATGCTTCGGAACCTTGATTCTTAGATTATTATTCAAGAATGAAATCTAATATTCAAGGGTTCAAGAATTTTAAAATGTCTTAGTTTAATTTAAGTTGAAATCTGTCTCATAAACTACAATAGGCTCCCGAAAACAATAAGCACAGAAATATTTTATGTACATTATCCTTTTCTCGCAGCAATTTTAATATTCTTCCGTGGAAATATATCCTGCTGTAAGCTTTGTCTCATGTCTTTATCCATTGTTTATTAAAACCAAATTTAATTAATATATTATTTAATTTTTACAACCAAAATTAAATACGACTTTAGGACATCGGCCCATAGATAAGATTCAGCTTCCAGGAATGACAAGCTTACTCCACGAAGTGTTTGTGGTAGCAAATCATTATAACAATAAGGTCTCACAATATTTGAAGTTTTAATCCTCAGGTGGTGAAGTACCAAATGCTGAATCTAATTTATTTTATTAGATTTGACTCATTTAGCTTGAAGATTTAGTTTGAAGTCAGATTAATTACATTTAATTACTAATATTAACTCATTCAGAGTCAAGGTGACTGGTTAATGAAATCGTTATATGTAATAAGCAGTCGATGGGGGTCACTAGAATTATGCGGAGGTTCCAACTATTTCCTCATGCACAGCTAGGGATCTCCTTAAAATAAGCAATTCGAAAGCTTGTGATCAACTATGAATTTTTGGCAACTTTATCAGATCTTCTTTGAATTTCATTCCCTTGGTAACACTTTCTCCGATGGGCCCCAGAGACTTTTCATGAAGTTTTAAATTACTTTTACTCTCCCTTACGCTGAATTTTTATGCATTCGACTAGACGACTTCAAATTAAGTCGCCTATCTTTATTTAAAATTTGAACATCCTTCCACTGTCCTTTCAATAGCTGAAAGTGAGGCTTGCTCTATTTGTATTAAACTCAATGATTCATATTTATGTTACCAACGGTTATTACAACACGTTTAATCACAGAGGTAAAGCTCAGCATAAGTACTTTTGCAGATCGCAATTGTGTTTATATCTTTTGGGATCGACTTGCAATCTGCGGGGCTACGTAAAATGCATGTGAGTGTTAAAAGAGCATGTGACGTTTCTCATTCAGTTATATCAAATTATCTTCAACAAGTACTTGCAATTTAAGGCAAGATATATATACTTCATGAGGTATTTCCTATAATTAATCTGTAATGCTGCCATCCAAATTATAAACTGCAGTTTATCTTTTTAGGGTACCAAAAGTTAAAAATACATTTATATAAAAGAGTGAACAAGTATTTATTAAACTTCAAATTTTAATGAAATCTATCTCTGTGATACTCCCCTCTCGCTTTCATTCCAATGCCATTACTACAGCCTAAAAAAATTTAAAAGTATTGTGCCGGATTTACAATGATTTCCTTTGGTAAAAACTCAAATATTGATATTTTAAAATTAGTACTAATTACTATATTAGTGGTAAAATACGTGTATGTGGCCCCTGTGGTTAAAGGTATGGATGTAAGATGTGATGTTAGGAGTACTCCGAAACCTAATCCATAGAATTTTGATTTCAGAATGAACTCTAACGGTTAACATTGGTGCGTCGAGACATGGATGTTTAATTTCAAAAGGTCTCAAGGCCACAAAAACGAAATTATCGTCATTATCACACGTTATCATCCCAGGATTGCTTGATATCAGGCGAAATTAGTCAGTCGTTTCAAATGCAGACTTCTCTACCAAACTTTTCTCTCTTAATTTTCATGTGCTGTTATCTGCCATCACTTTTCTTTCGCCTTCCTCTCTTGCTTCTGGCTCCCTTCCTATTCCTTATATTGCTTTAATTACGGATATGGGGTATTACCTTCTAATACTATTGTGCCACAGAATACGTTCAATTAATGTTTCTCACCTCCCCGAACTTCTAGCAAAGACATTTCTCTTCTTTGCGAATAACCACCCCTTGGAAGTTAACCAATGAGTTTTCTTGGAAGTGTTGAAATTATTCCATTCTTCACTATCCTTAATTTGGGTTTCAACCGATTTACTTCGCGGCCTGTTATTTTTGCGTCAACAAAGACCTCAACCTCAGCGCGCTCCTTCCCCTGACGACCTTCAAAATGCTCCAACGCCCAGGGGAAAGAGATCCTTCCGCTCACCTCATCAACGCCAAGTCTACTTTCTCATTCAGTTGGAGATCCTTGCTATGATGTTAACTTTTCTCCCAAAGAACGGAGGACTCGTGAAAGCAACGGTGTAGACAGCAACCCTTCATCCTGAGCCCGGTGAATTTTAAGAGGGTTACATTAAGTTCATTCTCTTAAAAAAGACCGTCAGCGTTTTTCTAGAAATTTGCCGCGTTATGGCGTGACTAATTGACCTTTTAAAGGCGTATTTAATGAATTTATATTTAGGTATTCATGATTTAACGATCGCCTTTAATTTCTTTGAGTGCGGTGCGATAAAATAATTGGGCAAGGTCGTTCATGAATGAATTAAAGGATGACTGACAATACTTTCGCTTGAATTGTGTGCGTGTTCGTCTATGTTCGCAAATAAAGGCAATTAATTAAGGCTAAAACATATGCGCATTGGAAATGCTATCAGCTTAAATTATAGCCCATCTCTTGAGCAATTAAGCCCTTGTGCATTCTGGTATAACCTTGAATATGAAATGCATTGTGATTCCATAGATTTTAGTCATATGACAATACAAATCCGCGAATGAGTTGATGAATTAACGTTGATATAATGTTTTTAAAATTGTCGTAATAAACTCAAATACATAAAAACCTAATGTTAATGGTTAGATTTAATCTTTAGTTAGAATTACAATTTTTGCGATATAAATGTTAAATTTTTTAATTAAGCCATGGTTTTACTTCAGTGGATGGGTGGTTAGCGTGCAAAGATGTTTAAAATACTGTTGCCTTAAGCAATAATTACATCATTTGAATATTTTTGGTTACAAATGGCAGAAAGGCTAATTGATCAGAAAGGTCTATTTCTTCTGTCCTTCAGGGTATAATTCATTGAATTTTAAGGGCTTGCGACAGTTGATAAAACGAATGCATAGTGATATATAGAAGTATTTATGCATTAATGAAAAATCTATTATTTTTGTAAAATGTTATGATGCGCGTAACTATTATTCAAACCTCGAAAGACATAATTTTTCACTTTATGAGAGCGTTGTTTATTCTTTATTATGTGAATATTTGCATTTTTCCACTGTACAGCTCTCAGTCGGTGAATTTGATATTCAGATGACGGATTCGCACTATGAGAACACCTATTAACATCAGCTTCAAACACTCCAGCCAAATATACTGGGGATGATAGTAAACTTGTTTTGAGTAGATGAGTGATCATATCGCTATGGTATATATCATATACCATAGTGATATGATCTGCATAATATACAGTAGAAGTGCAAATTAAAAATTTATACATGGAACACTAATTCTGGTCCTGCTAAACCAGTCAGTTCTGGATTGACAGCAGATTACACGTAAACAAAAATGAGAGCTTAAAGCGTTGCAATTATAAAGCTACATATATTGGGTCACGTTTCGTTCCAAACCCTAATCCCAGTCTTTTATTCTCCCATTCACAGCAATTGCTGACTGTAATATTCTTACATCTTTAGGTATTTCATTAAGCATTAGAGGTACAGTGACCTCCAATTTTCTTCTACCTAGATTTGTATGAATTTTTTGGTTATATACTTAATATTGTACCCTAATGGTAACTCCTTTTTATTTAAACCAGGTATTTTATATTTGTCATAAAAAGAGTTTCCTACTATGATGGCACATCTATACAGCCTGTCCACAAGCAGAATTCCTGATTTTTGAAAGATATTTCTTCCATCCAAAACATTTGTATTTTTTATCTAGCCTCAGACATTTTCTCTAGGCTATTTTAATAAAATTGCAGTAGTTTTTAGTAAAAGGGCTATCAAACACCTACCCTAAGTCGGCAGAATACTACTAAATATACTAGAAATAGAACCAAAAAGGAGAATAAAACGAATCTAGGGTAACTGAGCAGTTAATTAACCGGTATTGTTTGTGATTCAACAGAAGCATCTGGTGCCATGGAAATTTTACAACCTCGATTTATCTGGGGAACCCAGATATGCTTCATCCGGTATTGGACCCAAAACCTTCGGTTAGGAATTGTGGTTTTCATTAGGGCGAATATTTTCCTCAAATATGCCTGCATCTCTGAAAACAATAACGGAGCGGAGTAAGATGAACGGAAAGATAACGTTAAAATAGCTGAAATGAAAAAAAAAATCTTCGTAATCAGTAGGTATTAATTCGAATTTTCCTTTTTATGGTACTCTTTTGTGACAATGTATGATATAAAACGTGAAGGGTTTTCGGAATTCTCTCATTTATTCTCCCCTGCTGCCTTCATTCTTTTGCCCCTTACGGAATTCACATCTCTCCTTTCCTGTTGGACGCTTTCTAATCTTTGTCTCTCACGGAGATTTTTCAATACATTCTTCCTTCCATTATTGCATTGCATCTTGCATCTTGGAATGCGTGGTCTTGAGATAACTTACTTGGTTTTTTCGCTCCGTTTAATCATTTTTATATAATTTAAATATGAAAATAGTCTTAAGATACATATTTTTTGACAAACACAATAACAGATTCCTTGTTATGCTTAAATAATTTATCAGTGTTCAACGTTTTTTCTAGGGTTGTATTTTGATATTTGATTTCGAAATTACGTTAAAAAATAATATTTAAGGAATAGTTAATCTTCCCCTCTTCACTCCTTCTACTGTTTAATTCACAAAAGTGAAAAAACCGCAGAAAAGCTCGAGAAAAAGAATTTTAGCAGTCCGCTTGAAAGCGAGTGAATGAAAGTAAAACCTCAAAGAAACAAATGAAACAGGACGGAAGCTGCAAAAATGACGCAACAGATGAAGAGGACGATAAAAAAAGGTACGCACACACCAATGATGACATTTCCAGTACTTTTTCGGTCCTATAAGTAGTCTTAGTAGCATTTTAAGCTTTATAATTAACTGTTTGATGGCATTTTTAACAAAAGGGCCGATGGCGCCACCTCCTGATATTCTCTTCAGATTTGTCTTCCTGGTACATTTATCATAGACGAAGCATAAATTGCTCAGATTATAATGGAGAGACTCCTGTTATATGCAAGTGCTACCTTTCACCTCTCCACTGTTTAAATGCTATCCAACAGCGTAAAAATCAAAAGGTGAAGAACCGAGTCTTGGAGAGTTCAACCCTAATTTTTTTTTCTCAGTCCTTGAACTTTCTCGCAAGTGTTAAATCTGATAATATGAATGAGGAAGCGATCCCATAAAATTCATATCCAAACCAAAATGTTTCGATGAGTATGTCACGAACATTTTTATCACGCGAGTCATAACACATCCGTTCTTTCTGGTTCGTTTAATCAAATTAAAGAGTTTCGATAAGAAGCGTCGCTACAATTTATCAAATTCACGCACGACTTTTATGATATATCTTTGAATTCTTCCATGTGCAAGTGATACAATTCCTTGTTCCAATGTTCCTCGGAAGACGAACTCTTTATCTGATTACGCTGGGTCATAATTCTTCCAATCAGATATATGATGCTAAGATTATTCTACGACCACAGCGGACTAAGTTAGAAAGAAGAAAGATAGCCGTTATCCATGGCAGTCTGATCTCAGAGAAAGACGATGGTAATCTCCCTATGCAAAAAAAAAAACATCCCAAGGTTGTCTTACTATACTGATGTCGATCTCTTATATTTAAGTATAGACAGGGACGTATGGAAACAGAGAGAGTCTGTCGCATTTTAGAATGGAAGGAATTACACTGGTTTTCGTCAAGCGTCTTTTACTTTCCTCCACTGTCCTGTTTGTTAACTCGAGCTAAGGTACCTGTAAAGAAAATTTTATCCCCTAATGATCAAATCGTTTCGTATTTAAGGTTCACAAGTTATTTCAATTGCAGTTTTTCAGTGTACAACTGAAATTTAATTGAGTAATCACTTCAACGTAACGTGATGATTATTGGTATTTTTGAACCGCCATAAATATTATTACAGTAGAGTTTCGCTACTAATAATTTTGCGATACCAATAGATAGGAATGGGGAAAATTCAGGAGTAATGGAAATAGTGAATCTATCAATAGATCTTCTAGCATTGCATCTGTTTTCATTCTTATCACCAATGCAAGTTCACTATCATCCCCAGTATATTTGGCCGGAGGGTTTGAAGCTGATGTTAATAGGTGTTCTCATAGTGCGAATCCGTCATCTAAACATCAAGCTCACCGACTAAGAGCTGTACAGTGGAAAAATACAAACATTCATATAATAAGGAATAAACAACGCACTCAGAAAATGAAAAATTATGTATTACAAGGTTTGAATAACAGCCACGTGCATCATAACATTTTGCACAAATAATAGATTTTTCATTAGTACAGGAATACTTCTATATATCACTATGCATTCATTTTATCAACTGTCGCAAGCCCTTAAAATTCAATGAATTATACCCTGAAGGACAGAAGAAATAGACCTTTCTGATCAATTAGCTTTTCTACCATTTGTATCCAAAAATATTCAAACGATGTAATTATTGCATAAGTCAAAAGTATTTTAAACATCTTGACACGATAACCACCCATCCACTGGAGTAAAAACACGGCAAGGCTATATAACATAGTGATAAAGATTGTCGGTAATTGTAATTTGTTTTGAATGTCTTAATTCTCTGTATATCAAATACGAAGAAGATTAATCTAAAATTGTAAATTATAGATACATAGCAATAATTAAAATTTATATGAAACAAGCATGAAAGAGAAGTCCTAATTAATATGAAACAATGTAGTCTGAAACTTCATATTACAATAATTCATTATTTACTTTTATATACATTCTACCTCCCCTAATTACATCCAAATACCTATTATTTCCCTCTCTTAATGCTTTCTCATGATTCTCCATGATATAACCGTCGTCAGTATCCCATTGCCTCATAATATCTCCCGCAGCCATTTGTCCTGCTTTCTCCTTATTTCCCGTTTCTCTTTCTCTACCATGTCTAGTTCCTTTATTTCGTTTTTTTCCTTTTCATGATTTTGAATTTTTCTAGACCATTCAAAACTACGCACCATATTAAAGTTTTTGCTGGACCTTTCTTACATCTTTATTTAAGGTGCCTGTCATCAACTTAACTTTGTACATCAACTTTGAAAACGCTTTTTTACTACTCAAAATTATTAATTTAATGTCATGTAACCTCTTTACCCACCATAATCCAAAACACTTTCCAAATAAGTGAACCATTTTACCTGTTCTGATTCGGGTCCCCCAACTTTAATGTTTATCATAGCACTCCCATTTCTTGAGAATTGAATTATCATCGTTTTCTCATGATTAATTTTCCATTCTTGGGGAAAAGATTGGAGTGAATTCCCATTGCCTTCCTCAGTTGTGTTTTTATCATGACAAAATCCATGAAATAGCCAACCCTCTGGCGTGAGACGCCTTTGTGGCTACCTCCCCGAGGAACAGACGCTGTGCGGACTACCTTTTGTCTGACTACCACCTATCTGGCATGGGCAACCCTACTAAGAGCAAATATCATTGCTTTTACCAGCACAGATCTAGGGGTCACCAGAACCCACAAACTATTCCACCACGTCATGTTTGCAGTCCATGGGGACTCCTATAATAATAATAATCTTACTCACATATTAAAACAGCATTAATTATTTCAATGATATCGGGCTCAATCTTATGAGCTTTAATCTTGAGATATAAGACACGCTTTTTAAAATTCACAAAAAGATTTTTGCGAATTCGTTTTTATTTATATATCGTGTAAATTCAGTACATGCTATTTTATGCACTATAAAAACGATTAGTATATTATAAACTGTGGTTAATACTTAATAGTCCTGTCCTTACTACTGAATTTCTAAACATTTTGTTGCTCCATATTGGGCGAAAAATTTTACCCAACAGGGAATTTGCACTCTATTAAAACGTTCAAGTCAGGAAACAATTTTTGGGCTCTTTTAGCATTTTTCTGATGAGGAGCGGCGAACTGACATGACTAGTAGCGTGGGTGAAAGTCATGTGGCTTCTGGCATTAGTATTTGTCGTGGTTTCTGCTGTAATTGGCAATAGTGCTTCTTTAGATCAATTTTAAAATACCTAAGGCTCTATCTTAAGCAGAAATAATATAATTTAAATAGCCATACTGAATGAAATACGATGTCAGAGGCGATTTTACACCAAGAAATTTACTGATATTAATGGTATTGCCAGTCGTGAAATGGAAGGAACGACATTTTAAAATAAATAATATGTGGTAATGAGATATCTGGTGAGTACAAGGCGCCGTGGGGTAGGCTAAGAAATTTAAATCCAAGGTATTTTCCATAGTACGGCGTATCTTTCAGGCTTGTGCTTTTTGTCTCTACATGAGTCTTTTACCAATATTCCACACCCATTATATTTTTTAGAATTCTCAGCCAACGTGGGATTCCAATCGGATTAGTCTTCCGGAGACGCTGGGGAGAAACTTCCGAGAGACTCTTCACAATTCCTTCCGAACTACGCCTCAAACGAATCCTTTTAGGCATCACCGACAATCCTTTACGCCTAGTAATCACCGTCTTATCCTTTCCGCAACCTTGACGGACAAAACTGGATGGAAATCACATCGTTTTTCCTAACACGAACCGATGGAAAATCGTCGAAATTGAGGTCCTATGAGTGGAAGGAGGGTAGAGCATATGAGGCTGGGGTCTCCTCCGCGAACGCTTCGGCTCTCTCGGGATCCTTGGTGGGAGAGAGAGGTGGTTTCGTCGTCGAGGGGGGGGAGGGTGTTTGGAGGGAGGGTGAGACGTGAGAGGGCGGTGGGAAATGGAGGGGGGTTTGCAAGATGAGGGGGGGAAGGAAAGACGGGGCAGGGGAGAGGAATGGGAACACTTTGGTCCCCCGGTAATTGATGGAGAACGGGGGAGGGAGGATGGGGTTGGAGAAGTTGAGCAAAGGGTTTCAAGGGTGGGGAGGTAGAAAAGTGGGAGGTAGGGGTAGGAGAGGGGGGGTGGGGGCGGGAGTGGCACGAGGAGGGGTGTGGGTGGGGGAAATGGCGGCGAAGATGAGGGGGGGAGAAAGAGGAGTCCTCCCCGCGCGCGGATGTCCTCCCCACCCGCACATTCGTTACCCCCCCCCCCCCCCACACCTCCACCCGCTCCCTCCCCCCGAGTTCCTCCGGCCACCCCGCATCCCCCCTTCCATCTAGCTCGAGAAAAGATTCATCCCTTAGCGGCCAATAAAAAGACTTCAACGCCGGAGAAAAGACATCAGTCCACTGTCTTCACTCCGGAGAGTGCAAAGTGAGAGACTTCGCGTTCAAAGTGGTTCGTGCGATTTTCCATTGTGCTCACCCTCGTCATCTGCGGTTCGGTAGACGGTTGCCCTGCGACGGTTTCAGGAGCCTTTTATCCCCGGAGACCCTGGTGTGCATTCTCTTCTCCCGACGGAAGGAAAACCTCCACGACCTCCCGCGCGCCGAGTGCTTTGCTCCTCAGTGAGTTCCGAGGATTCACAGCAGAAGGACGGAAGGGAGAGGCGGAGGATTTAAGGGCCCACGGTGGAATCTCGCTCACTTAAGGAGGAACTGATCATCGACGAGTCACGGTAACGCTTCATTCCTCACATCTACGAACACTGATTGGGAATACATCCTGAGGATAACGAAATAATATATTCTACGTCTTTTATGTCACTCCGACGGGGAAATAAATTGAAGTTGTATAAAATCGCTCAAATACCCCTGAATTGATCAAAAATGCTTGGCTTGATTTTCCAGCGAGTTATTGGCGTGTGGTCTCAACTTCGGAATACCATTGACGAGGATTTACATGCTTTTTTAGAGTTTGGAACTACAATCTACATGAAATGTAATTTCAGAAGTGAAATTTTAATTTAAAAAACTGAATTTTAGGAACGATACAGGATTTCCGTTTGCGTAGTCTCATATTATTTTGAAGTGAATTTTGTCATAAGAAAATAACTAATAGGTCTGCGATAAACCTACGAGAAATTTTGTTTGATATTACTGATCGCTTAAAAATTGACTGGATTTGGTCTTATGTGCCCCCAACGAATTCTCAACATGACGTTTAATCTCAAGTCAGATTAAAATAAATTTAATATTATTGATGTACCAATTATTCCGTCGTTAATCCACTTTAATAGATTAAATATTTTTCCAAATATTTGATTTTTGAAATTCCTTTGCTGAATCCCTTCTTTCACCGGATAAAAACTCCTAAAAATATCTCTCGTTTCGTATTAATACTTTATTGTTTGAAATAGAACGACGTTACATATATTTAGTTCTATTTTTTGCAGATATATGTAAATTTTATGAAAGCATGCAATATAAAAATCAAGTGGCTACAATGTCATCAGGCAACGGATGTCTTTAGATAAAATTCCGGAAACTCTCCAGCCCATGAATTTTCAGCTATTAAGATGATTAGCAAAAATTTGGTTGGAAACCAACATACCGTGAAATAAAATTTAATAGGTTATTAGTCACATGCAAAAGACAGCTTTTATTTAAAAAATAATTAATTTTTTTTTATTTTCCAAAAAAATAAAACCTCTAAGGAGCGTAGCTAACTTCTATTTCCTATAATTTGGTTGAAATGGCATCATCATTAGAATTACTATACTCATGGAAAAAATCAAGATTAATTTTTATGCCATATCAGTACCGAAAATAATTTGATGAAAATCCATGAAATTTTTCTCGAAATAAAAATAGCAAAATATTGAATATAGCTGTACAGATTTATTTTCCATCAATAGCGTACGTGCTATGGACGGATAAATGAGAATAAGTATGAGGTAAATATATAAAATACTTCCTTTAATTTTCCTCAAGTATGTTACTACATTGGCAACCATTGCAATGCTCGCCAAAAAAGCCATTTATGTAAATATTTCAAGAAGTTTGATATCTTTATCTATCACTATGTGCTATATGAGCAAATAGTTCCGCATTTTTACGCGAACAAAATATTTCACTTAAATTTAAGAAGTAATAAAATTTAAAAGTATCTTTCATAACTTTTTATATGTGCTTATCTATGTAACACGAACATTAATTCAATGTGCAACTAGTGAGTGGTTGGACCGTCAAGCTTCAACAAACATTGAAATAAATTCTTTGTTTTCCCATGGAGACGCAACAGTGTTATTGATGCGCAATTAATTTCTCTTACAATAATTAATACTATGAACAATAACTAGAAAATATACTAAAAGTATTAGAAAAACGATGGATAGCTGTACTGAAAGCACGTAACACTATTTCGTTTTCTATTTTTATGATTTTATTGTTTCGATTGAAGTTTTTCTTGAAAAAACTGCATCAGAAAATGTTACATTTAGAATTTGCAACGTGACCTCATCATCAGCATTTCCTTGAAGCCATAAGATTTAAGATATCATGCGATAGACTATCTGTATTATCATATTTATGCAAATGTAAAACGAAATTTCAATTTTTTTTCCTTCCAGATGAGTCTCAGAGTGAACCTCGTCCTCACTTCCGCTCTAGTTTGCTTCTTCTTGGCGTTGATGGCGTTGGCGGTAAGTAAAGCTCTTTTCTTTACAGTTAACCGGGGCGGAAAGACGTAGAGAGGGAGATGAGAACAAAAAAGATGAGTCGAGGAAAGAAGGAGAAGAAAGGTAGATGGAGGAATAGAGATAAGGCCTCCATCGTGAAGCGAATGTGTACGCATAATACGCACTTTCCTTTTCGAAGCTCCTCCCCGGGGCCAAAAGCTCCCCTCTTAGCAGCGCTCGGCGCCCGAAAACTAAACGTAAATCTTCCCTTTTTCCCTCTTCCCTCCGTCGAAGCTGTCAGGATCCCGCAATCGTAATAATCCGGAGCTTGTTGCGCGAGGAATGTTGTCACTCCTCCTCCACCCCCATCTCCTGCGATTCCCACGCCGTTAATCCGCAAAGGGAGTCGCCCCACTCAAATTGCCCCAGTGAACCACTCTCGCCGCTCTTCCCACCTCCCGAGGAAAATTGCCGCGGCTAGCGAAAAATATATATATGCGCGCCGCGAGTAAATTAGGATCACAAGTTGACGGGCTCGTTCTGTGAAAGCCGTTGCTCAATATTTTACGCTGAGACATGCCAACTGAGTGGAGTAATGTTCGAAGAATAATAAACCCCTTTTTTATGAATCGCACACCACTTTATCCTCTTCCGTCTTTTTTTAAACAACACTAAAGACAATGCCGTATTAGATCTTCGTTTATGGCTAAAATATGTGATTTAATTTAAAAAATATGTCAGAGTAAAATGCAGAGGTAAAGTTACGTAGGTTATGCAAATTTTGATTCAAGACCATGAAATTCACACAATTTAATTTCCTCTCTAGGATTTTATTCCACGTATATTAATAAATATCAAGATAGAGACTTTTTCCTTGCGATCCAGTCAATATTTTGCGGCGAAACGTCACCTATAACTTCAATAAATCAATAAATTGAACTCCGAAGAGCAAACGCTACGTCATTACAAGCGCTCTGCGCGTCTATAAATAATTAAATCAAACGAACATTGCAAATAATTGAGGAAGATATCACGATGAAAGAACAAAAGCACGACCATTTACACCATGATTGAAATATACTTAACTGAACGCGAAATCCAGAATATATATTCTCATACATTGTTATTTCATGAGTACTAACTTTCTCAAGCTGGAGATTCAAAATTTAGAGAAAATTCTAGGAAGTATAAACCATGAAAATTCATTTGCTAAGAATAATGCAAAATGGAATGAAATATTATTTATATATTTTTCGCACCCTGCTTTTTTTATTATATCGTGTACAATCAATAGTTTAATTATATTTAAAATAAAAAATGCATAGAATTAAATTTGTTTTATCGCAAAAAAATTCGTTGTAAAGAGCAGCGATGACTGCATTTGATGCTGACAAGTCACTAATATTTTTTGACATAAAATGAAAAATAATTTTCAAATAGCTCCACATGATTGATTTTTAAAACTTCACACTCGTGGTCGTAAAATCTGTGCCGAGACTGCTCACAGTAAATATGGAGATATCCCGGACGTAACCGTTCGAAGGAGTGAAATTATATGTTCCAAGTACTACATTTTGCATTCTCACTTTTTTTCCTTTGAAATTCGGCAAGAACTTTTTTATGAGTAATTTTTGTTCCCTTGGGATTTTGTTTCATTGTCTGGGGAGTGTCAAAGTTGCGCGAGTCCGTCCGCTGATTGAGAAATTCACGAACGGGGGAGAGGAATGTCGCAACAATTGCCATTGCATAAATTTTTAGCGAAAACCTAAGCAAAAATGTTTTTACTGGGTTTATTATGAGATACCACTTCCAATTCATTGAATATGCTATTTTAAAGTTTGCATTAAATTAAATCTATATTATGCAGTTGAAATAACAAAAAATAGCCCTATTCGCACTCCGAGGCAGTCAATAGGAATTTTATACTGCCTCACTTTTTAATATGATACAATATCACAACAGGTATAACATTTAAAACTGTTTATATCCGTATTTCCAAGCTTTTAATGGAAATTATTATGTTCCTACTTACAAATGCGATGACAGGATTATGCTAAAAAATTCCGCGGCAAGTATTTAATGAAGAGTCCTCATTGTTCCGGTATTCTCCTTAGTCGTAGAAGATAACGGATACCTAATACCGTTAACTCAAACTGTACGACTAAAAATATCCCATTGCTAACTAGTAATACCCCTTTTTTGTCTCTCGTTTCTTAGCTGAATCTTACGAGTCAAAACCTGTTTAAAGCTATTTTTCGCATTTGTTTTTTTTCCTATGATAACTATACGCTTGAAGGGATGCGTTGCGTATAAAAAGACTGGTGCAAGATGCAAAATAAAATATGATGGATAGAGAATGGAAAGGATAGCGGTGTAACAAAGAAGGAAGCCACAGACCGCAGGTGTAAATAAAAAAAGCTAACCCTTAACCCTCCTCGAAGGGGATTAACTTAATACGCCCCATCCGTAAAAAAGATAAGCGACAGGAAGGAGAGAAGTGGAAAGGGTGGAGGAAAGGGAAATGAAAGGGGGGGGGGTGGGACAACTGTCAGTGGGGTGGAAAGGAGGGAAGTGATAATTGGAGGCGGGTAAACAGAAAAGCGAAAGGGATGAGGGGACTGAGGGGAGAAGCAGAGAATGAAGAGATTGCGGAAGGAGCGAGTGTGGGTTATTTTTTGAGCCGAAATCTATGAAAAACATTGAAAATAATTTGAGAAAAGAGGAATGGAAAAGGAATTTTCATCAGTTTGCGTCCAATAAGAAGAAGAAAAACTAGGTGCTCCTCGGTAATTAGGGTGAAGTGACCCCATTTTCATTCACGTGGTGAAAACAGGAAAAAGTTTTACATACCATAAAATCCGTCCAGAAACACAATATTGTTTCCATTTACAAATTAGATAAATTTGAGAACTAAAAAATTGCGATAAATTTTCTTAATGCCGTCATTAAATGATCACATTTTTCTATTTTAGCCTCTGGACTTTGGTGTAGAAAATAACTCAAGTTAGGAAATTAAAAAAGAAACTTTTTCACATACTTCCCATTTACAAATAAACTTAAGCAACTCACAGGTGTTCACAAAAAAATTATTTTACTCTTTTTTCGTAAAAGATGAAACCTGTGGACGGAGAACCATTGTTTCAGCTGGAGTTAATGAGACTTCCTGATGATGAATTGCGATAAAGTCCCTAAGTTTCACTGTCAGTTTTATGCTCTCGGTATAACCGGTTCCCGTTGCTCGGCGAACATTACAGGCATCATCAGTAGCTGACAACGACGCCTTCGCAACGGAACAGGTTTTGCAGAGAATAATACGATTAGCAAAACTAGCGAGTTCACCGGAAGTTTATTTTTTATACAATAGTATTGACTTAGGTGATTCCAATCCTAAATTTAATTGAATGATTTGTTCAAACTGTGGAAACATTAAAATATGGAGAATATGCTGCGTTGGTAATGTAATATATACGATAAAGTTGTTGCGGAGAGGAAAATAGAAAAGAGAGAAATTCAAATGCTTTCGGCGAGATGCGTCGATACAGCTTCAAGGTGAAATTGGAGTATTTCGTGATTTCAAATTGAATTTTATGTTTAAAATTGTATCTTTTGACGCTTTTTACGAACTCTTGAGTAAAATATTAATACTAATCGAGCGTTTAGAATACAGAAATGGAAATAACATGGTTATCTGACTTCGATGTTATTAAAATTTTTCATGAAAAACCTCAATCTCTCAGAAATCGAAAGGTGCGTGAGATATAACAGTTTCAGTGTCATTTTTTCAGTTCTTTTGGACGCCTAGTTGAGCCAGCGACCTTGTTCTTCCCAGACGACCGTTCGCGATTTTGTGACACAGCTTTAAACATACATCACTATTTAAATAGAATTATCTTTAATAGTCAAGCGTAATAAACTCGAAGACGCCGCGAAGAGAGTCGAAAACGCGCACGGCACAATGAAAACAATCAAGTGGATGGTAGCAAATTTTTAATCTTTGAATAAGGTAAAATTTATGCTTTTTGTGTTGATAAGTAGAGGATAGAAGTAAAACTGGAGTGTGGAATGGGACAAGGGAACACAGAGAAAAAAGAGAGGAGGAAAGAATCATTAAGGGTCAAGGGAGGAAGGACGGAGGAACAGCGGCTATCAGTGCTCCATCACGCAGATGAGTCTACTTCGATCGTGGGAACGACACGCCGCCGGAGAGCGCCGCTATTTCGTCACCGGCGGACCCTCCCCCCCCCATACCTTCCTACCCCACGCCCCCGCATCTCTTTTCCCTCCCCATTACACATCCCGCCCTCGCAAATCACTCTTCTTGCTTCGCCCTGCCCCTCTCCCTCCACCCAGAGCCCAGAGATAGCAGGCGGAAGACTTCGTCGGGAAGGACTAACTAGCTCTCGGTTGCTCAAGGAAGGGGAGCATTCGAGGACCTCGTGGGCACTTCAGCGAAAATTGCGTTATCCCAAAAGAATTCCCGCCTGCCAATTCGCAGGTGAATATTCAGATGATATCAGAGATTATAGGTGTCATTTCCTTGACATTCCGATTTTTTCCGCATGCACTTTACCCCAGCAGGGAGTTCCGATGTTATTCAATAAAACCGATCATTGGGATATGACTGAGCTTACCTTGTTTTATAGTCCATGAAATAAAAGAGAGTGAACGCACTTTTCCTCAGATTTTATTTGGGTACAACGCGTATCAACCGTGATACAGCATCATCGGTTGTATAAATACTTCCATCAAGTGAAGCTTAAACCTGTAAGGTTTACTTGTTTCGCAGGTCGTTCAACGTTGCAATTAAAAATATTTTCATATTGAATTTGTTTTTGGTTGCTCAATTCATTCCACATTCCATTTTCCCCATTCGTTTCCTTTCTAAAGGTCATATCATCATATGCTTGCATTTCTTCGTGTAATGTTATTCGATGGATGAATGTTATAGAATTTTGAATAAATATTTACAAACGTGTGTAGGTATATACACATACACTCGCTTATATAAGCAATTGCATATGTCTTCGTATATGCCTACAAACATGTAAATATTTATGCAAAAGTCTATTACATAAATCCGTCGAAATATATTAAACAAAGATCTACATACAAATGATGATAATGCTGCCTTTCGATGGGGAAGGAAGGGAGTAAGGGAAGATAGAATGAAAAGAGGAAACAAAAAGAAAGAGCTACCAAAATACGCATGCTGTGAATTTTAGACTCCTGATATTCACCGCTACATAAAGTTCATGGAAATCAAAATTAATTTTTTAAAACAATCTAATTAGTTAACCTAATTTACTTATGCTGGTAATAAAATTATCGTATCAATTGAGATGCATACCAAAAGTACCTGTGCACTTATTAATACAAAAAAATAAGGCATACAGTTTTATTGGCTTAAAATGTTCACTTCCTATTGGAACGTAAAGGGATGATTTTCGAAAATTAAAATGAAAATTTGTCGAAGAAAGTTGTTCGCCAAGGGTCCTGGGGCTTGGTTTTTTTATTCCTTGAACTACGTTCTGGTGCACACTTGCCGAACTGGGACATGTGAAGATGAAAAATTGCAAACAAGGGAACAGCAACAGAGGAATAGAGAAATATCATACTGAAGTAAGAGAGAAAATTCGGCTGGCAGTAAAAATTTAGAACGGGGTCTCTCTTCTATAGATATGTTTATAAGAACAGCCAATTAGACATCTTGGAATTCATTATTGAGCTATATGAATTATAATGTCGGGCCTAAATGTTGGTTAAACGTGTGAATTTAAATATTTATCTGCGTCAAAAATGGATTGCTGAGAAAAATATTACAATTAATTCAAGAAGTAGAAAACTATGGATCGAAAATAAACTATTTAGAAGGATACATGCACACTAATTTTTTTCATTTTTAATTTCCACTGGAATTTAAACATTTTTAATGGTGAACATCAAACTTAGACATACGCCTTCTTTAATTCTACGCTTTCATTGCCATAATTTACTGTGAACCTTTTCAATTTTTCACCTGATTTGACGTGAAAATTCATGTTTTTTCTGCGAATGAGGCTTTCCTCGCAATTCTTTTATCAAATAGTAACAGTTCAAACTATCGTCTCCATTACTCGAGTTTTCTTGCCAATTTTCTCTTCCCCACCGGCCTTTGTCGAAATATGATTGATTTTTAGAGGTCTATCGAAAGTTAAACGTCATTTGCGTGTTACTTCCTTTTCTCCGAAGTGCTGCGATGGAAAGAGGGAGAATCCCGCTCCATGTTCCCATTGCACGCCCGGCGTGGTCCTCTCCCCTTCGTCCCCTGAACCCCCAGGAACTCAGCCGCCTCCCGCTGGCCATGGCCTCCCTCCGCCCTCTCACTCCCGCTTCTTCGCGACACGCTCCACCCTGGATTCCCAGCGCCTCGCTCCCCCTCCTCCCTATCCTCCTTAGAGAGGTCTGAAAGTCATTTTCACTTCCCTGTTTCTAAATAGATTGGTTAAAGAGGAAGTACAGCAGAAAAGAACACCATCGGTGTGACGTTTCAAGCTCTGTTCTCAGAGAAATGTGGAGAAATATTTAAGGTTAGAAGCAGGCCAAAAATTTTGAATAAAAAGAAGAACTTCGAACAATGTATCACTCGTCGGGACACGACACTTGAATTTCACAATGATTTACCCCAAAGTCTTCATCGTCAACTATAATTTTCAAAATGCTTACAGCTCCAATTTTTAATTCGCATTTTAAATTCCGGGAAATATTACATTGTCCATTTTATTCTATCCGAAAGAAAATGAAATTATAAATGCATCCACCAGAGCTAATGATTGTAAAATCTGATTTCTGGTTAGCCAGTAATTGTTTTAAACTTTGGTTTTATGAGATATTAATTGGGTTGCTACTGTTCCCGCTGAGCCAAGACTCATTGCGTGAAATCTTGTTACCTAGCACCACTAAATAGCAAAACTAAACAGAGAAATTTCATGGAAATATATTAAATTAAGAAACAATAACTTTTTATCAATTTGACGAACGATCAAAAGAGTGTCAAGTCAAGAAAATGAAGGTTCAATTCTGAGAATTAGATGTGTCATAATCAATATTAATTAATATTGTATTTATAAATACCGAGTAAAATCTCATTTCATACACTTTGGAAATCGATACAACAGCCTATACTAAATTTTGGAAAAATTAAATTTTTCAAATTTACATTTAAAAAAGATGACTTACCAACAATAAGTAGATTTCACTGACGAAGATTTGAGGCTCCATGAATTGGAGACCAATCACTTAGAAAACTTTAAAAGAAGAAATGTTACGGCAGCAAATTTCTACTGTAAGTTACATCGTCTTCAAAAGGGAAAATGGATAAATTTGGTATCCGAATGCCTCAATTTCCTCATCCTGATAGACCCAGGAATACAAACATCGGAAGTTCATTCCATGATTGAAAATGTAAATCAGCTCTAATTTTGAGCAGAGCGAAACAATCATTAATTCCCTTCAACTAATTATTTTAACTGCTGACATAACATTGAGGCAAGACGTACTTTTTGCGAACGATAACATCTTATACCCTTGTTCGCTCCTTAAAGACCATAAATTACAACAGGATTATTGAGTGTTTCCTTTCCAGTTCATAAACCTTGTACAGACGGGCTGGCGTGAGAGTCCCAATGTGGCGTTTCCCTTGGAAAATCAGACCCCATTGTTGATACTCTGAACTAAATACTCGGAAGAAGATAATTACCACTTTCCCTATCGAGGCACAGCTGAAAGCAAGTCAACGGTGTTTACCCTTGTCTATGAAATAGTACCCATAAAAATTAATAAACCGGAAATTCGCATTCGCATGCATCCACCGGTTCAGTGTTGCAGCAAAAGGATTGAAAACTTATATTATTTAAATACTGAAAGCCTGCTTTGACGGAACTCTTGAGTCGGCTTATTTTTATGTTTGCAGGTTTCACATAATCTGTTTTATAACTTATTGTATTCAATGGGCGTAATTTGCTTAAAAAGATGATGCTCGATAATTTTGAATTCCATGGACCTTGAAACGATAAGGATGAGTTCTCTAGGTCTTGTGTGCAGAAATGAAATGCATATACATCTCTTGTGCGATTTCTCACTTATCACCATCATAAGTGATGACCACCACTCATCTTATTATTTTAGCAAAAAAACTATGGCTTATAAGACGCGTTCTAATAAAGCCTTTATCTTCATGTTCTCGTCGCAATAAAGACGGCTTTTCCTTCTCTTCGGTATGAGTAGGTTACCAGAAAATATGAGACATATGTACTATAATTAGAATATGTTTTCTCGTTACATTGATTTTTCCATCTCCAGAATAATTACCAGTCTATCACATTTACACACAAGTAGAAGGGTACCCCGATTGGAATGTGACAATTGAAATTTAAAAATATATTAATTGTTGTATACAGAGTATATTTTCATAGGGAGAAAGTAAACTGTCACCGTCCAAAGTAAATCAGTAAGAGAGAAATTTTTGCCCTCATATTTATTTTCAGAATAATTACTGACAAACTAGAAGCATTCTCTCCCCTGTGTTTGGGCAAAATTGACCAAACTCATAAATGTTCTGTACCTACATTTTAATAGTAATATTTAATGGCTACATTATGGAATGACAATTAATACACATGATGCAAGCTCTGATGGTATCAAGAGCTGGTGAGTAAGGAGGCTATTCTCCAGGATTTTCACGTTTAGGGCTTGTGTTCCATTCCGCTACCGATTTCACTCAGACACTGTCCCTTGCGTTGCTTACGTGCGGAGAGACATTTCAAGTGCAGAGCGAAGCTTCCCTCGAATGGGGCATTAAATATTGGTCACTCAGGGGCACCTCACAAAGAATAGGCTAATGCCCACATTGAGTTTCTCTTCAACCATCCTCCTCTCCTTAATTCCCGCATCCCTTAATTACTCACCCATTCTAAGCGGTGCAAATGACCTCAGAAGTCGTGACCACCGCATAATAACTACTATTACCACTACAACTCAATGCGCCGAGAGAAAAAAATTACAGAGGAAATCCCATTTCATTCACTGTATAAGCAGATCTATATCTATGCATTCCTTTCCTGAAATAATTTACCTTTCAAACAAAAAAGAATAATATTATTAAGCTCTAAAAAGAACAATAAGTACGATAATTGATATGATTAAGCTACAAATTAAAAATACTTTCAAGTAATAACAATATAATGAGGATAATAAAATACGCAATTTTAAAGTCATTTTTGATGAACATGCTCAAAATATTTTTAAATTTCAAAACAGATAGGAAACTTAGCCTGAAGATCACCTCACCTCACCGTCGTTGGAACTTGTCTTTCTTAGACCGACCATCTGTTTTCGGACCGATATTAGTGATTTTGGGCAAAATGCCGAGCAAAAGCTATAGCTTCAGCTAAATTTAAGTTCAGAAAAAAAGCAACAGAAAGCAAGTACAGAACAGAACAGCAACAGAAATTCCGTGGTTCGTGATTTCCGATCCTGGTTAAATGTTTTACTACGGCAGTCAAATTTATGAGAAGTGCTACTATGAATTTTTATAAATAAAAAGGAAGGATATTAAAAGAAATAGCTTTTAGTTTGATAGAACATGGATAAATATTAATGGATTCTTCGGATTAAATGACGATATTAAGCCACTCTCGTGAATTCGCGAGGAGTCAAAGGGAACGGAAAACCTAGGGGAAGACAGCGAGCGAAAGTTCCAAAAAGCAAAAATTAAGACAAATGTGAGAAAAGAGCTATAAAGTGATAAGGGAATCAGAATGGAACAGGGAACAATAGGTTAAAGAATTAGCATGTAATAGGGAGGGAGAACGTTTGCTTATTCTCGGTTTAAAAACTTAAAAAGAGTTGACGTGTGTGCCATTTGGGGCGAATAAGAGGGTGTAAGAGCTCGAAAGAGAAGTGAGGAAAGTCGAGGAAATCGAAAGGGAAAGGTAAAGGAATAGGTGGAGTAAATGAAACGAAAGAAAGCGAAGCAGATTTTTTTAAAAAAGAAGGGGACCGGACGCCGCGCGCCATCTTGCATGATGAGAACAATGGAGAGGGCTCGTGGATCGTATTTATAATGTAGAGGAGGCGGGGGTGAGGAGACGCCGGAAGCTGGGCCCTGCGTGGTGGCCTCGTGACCCCGAGGGAGAGGGTCCAAAGAGGAAGGGGCAGGGGGGGGGAGAGAGAGATAGTCGGTGGGGAGTAGCGGGAGGAGGGAAAGCGCAAGAGAAGGGAAGGGGTGCATTTGTGCGAGGGGGGAAGGAAAAGCCGGGAGAGGTGTCATCCCGGTTCATGGATGGGGGAGCGGACGAGCTAATGCCGTTTTAAGGTCTGCCCCGCGAGAGACTTGATGGGAGGGTTTCGTGGGAAATTATTCCGACACATATTCTCTACTTCCTCAACGGTGGAAGAAAATGAGATGTCAAAAAAAAACGCATGATTCCAGATTCTCATTGACGACATTTATTCGTGTCAGCTGAAGTATTTCGGGAAATTATAAGATCTTTAATTACTCGACCAATTTCTTTCCTCGCGTTCCCCTACTTTGATAATGCAACACGAAATAAGATTTTTTCGGGAGAGGAGACTTATTTCATAATCTTGGATGTTTCTAAACATCTTATAAGGAAATGGTAGAAAGAATTATTTTATGGCATTTGGTTGAGTTTCCCAGTGTGAATAAATGAAATTAAAACACGACTGCTAATGACTTCGTACAAGTTTAATCACAATGAGCCCATCTGAAGAGGAATAATTATTTTTATAATTTCTAAAATATTTTTATTCATACAGTATTATTGAAGATTTGGAGGTCGTCAAAACCATCTTAACAATTGTGATCATAATGGATGACAAAAAATCTGTATTTGATTCAATGGATTCCCTTCTCTCCTATCGACGATAAAAGCTTCAACCAACTTGCACGATCCGGAAACCCTGTTAGCTAAACTGACAGATTATCAATTTAAAAATTTACTCTAGTATTCAGAGTATTTTATACTTGCTATTATCGGCGGATGAGAAGGACATTCTCGTGGATTACAAGTACAATTTCATGCATTTTTACGAATAAATATGTTTAATAGGGAAGAATCATTGTGATAAACCCTTGGAAACACTTGAAATTGATATTTCTACTTTTTGGAAATATCAACACATGGTCGTGTAGTAAATTTGGACTGCTAATATTAAGAAAATAATTTGTTCAAGAGTAGAAATTGGCTCTGCAAAGTAGCTAAATAAACTGAAAGTTAGAATAGGGTGGCCCCAAATGAGCAGTAGTTAAAATCCACTTCTTACCAATTAATCTTATATTATTAAAACTTAAACGCTTAGAATGTTTTGAAATTGTAAGGATTAGGATATTTAGAATATTTATTAACTTAGTTATTTTATGCACAATGTTAAAAATGTAAAAGAAAAGCATAATTTTCAACAATTACAGGTTTCAGTCATTTTAACCAAGGGATTAAATGTATCCATTCATTATTTACTGGATTACTGAAAGTAGCTATGACCTTTGAACTTTTAAATCAGCAGTTTTTTGTATTTCGATTATATCGTAAAATATCGGTAATACTTTTCCGTTTTATAATGACCTTTGGAAAGTGGTAGGCAACTGGACCTGCAAAGGCTACAATTATAACACTAGTTTTGATCATTTCGTCTCGTCTGATTAATAATTATTGTATATTTTATTAATGTATTAGAAGTTTTAGGGGCGTGGTTAGTAACAGTTGGGTAGAGTACTGAACTACTGAATGGTAGATCTGGGTTTGACTCCTTGGGACACCTCTGGGCACCTTAAACTTCACACAAGTTGTTTGATTTTTTGGGCACCAGATGGGAACCATAGGCGGCACAGGAAAAGGGCCCTTATTGCCCCGATGTGCGAACTTCACATGTCATCGGACTTAGTAGTGGATACGATCTACCCTCGCTTATCAAAATAACCTTCTGGTTGATTAATGTGGTTTTTTTAGACGAAGTTGAAATGAATTCTTAAATCATTCTATTGTGTTCTATCTCATTACACAGAACTCACTCCACGGAAAGAAACCGCCTCATTAGAAGTGTGCATCTCAATCCGGAATACAATGTGTGCCGGGTCTTTTGTGAACTCCACATACGAGAAAAATCTCAATGAATCACAAACAAGACATCAAGCAAGGATGAACACAAAAATGTCATTCTCTTATGGTTACAATTGCATTTCATAATGATTCGACGCTTTGGTCATATTGTCACACGCGAACCGTGCGTTAAACTTTGCAAGTCTCAAAATGCTATAAATATTGCGTTCTCTATATATTGGAATGAAAATGTTTCAATAAATACCAGGGAAAATTTTGTTTCAATATACCAATGGGGTCTTTTCTGTAGAAGTTGTATTTAAATAATGGTCATAATAACGTTATAACTCCCCTTTTTATTAGAGACGAAACATATTTTCATAATACTTATATTTTCAATTTTTCATTATATTTATAAATAAAAATCAAAGAAACTTTTCATTCAAGATTTCTTAAAAAATCCTAGACCCTCTTGAAATTTCGTGTTCGCAAAACATTCACCAATTATCTCTCTTTTTTGGTCAGCAAAACGACGAGCAGGAAGTAGCGGGCGCTGGCTTCGGCACTGGGTTCCCGACCTACGCCGCTGTGCCCCGAGGGCTGCAATTCTCGTGCAACGACAAGCAACCTGGATACTACGCCGACCCAGAGGCCCAATGCCAGGTTTGAATTTATTCAAAAATGAAAATGAATGCTGCACTTCTATGTCTTATTTTCGTGTTATGGCCGCTGTAGGAAGAGATAAAAACAGTTGATGCCTCATAAAAAATGCTCTTCTCTGCTGCTTTTTCCCAAGGTCAAGATTCCCCCATTTTTTCCCTTTCCGCTTCTGCTCCTGATGTGCCTGATAAAATGCCATTTCTCATACTCTCTGTAATAATCATCCTAAGATCTGTTTCTTTTAATTCTCCTGGATTGTTTCTCTCGGTATCTCTGTTTTTACGCACTAACTCTTTATCAGGAGCAGACGCAATATTTCCATGGTTACTGATTCGATACCGATGCATTAATTGTTTTTGCGAGGCTAGTGGTCATTTACCTTAATTTTTCAATTTTCTAGCGCAATAGAATGAATGCGTTATGTTTCAATTCTTTGATACATTTTGAAACATTCTGACAGGTCTTTCAAAGCTCTCACAACATACATTATTAAAATTAACTACGAAAATATTTTGAAAATTTATACTCGAATAATGAATTAATAAAAGGATTGGATTGGAGAAATGGTCGACTTAGCCGCAAACTGTACATATCTCAGACCGCTCTGGTGCAAGAAACTGGAAGACCAACGTTACGAAGAGGGGCAGGAAGGGGGTGCCCATTATCACCGGTGCTCTTCAACGTAAATTGGGAGAAATTGGTTGAAGAGAAATGGGAGGTACTGAAGATGGGAATGAACGTCAGGGAGGAATTCGTGAAGTCAGTTAGGTTTGCAGATAATCAAGCTTTAGTGTCTCAATTAGCCAAGGGGTTGCAAGCATAGCTGAGCGTATAGGAGGGTCGTAGAGATGGTTATGGGATTGATTATATGGTCGGTGAAAGTAAAGCGCGGCTTTCAAAACAGAGGAATGGTAACATAAATATTAATATAGAAGTTAATAAACTAGGACTAGGAAGAACTGTTTACCAATCTTGGAAGTATTTTTCACTAAAATAGTTAAAGTAATAGGGACATAGCAATATCAATTGCGTTAGGTATAGAAGATTTTACAGAATAAGGGAATTGATGAAAGCCACATTGAGTATGGGTTTTAAGAAAAGGTTCGTCAAAACTTAACTTTGATATGAAGCGTGGCTCCGTACGATGTGTGGAGATGGATGTAAAAGGTTTAATGGACAAAAAGGAAAACAAACGAGGAAGTGCTATGCATGGTCGAAGAAAATTTATGCTTAATAAGTGAAAGGGTAACCATAAACTGCGACACTATCAAACATCAACAGGCACCAAAATATAAATTTAAATCATAACAGGAATGTTTTGATTTATTAGATGGTTTTCCAGGTAATAATTTTCTTGCTAAATTGCCAATGAAAACTCAGACTGCTATTTATTTCTAAAAATTTTGTCTGAAATTTTTCCCTGCATTTACTACAGGTGTGGCACTGGTGTCTTCCATCTGGCTCGAAGTTCAGCTTCCTCTGCCCCAATGGAACAGTTTTCAACCAAGTTCATCGCGTCTGCGACTGGTGGTTCAATGTTGACTGCCCGATTTCTGCCCAATACTACAGCGTCAACAACGATCTATATAAAGATAAAGCCGGAAATCCTCTTTAGATGATTGGTCGCCCCACTCACGCTCACGTCAAACGCATACACGACATATTTCGATTACAAGCAATAGGTTACTAATGAAAGAATGCATGCCAGCAAATCAAATAAACATTTATTATTCTTGCTTTTAACAAATGTCATTTATCAGTACAGTAATAGAAGTTCCATATTCGACGGATTTAGAAAAAAATAATTGAATGAAAAGTCGATATTTAGGAATTGGTTAAAACCAAAAGAATGCGAGTTTTCACTTCAATTTCGTTCACTATGATTTAAAGGTTTTTTTTAGAGCTATTGGCTACGAAATATTAATGAAAAGCGTCTTTGATGCCGTCCATTTGAAAAGTTGTCAACAAATCCGGAGAATTAAATAGAGTAACAGGCTTGGAGATATGGTTATTATATATTGACAAAAGATGATTCACCTTGTGAAGTGAATCTAGTATATTTATTTTTTTACACAAGTATTAAAAAATATAATAGTTTTATACGTAGCCATTTCTTCCGAAGCCTTTTTCAATGTTTATTTTTAGCCCATGCGATTTCTTAAATAGCTATTTTTCATCAATGGTTAAGAATAACTATTCTGGTTCTCATTAATGCGTGTATGCTTTCATAAATTTCCATATGATACATCGATGAAAAAGAAATAGCGTGTGCCATAACTTAACTTTATGTGAGTGAAAATGTTTTGATCAGAGGCGGCTATCGCGATTCGCTTTTTAAACCCGGTAGGTAAGTACTTCAAAAGTACCGGGACTTATCACGAGCGACCAAATTTCCATGGCAATACTTGTGATAAAATAATATGGGGAATGATATGAGGGGCTTTTATTAATTTAAAAACATAAATTGATTTTTGCATGTCAAGGCTCTTAAATTATTATATAACAAACCATACGAACGGAAATGAAGTTTCATGTTTTATGTGAATATATTGGCTTAAAATCAAAGATGTTAGCTGATACGACTTGATGTCTCGTGGCTGAATAGTACAGTTCGTGAACAACTATTTATGAAGCCAAAAACACGATTCGATTCACTTCCAAAGAAGATGTAATGATCTTATGAATTTTCCGTTTACTTTATCAGATTATTCGTGAAGGAATTCGTAAGAGAATCCAATTTTAGTTTGTAAAGGCTTATCATCCGCCAACCTAGAATTAGTTGGAGGCAATGGTTCTTTGAGCCTGTAATGTGTTTATTTAATACCATGTATTCAGCATAATTAAAGGTGGTCAAATTAAGAAGCCTTGCTTCCAATATTTAAGACAAACTTTTCTTTGGGAAAGTACCCCCAAAGTTTGTTGAAAATTTCATATAATTATCGAAACAAATACGCAATTTATGTCCGATTACTTTATTCCCAAATTATTCCTGAAATTACTTCATAGATACTGTATAAGATATACTTTACTGCATTCGGATGGATATAATGTTGTATATGAACTGAGATGAACTGTTCCAAAATTATTTCTGATTTAACGATGACAATGAATACTTCAATTTTGTACATTATGTAATAGCAATGAATAAATTATGCGCAAATTTTTGCTTCATTTGTTATAGAATTATTTTATTCCCTTTTTGCAATCATATCCCCCCTCCCAGCACTCGCATTTCTCTCTTTATTTGTTACTGTCCTACGTTAGAAAATTATTAGATACCTACCTTAAAATTAAATTAATGTGATACACAATTTCATTATAATTTACTAATATTACAAAAATGTATTGAATTACCATCATTTATTAACCGATACATTTGTATGTTTTTGTCTCGATATTTTATACCGGCCGAACATTATTCATTCAGCTAAGGACCTCTGTGGACCAAAAAATAAAGATTTGCAAGTAAAAACAAAAGTCACAAACTGAATCCGGGTTTGACCCATGTTTACTTAAATAAAGGATCTGATAAATCGTAAATAAGTGGTGCAATTAAGTCTTTTTATCTATCAATTAATCAGAAAAGCAGTATAAAAGAAGAAAAGGAATTCGTATGAATAGACATCGTTAAGCTCACCGGAGGTTTTCTTTTAACATAATGAATATGGTAATAAATAACAAACGGAATTTGACATAAGGTCAAAACTAAATAATAGACCTTTAAATAATTAGTTTGAACATTCCGGATTCATATAAAATAAAAATAACGCCGACATTTCTCGCTGTGAAAAACAATGACAAGAGAGACAAAGGATTGCTGTAGTATCATATACTCGTACATTATAAACAGAAAAATTATTAAAAAGAGATTGATCAAAATATTTCAGAAGTGGAACTTAAATCTGCTCTTTCCTTTCAATCCTACATTTTTTAGCCATAGCAGCATCCGGTTGCGTCGAAAAATGGGTAGATAAATCAATTGAATACTAAAGGACAAGAACCATCGGGTTATAGAAATCGTAAAAGAAAAATATCTTCAACTTGAAAAGCTAGTTTTCAAAAAAATATAAAAATATAAGAATACGATAATGATTGACAGATTTATTTCCAACTACTAAGACTTTCCATCGATAGTACTGAGCTATTCTAAACACTTTCTTGCTTAATAGCTTTAACGTCTTGGTGCTCATGCTCTCTTCCTTACAAGAATGCACCTAATAAATCATGTGCATTATATAATGCGGGAAAAAATTAGAATCAGATAGGATAATTAAACGCTTATCTTTGGGGGAATTTATAAAAGATAATTTCAAATTCTTTCAGCATTTTTAAATGCAATGAAACTCCCTCTTCCTGACTCACTATCACCAAAATACTATCAATGGTTTTTGGACTAAATGTAAAATATATTTCCATAACATAAATATCTCATGCGAAATAAAGGCTCATTTCTTTTTTGAAATAAGGCTAAGGAATTCTAAATGTCTCTTCGTAGTGGTAGCTGAAAAGTTCTTTGCATTCAGAGAATGGTATTCAAAGGAAGGCATTCATAGTACGGCATTCATAGAATCGCTATTGTGTACAGATTCTTCTTTAATATCACCCATAATTGTTATGCCTTGTGTGAGCAGATGGAGGCTGAATAATTACACAATGGACTTCATAAGGCAAAGTTGGCTATCGTGTTTGCGTTCTTGGCAGAAGGACTTCTTAAAGACAGTTGATATTTCGAGGACTCACTTCAAGAGCGTATGCAGCTTAATCCTACGTGTGGGACATTTCGAGGAGGAATTTTCCTAAATGTCTACATACCTGGAGCGTTTTTAGCTGAGGTACCTTAATTAAAGAAGTAAATGGCGAGTAATTAATTTGCAGTCATATCGTTTACATTTAATACACATTAATTTACCAAACAAAGTTATTGTAACACAAAAATAGTAATGAGATCAAGCATTTACTTTGTCTGGAACATTTTACACGACATAGCTTTGCTACTGGCAGGTACCAGCAATTTTCTTTGTTCAAAGATCTGATATTGAACTCAACTTTTACATTTGAGACCACGGAGAGAACGCAGAGACCGCATCAAGCATGGTGTCAAGGTATAACGAGCGTAAATTTCGAAAAAATAACCAACCGCATCGTCGAAGATTTTAAAGATAAATTTTACGAAATTTAAAAGAGAAGAGCATCTGATCAAAAATGAATTATGTACATCGTCCATGGAAATGAATTGAATCTTTAAGTTTGGAGCATGAAATTGTAAGTTTGTGGTTGAATATATTTTTTTAAAGTGACGAAGTAAAGACCTGATGTATTATTATCTCTATCATAGAGAACACTTGTATTAGTATAGTAAATTAAAGAAGAATTACTATTTTTTACATGGTGGAGACTTACAGCGAAAGAGGATCTTGGCCGCTGTTCAAAGAACTGCGGTAGATATCGCGACAGTAACTTAAACGTAGTCATCCGATAATGTGCATTAAAATACATCAAATTCAAAGTGCAACAATCATTCGCCTTGACCGGGATGACCGAGATAACCGTTGTTGTTCCTACTGCTAATCATTGTCACGCCTTACCTTGTTTACCTACATAGTGCATATATTGTTCCGTTTTCTATTTTTTACGGTTTTCACACCGCAGCAAACCACGGTAACCAACCCGGAGATCTGCATGAAATGTGAGGGTGGAGCTCACCTAATATTCAGTCCAACAGCGTGTGAAATTCACGCATCAGGGTAATAAGCGAGGCCAGTTCCTTTCCCTGTGCAGCCTGTGGCTTCCCACGAAGATCTGGCATCCGGAAAATCACAACTTGGGTAAATGTTATGGTAACCAGGGGAGTTTCCGGGAATCGAACCCGGACCCGGTCATCAGGCCAAAGCTCTACCCAATGGACTATCTCGCCCCACAGGCTTAATAGCACGTGGATACTTAGCTACACCAAGAATTTTCCCCAACCCCTATGAGCAAGGGTTCTGCTTATGAAACTTTATTAAAACGGTTTTTTCATCACTTCTTTATTGAAAATTTGAGAGGCTTGAAAGTAATTAAAAGTGGAATATTAAGTAATGTACCTACATGTATATAATTAATTAAATTCTTTGAAGTTTAAGTTATAATAAGACAATAATATGTGTATTGTGATTTTGCTCATCATCGGTTGAAGATTCTTGAATGCTAATTTCAATGACAGCAACTCCTAAAATATCTTATATATATAGGGTCGCGGTAGTCCAGTGGGTAGAGCGTTGGACTGGAGGGTCCCGGGTTCGATTCCCGGGCCAGGCACTCTAGGCACCTGCAGCTCCACCCAAGCTAAAGTGATTTTTCGGATACCAGGTCTTCCTGGGAAAAAGAACACCTGTCCCCAGGGTTGAACACCCTCAAAAAGGTAAGGGTAAAAACCAGTGTGAGTGAAACAGGGCAACATTCCTTTAGGAAATACAAGTCATATGATCTAAACATAAATTTCTTCAGATTAATTCACCTCTGCCAGGATATTTGTATGGATTGTATTCTGATGCTTTCTGCTTATTATTCAGTCTTTTGTTGTTCGTAGCGCATCTTAAAACCTCAATATCTCGTTCACCCATCAATGATGTAAGACGCAAGAATGACATAGCATTAGATTTGCATTATGTATGTACAGTTCACATAAGAATTAAGCACAATGAGGCTTGTGCTGTATTGTTATACCAAATAGGTCAAGAAAAAACAAATCATGGACTTCATAAAATGTGATCTTCAAAAAGGAAATGAATTTATAAAGGGTAGTTTCAGTTACGGAGACTTAGTTAGGGAAAGATTTGTCACTCAATTATGCTAGAATTTTGAAGAAACAGCAATGCCATCAGAAACATCGCCATCCGGTAATGTTTCAAATATAAATGACAACATTCGTACCGATTAAATATGCATAATTTTTATGTAGAATGGTGGGTATAGAGTTTATACACACGTTCACTTGTTTGTGGAAATTAACATATAGTATATCCGCATCAAAATGGTCTCTATACATATTTGATTGGTTCTGAACAAAAGTGCTATCTTACTCCATTTTGGATAGTGATATAACAAACCTTAGATTACAAAATATTGGATATATAAAATAACGTTGGTACATCAGCATTACAGTAAATATCAGACTGAAAAAACTAAAATATAATTATTTACATTAATTTTACAATCACAAAAACAGAATTTCGCTACGTTATTGGCACAAATAAAATGAGTTCTCTAGTAAATACCAAAAACTTGATGGATTACACCAAATTACCAACAAAACAATTTAAAGCAGCGACAGACTCAGGTTGGGCAGTCATAACTCCCTCAAAACTAACTTACTGGCCTTCCTTTTCCACAAATCATCCTGTAAATAACTATGAAGCAATGATTTAAATCATTATGAGATTTAAAAAAATGGGCTGATCTAGTGTTATTTTCAAAATTGCAACAAGACGGAGACCTCCCAAATCAAAAGTGTAGTTTTGCTCCTGGAATAAGGAGTAGATCGACATTTAAATAGGCATTACAGGCCAATGATTTCCCGAAGCTGAAAGGATGTTTCAAGAGTCAAGGGGCAATATAGCAAAAGAGTCTATCCTCCCACGTCATGCCTGAAGACACTCTAAGAGATTTATGAAAAGAAGATAAGATGATCTATAATTATCACCGGTTGTATTCATAAAATATTGTCTTCGTAATGGGAATGGTGATCAGTCTGGGAGGCCATACCAAGACATTATCTTTTGATGTTAAGAGAGATGCAGCTGAAATTTTTCTTGATGATGATTGATAGTAAGAAAGAATTTAATCGGACATTCAAACAAAGTGAAAAGGACTAGGCAGCTGCCCAAATTTGGAAAAAAATATTGTAAAACAGGAGAAACAGGCAAAGAAGGTACGGAAATTCTCAAGGCTTCATAGCGATCATAAATTAAACCTACTATTGATAATGCACGAGAGGAAATTACTTTGAAGCTCTTTAGGAATGAGAAGCTCTGTGTCAATTGGCACATAAATCTTTCTGAATGATTATTGCTAGAATAAAATATGCACATTTTTGGTAGTCATGAGCTTGAAGTAAATGGCTAATAGTGAAAGAGATAATTGAAGATTTTGATGATTTTATTTGAAGGCATGGAGAATTAGACCTACTAGGGCGTCTTGAGCATGCTGCAAAATAATGCTTTTCCGTATGGCATTATTTTAATGAAATTTTTTTTCATTACTTAACATACAGGAAAGTTTCATATATTGCAGAGGTAATAGTGTCCACCAAGTCTCTCACACAGTAAGAGAACAGTAAAGGACCAAGAGCTCTGGGGACACTTGGGGAAAGTCTAAAATGGTCTGAACAATCAAAGAATTAACGCCAAAAATTAGAACACGTTGTTGTGTGTTAGATAGGAATGAGTTAACCTGATAGGCATTTCCCACAGATGTTATAACAGTTCTCTACTTTGTAAAGCAATGATTGATTATTTATATTTTGCTAAATAAATGACGCAGACCACTAATTGTGATGAGACCGCAATTCCAATAATGAAGCTAAACAGGTAACTCAGAGTTGAAGAGTCAGGAGTTATTATAGTTGTTCATCCAGGAATAAAGGCAAGCTGCTGGTTAAAAATGAAAAAGAGCGTAAAATAAAATACGCTGGTGGATAATACGTTCCAAGACATCAACGGAATGGGTAAAATAAACATATGATATTAGGAATCAATTGAATATTTTTTTAGAATTGAATCAAGGGAATACATTTGGAGTGACATTAAGTGTGGAATAGATTCAGAGAGTTTTTAAGCTAGTATTGTCATTTAGTATTTGGTAGTGTTGGGTACATACATTCCAACTACCACCACATTTCTAAGCCTCATCTAGCTCTCATGTCTCCACTAATCTCTTCTTGAAATACTTACTCAATGTCCCTGTCACCAACTCTATCTTTCTTGTAAAATTTCTTTGCCTAATGCAATACTTCTTCGTATGCCCCCACTACCATTTTAGTTCAAAACATTTCCATGGCAGGTAAACTGTTCCACCTGTTCTTATTTATGCCCTCCATTTTGAACATTTGAATTAACCTTCCAATTTCTTGAAAACCTTGTGACCTTTGTTCTGTTTACATTGATTCCCCACCTTTACCTGATCTTGTAATGTGCTCAGCAATGATTGTAGTTGCTAGGTTAACTGGCTTACTAAAGTTCATACAATTGGCAGTAAATTCGCCTATCCTTCCAGTCTTCTCCTAGTAGAAGTAGTTTTTAGGGGAGACGACTGACAGCTAAGACTATTTGCACTATTAGGGATAGATGGGTAAGGAGGTGGAGAGAAACGTGACATTGACAATAGCCTGCTCTTAACAAAAGGGGTCCACGGTTTAATGTCCCATCCAACTGGCGGCGTACTAACTCGAAGTACTCTCCACAAAGCACCTCAAGTAGGGATCAGGGTACCATTGAAAAATATCTGCTATCTGCAGGATTCAAACCTGAGCCCTCTCAGTGGGAAGCCAGTACATTAGCCACCACGCCATTCTAATCCCTCCAGTCTACTCATATATTCTGCTAAACCTTCATTTATTCTTCCCTCTATCAAATGCGTTCTCCAAATCCATAGAAATTAATTCAAGAAAAAAAATGAAGCCCACAAATACCTCCTGGTTGAATTCTATTTTTCTTTATATCAGTGACCACAATTCTGTTATGGCATCATGCATGCTTTCCCCCTCCTTGAGCCCATACTGATCATTCTGTAAATAATCAGCTCATCAGTTTAATTTAGAAGTCAGTAAGTTAGCTATGAGCCAAGTGATTCTGTTATTGTTTACCACATTGCACAACCAAATGAGAGGTATGCTATCAGAACCAACTAGAGGAAATTAACATGAAATGAGTAATGATCAAGTAATAGGAAGGCTAAGTTCAATATTAAAATTGGCAGTATAAGCTAGACCAGATAAAATTGCTCATGTATTTAATAAATGTTTTAAAATGAAGATGGTGGAATTATAAAGGGTATTAATAAATGAATTGCATTAAATAAAGAGGATTTTCCTAAAGGGAAGGAGTTGATGACAAGGAACTTAAGTAAAGGTGTAAATAAAAAAATAGTGAAAACTTTGATTAGGAGCAAATTTTTCTATGGTGCCAGAATTATATCTCTCTGGCTAGAGTATATGCTGGTAGATTTAAAAACTTGGTATTTATGTAATAATGCAAACAAAGAATGGAGGTTTTTGTGTTGTGGGGGTTGAGAAAAATGGAAAAAATTAAATCACCTGAAAAGAAAGCAAATAATGAAGTTCTTTAAAGGAATTGAGAGCCAGCCTCTTGCAGAAGGATTAACCTGTGGCATTTCCTTTGCATTCTCTCATAAAATGTGATGAAAACTATCCCCAAATCCTGTGTTCATTTAAGAGGTAGAGACCATAGAGTTTGATTTGTTTAGTCTTCAAAAATCTTCACCATGGTATCTTTGTGGCAGTACTACAGAAAAACTTCATTCACTACGGTCCTGAAAAGATGATGCTAGCTTAGCAGATATAGTGCATTGACCATCAGTTCTGCCTAAGCCAAATTGAGGAATATCAGCATCCTACCTGTCATATAAAGAGTAAATCTGTTATCTTAGATGTAAATGTTATATATTATTCTGGTGGTCATCTAATATAAGCAAATATTATACAAAACGTTTTTTAGACGAAAAATGAGCAATATGAGGAAAATCTCAAAGATAGAAGAGAATATAGCAGCATTAAGAAAATAGTAGAGGGCACAGTATTGGAGAGAGGCACCTATGTTGCCAGAAGTAGTAGATCACCTATGTAGATGATAATAATATGCAATATGGTCATTTTTTTTTAAGGCATCAAGCAGAGAGGTAAGACATACAGGGGGAGACCCAAAATAACAGGAATGCTGTTATAGATTCTTTAGTTCTCAATATATTTACATTAAATTTTGTTCACCTTCAAAGTATTCCCCATTGACCACAATGCACTTCTCCAAACGATGCTTCCATTGTTCGAAACATTTCTGAAATTCTGAATTGAACTCCATGATACTTCAGACATCTCACTGAGTTGACCAATGGTTCTACAACGGTCTTCACAAATGAGGGCATTGATTTTGTTGACATTTTTGACAGTTCTTGATGTTGAAGGGCAGCCTGAATGGGGTTGGTCTTCAATTGACATTTCATGATTTTTAAAATGTGTAAACCACTCTTAGACTTTGGTTTTGGTTAGAGCAGCTTTCCCATAAGCAGTCTTGAGCATTACAATAGTTTCTGCAGCCGATTTCCCCAACAGGAGACAAAATTTCACTGCAGCACGTTGCTCTTGATAATCCATCATTATATTTTTTGCCAAAATGAAAAAAGTTGTTTCATGGAAACAGCTTTCACGGGCAGACCAATCCAGTCACAGCAACAGCACTGTGCATACTGATGCAGGTGGTGTGAGCATGACGTACGACCGGACAAACAAAGGCTTCCCCCCCTCTTGCTCCCTACCGCAGCCCAATTTCCGTTACTTTTGGGTCCCCCCTTTATGCTATGGTTAGACAAATTTTTGTGGCAAGGTGTGCCATACAGATGTTAATCATCATGATATGTGTGCAAAGTTTAAGCCACAAATGATCAGGTCCCATAATTATGCAGGAACTCCAGGTAATTCAATATCGAAAAGTTGAAATGGTTAATTTCAACTGAGTAAGGAACAGTTTCTAGTTTTAGTTGCATTAATGTTTAATATTAACATTGGAGAAAATGTAGTAGCAATCGGAGATTATCATATTACCTAATTAAAGAGAAATATTTTCTGTGCAAAGAGATACTACACTTATGATTATTGCTATAATTGCCTCTTAATTCACTTGAATTCCAGATTTTGGGCTGAAGCTAGTAAAAAAGTAGGCCACATGACTCTGAAATGCTTACCCAATGGTTTAACTGAAAACAGGGCTAACATTGCAAAAACAGTACTTCATAAAAATTGAGTCAAATTATAAACTAATGAGTAGACAGTTGAAAAATGTTATATGTCGGATCAGAGGTACTGAAACCAAAAGGGGGCAAATATTTTAAAAACTTAAAGTAAAAATGGAAAAAGGCTATTAAGATAGGCGTACCAGGAAATTAGATGATTTATGTGAACATCATGAAACTGTACACATAGGTGAGTAAGAATTAAGAAAAAGGTCTGATACGTATTAGTCAGTAATATATGTTTGTGGGCAAACATCCTATCCCATATTCATAATAATCCAAATTAATTAGGAAAATACCTTAATTCATACTGAATTGGATATTTGCAAGCCTCCTGCTGACACAGTTTATGATGATAGATAGTGCAATTGTAATCTTATATTTGCAAAGAAGTTTGCTCACAGAAACTACAATATCACTTAGACACTCCTTGACTATACTTACTACTCTAAGCCCTCAGGGTGAGCTAAGAAGTGCCATCAGGATCACATTTGTCTTACTGAGAAATCTATTAACAGCATTATTAACTATATTTTGGATCATACAAAATCTGTTAACTGAAAGCCTTGGAACTGCACTACTATCTCATAACAACATGCCAGTGTCTGTTTTTATTTTCCACAGTGATAGCCATGTTTTTATGAATGGCCTACAACTGGTATCATGATACCAGAATGCAACAATACAATGCAACAATTATCACAATATGGTTACTCCACTTTCAGCAAGCACCACACAGAAACAGAAATGTCTTATTCATTAGTTCAGTATTGAGTTGGTGAAACATATCTAAATTCATTTATGAATGAATATTCAGAATGTTGATGTGCATATTCCCCTTTAGCAATGAAGTCTAGACTAGAAATCCCCAAACAATTTTATTTCCATACCAGAGACTCCCCTTGATCAGGTCAAGCACACTGTATTGTAATGGCAGAGGCTTTTAGAGCAGTTAAATCTATTGTTATTCTAAAGGTGTCCCTGAGGTTTTGAAGCACTGAGGTACTTATAATGTATGCCAAAAGGACTAAATATGAAAATTATATGAGTGAGAATCTTTAGTTTTATGAAATGACAAGATAAAAGTATTTAAGTTTTAAGGTTTTCATTTGACTTACCCTGTTATTTCTCACAAGTGTACCTACCCACTGGTGATATCAACTCTATTGTAAGGCACTGACACCCTCATCAAGTTGTCATCTTTTAGAATTACTTGCTCAAAGGTTTTGCAAGTTATAAACAGCTTAGAAATCTATAAGTCACATAGAACAGATGAGATCCCACCAATTCACCCCAAGAATCTTCAACATAACTTTAACATGCTCAAGTAGACTTGCATCTCATAAACTTAAACATCACCCACTCTGCTCTTCAATCTCTCATTGTACACTGGCATTTTCCCTTCTCACTGGAAACTGAGCTATGCCCAGTGATGTCTCATCTATTATAAAAAGTGGGTGGAGCTGCAGCACTCCTTTTTTTATGTGGAAAACATCTCTCTTTAAGTATAATTTCAAGTCATATTAGGATACCAATAAATCGTCTCACACTGAATACATACTATTTACAAATCATTGCTGGCCAATATACAATCTTACCAAGCAGCAATGTAGTTTATGTAGAGGTTTAAATAGATGGAATTGAGATGTTGGCTCATGCTCTGATGGCATTAGTAGGGAAGGATCAAAGAGGGAGATGGGGTGGTGGGTAGAGCAAAGTTTGAATGAGAAATCAGGCTGCAAGGTTTTACTACCTATGACTGAATTAATGGAAGAGCAATACAATATCAACTGAGCAGGGCTGAAAGACCTTGATGCTTTTAGGATGGAGGGCGTGGGTATGGGTTTACAATACAAGGGTAGGAAGGCATGGCTTGGAAGACATATTGTCCCAATGAAATTATGAAATTATAGGAGACATAAATGAACATTGATCAATGAGTTTTTGGGGCCTGTAGTTAGGAGCTGCTTCTTAACCCCTCAGTACATGATATATCACAGTCGGCAGGCCTTATCCATGCATCTTTGTACGCTCCTCTCCCTTGGTTTTGAATTTTTTCAGCGGCGCCATCGAATTTTTAAAATATATATGGTTGCCCTAGGCCTCATAGATAATGAGTCTTGCTAATCATTCTGTTTCGGCCACATGAAAAGACACTCTACAAGGAAGATAAATCTATCAAGTCTGTGGTTATGAGATAAGCGAGTCCTTTGCATTTACACTTTGTCCTCAGGTTCTGTTCGTCTTTATTGCGCTATATGATCACCCTATCTAATTTCTCTGGAACCATTCATGTATCTGTCTTTCTCTTTGTTTTGCCATAACAGTTACGAAGGCAAAGGCCTCACCACCATCTATAGTCTCAGTTGTTAGAGTTCTTTCTTAAGAAGAGAAGTAAAAAAAGCATTATAATAACCCCGGTAAGGGATTCCAAGAGAGATGAGCTTTTTTTGATTGAAGATAATGTTTGGAATTTAGTTGAACACCTGGACAGAGAAAGAAAAGTGAGAGTTGGATATGATAGTGCAAGTTAAAGTGAGGAAGATTGGTCAAGAGGCACTTTGTTGAAAATATATGGCCGACCGG